>NC_136778.1:17622019-18145280 GCF_947034865.1 Barbatula barbatula | reverse complement strand
GCTTTCTGAGCTGAAAACTGCATTTTGTGACAAAGTGCATCAGTGGATGATGAGAATGTCAGTTTTGACAAAGAACACTGTTCATTACTAAAATGCTCTAATTGAGGTGTTAGAATGTCAGAAACAAGCTTTCTGAGCAGAAAACTACATTTTGTGACAAAGTGTATCAGTGGATGATGAGAATGTCAGTTTTGACAATGAATACTGTTCATTACTAAAATGCTCTAATTGAGCTGTTAGAATGTCAGAAACAAGCTTTCTGAGCAGAAAAATGCATTTTGTGACACAGTGAGTCAGTGGATGATGCTAATGTCAGTTTTGACAAAGAACACTGTTCATTACTGAAATGCTCTAATTGAGCTGTTAGAGTGTCAGAAACAAGCTTTTGACAAAGAACACTGTTCATTACTGAAATGCTCTCAATGAGCTGTTAGAATGTCAGAAACAAGCTTTCTGAGCTGAAAACTACATTTTGTGACAAAGTGTATCAGTGGATGATGAGAATGTCAGTTTTGACAAAGAACACTGTTCATTACTGAAATGCTCTCAGTGAGTTGTTAGAATGTCAGAAACAAGCTTTCTGAGCTGAAAACTATATTTTGTGACAAAGTGTATCAGTGGATGATGAAAATGTCAGTTTTGACAATGAATACTGTTCATTACTAAAATGCTCTCAATGAGCTGTTAGAATGTCAGAAACAAGCTTTCTGAGCTGAAAACTGCATTTTGTGACAAAGTGCATCAGTGGATGATGAGAATGTCAGTTTTGACAAAGAACACTGTTCATTACTAAAATGCTCTAATTGAGGTGTTAGAATGTCAGAAACAAGCTTTCTGAGCTGAAAACTGCATTTTGTGACAAAGTGCATCAGTGGATGATGAGAATGTCAGTTTTGACAAAGAACACTGTTCATTACTAACATGCTCTAACAGAGCTGTTAGAATGTCAGAAACAAGCTTTCTGAGCTGAAAACTGCATTTTGTGACAAAGAGCATCAGTGGATGATGAGAATGTCAGTTTTGACAAAGAACACTGTTCATTACAAAAAAGCTCTAATTGAGCTGTTAGAATGTCAGAAACAAGCTTTCTGAGCAGAAAAATCTATTTTGTGACATAGTGATTCAGTGGATGATGAGAATGTCTGTTTTGACAAAGAACACTGTTCATTACTGAAATGCTCTAATTGAGCTGTTAGAATGTCAGAAACAAGCTTTCTGAGCTGAAATCTGCATTTTGTGACAAAGTGCATCAGTGGATGATGAGAATGTCAGTTTTGACAAAGAACACTGTTCATTACTGAAATGCTCTAATTGAGCTGTTACAATGTCAGAAACAAGCTTTCTGAGCTGAAAACTGCATTTTGTGACAAAGTGCATAAGTGGATGATGAGAATGTCAGTTTTCACAAAGAACACTGTTCATTACTGAAATGCTCTAATTGAGCTGTTAGAATGTCAGAAACAAGCTTTCTGAGCTGAAAACTGCATTTTGTGACAAAGTGGATCAGTGGATGATGAGAATGTCAGTTTTGACAATGAATACTGTTCATTACTAAAATGCTCTAATTGAGCTGTTAGAATGTCAGAAACAAGCTTTCTGAGCTGAAAACTGCATTTTGTGACAAAGTGCATCAGTGGATGATGAGAATGTCAGTTTTTGACAAAGAACACTGTTCATTACTGAAATGCTCTAATTGAGCTGTTAGAATGTCAGAAACAAGCTTTCTGAGCTGAAAACTGCATTTTGTGACAAAGTGCATCAGTGGATGATGAGAATGTCATTTTTGACAAAGAACACTGTTCATTACAAAAAAGCTCTAATTGAGCTGTTAGAATGTCAGAAACAAGCTTTCTGAGCTGAAAACTACATTTTGTGACAAAGTGTATCAGTGGATGATGAGAATGTCAGTTTTGACAAAGAACACTGTTCATTACAAAAAAGCTCTTATTGAGCTGTTAGAATGTCAGAAACAAGCTTTCTGAGCAGAAAAATGCATTTTGTGACACAGTGAGTCAGTGGATGATGCTAATGTCAGTTTTGACAAAGAACACTGTTCATTACTGAAATGCTCTAATTGAGCTGTTAGAATGTCAGAAATAAGCTTTCTGAGCTGAAAACTGCATTTTGTGACAAAGTGCATCAGTGGATGATGAGAATGTCAGTTTTGACAAAGAACACTGTGCATTACAAAAAAGCTCTAATTGAGCTGTTGGAATGTCAGAAACAAGCTTTCTGAGCAGAAAAATGCATTTTGTGACATAGTGATTCAGTGGATGATGAGAATGTCTTTTTTGACCAAGAACACTGTTCATTACTGAAATGCTCTCAAATGAGCTGTTAGAATGTCAGAAACAAGCTTTCTGAGCAGAAAAATGCATTTTGTGACACAGTGAGTCAGTGGATGATGCTAATGTCAGTTTTGACAAAGAACACTGTTCATTACTGAAATGCTCTAATTGAGCTGTTAGAATGTCAGAAATAAGCTTTCTGAGCTGAAAACTGCATTTTGTGACAAAGTGCATCAGTGGATGATGAGAATGTCAGTTTTGACAAAGAACACTGTGCATTACAAAAAAGCTGTAATTGAGCTGTTGGAATGTCAGAAACAAGCTTTCTGAGCAGAAAAATGCATTTTGTGACATAGTGATTCAGTGGATGATGAGAATGTCTTTTTTGACCAAGAACACTGTTCATTACTGAAATGCTCTCAAATGAGCTGTTAGAATGTCAGAAACAAGCTTTCTGAGCTGAAAACTGCATTTTGTGACATAGTGAGTCAGTGGATGATGAGAATGTCAGTTTTGACAAAGAACACTGTTCATTACTAAAATGCTCTAATTGAGCTGTTAGAATGTCAGAAATAAGCTTTCTGAGCTGAAAACTGCATTTTGTGACAAAGTGCATAAGTGGATGATGAGAATGTCAGTTTTGACAAAGAACACTGTGCATTACAAAAAAGCTCTAATTGAGCTGTTAGAATGTCAGAAACAAGCTTTCTGAGCAGAAAAATGCATTTTGTGACATAGTGATTCAGTGGATGATGAGAATGTCTTTTTTGACAAGAACACTGTTCATTACTGAAATGCTCTCAAATGAGCTGTTAGAATGTCAGAAACAAGCTTTCTGAGCTGAAAACTGCATTTTGTGACATAGTGATTCAGTGGATGATGAGAATGTCAGGTTTGACAATGAATACTGTTCATTACTAAAATGCTCTAATTGAGCTGTTAGAATGTCAGAAACAAGCTTTCTGAGCTGAAAACTGCATTTTGTGACAAAGTGCATCAGTGGATGATGAGAATGTCAGTTTTTGACAAAGAACACTGTGCATTACAAAAAAGCTCTAATTGAGCTGTTGGAATGTCAGAAACAAGCTTTCTGAGCAGAAAAATGCATTTTGTGACATAGTGATTCAGTGGATGATGAGAATGTCTTTTTTGACAAGAACACTGTTCATTACTGAAATGCTCTCAAATGAGCTGTTAGAATGTCAGAAACAAGCTTTCTGAGCTGAAAACTGCATTTTGTGACATAGTGATTCAGTGGATGATGAGAATGTCAGTTTTGACAAAGAACACTGTTCATTACTGAAATGCTCTCAGTGAGCTGTTAGAATGTCAGAAACAAGCTTTCTGAGCTGAAAACTACATTTTGTGACAAAGTGTATCAGTGGATGATGAGAATGTCAGTTTTGATAATGAATACTGTTCATTACTAAAATGCTCTAATTGAGCTGTTAGAATGTCAGAAACAAGCTTTCTGAGCTGAAAACTGCATTTTGTGACAAAGTGCATCAGTGGATGATGAGAATGTCAGTTTTTGACAAAGACCACTGTTCATTACTAAAATGCTCTAATTGAGCTGTTAGAATGTCAGAAACAAGCTTTCTGAGCTGAAAACTACATTTTGTGACAAAGTGTATCAGTGGATGATGAGAATGTCAGTTTTGACAATGAATACTGTTCATTACTAAAATGCTCTAATTGAGCTGTTAGAATGTCAGAAACAAGCTTTCTGAGCTGAAAACTGCATTTTGTGACAAAGTGCATCAGTGGATGATGAGAATGTCAGTTTTTGACAAAGAACACTGTTCATTACTAAAATGCTCTAATTGAGCTGCTAGAATGTCAGAAACAAGCTTTCTGAGCTGAAAACTACATTTTGTGACAAAGTGTATCAGTGGATGATGAGAATGTCAGTTTTGACAATCCATACTGTTCATTACTAAAAAATGCTCTAATTGAGCTGTTAGAATGTCAGAAACAAGCTTTCTGAGCTGAAAACTGCATTTTGTGACAAAGTGCATCAGTGGATGATGAGAATGTCAGTTTTGACAATGAATACTGTTCATTACTAAAATGCTCTAATTGAGCTGTTAGAATGTCAGAAACAAGCTTTCTGAGCTGAAAACTACATTTTGTGACAAAGTGTATCAGTGGATGATGAGAATGTCAGTTTTGACAAAGAACACTGTGCATTACAAAAAAGCTCTAATTGAGCTGTTAGAATGTCAGAAACAAGCTTTCTGAGCTGAAAACTGCATTTTGTGACAAAGTGCATAAGTGGATGATGAGAATGTCAGTTTTCACAAAGAACACTGTTCATTACTGAAATGCTCTCAGTGAGCTGTTAGAATGTCAGAAACAAGCTTTCTGAGCTGAAAACTACATTTTGTGACAAAGTTTATCAGTGGATGATGAGAATGTCAGTTTTGACAATGAATACTGTTCATTACTAAAATGCTCTAATTGAGCTGTTAGAATGTCAGAAACAAGCTTTCTGAGCTGAAAACTGCATTTTGTGACAAAGTGCATCAGTGGATGATGAGAATGTCAGTTTTTGACAAAGAACACTGTTCATTACTAAAATGCTCTAATTGAGCTGCTAGAATGTCAGAAACAAGCTTTCTGAGCTGAAAACTACATTTTGTGACAAAGTGTATCAGTGGATGATGAGAATGTCAGTTTTGACAATGAATACTGTTCATTACTAAAAAATGCTCTAATTGAGCTGTTAGAATGTCAGAAACAAGCTTTCTGAGCTGAAAACTGCATTTTGTGACAAAGTGCATCAGTGGATGATGAGAATGTCAGTTTTGACAATGAATACTGTTCATTACTAAAATGCTCTAATTGAGCTGTTAGAATGTCAGAAACAAGCTTTCTGAGCTGAAAACTGCATTTTGTGACAAAGTGGATCAGTGGATGATGAGAATGTCAGTTTTGACAAAGAACACTGTTCATTACTGAAATGCACTCAGTGAGCTGTTAGAATGTCAGAAACAAGCTTTCTGAGCTGAAAACTACATTTTGTGACAAAGTGTATCAGTGGATGATGAGAATGTCAGTTTTGACAATGAATACTGTTCATTACTAAAATGCTCTAATTGAGCTGTTAGAATGTCAGAAACAAGCTTTCTGAGCTGAAAACTGCATTTTGTGACAAAGTGCATCAGTGGATGATGAGAATGTCAGTTTTTGACAAAGAACACTGTTCATTACTAAAATGCTCTAATTGAGCTGTTAGAATGTCAGAAACAAGCTTTCTGAGCTGAAAACTACATTTTGTGACAAAGTGTATCAGTTTATGATGAGAATGTCAGTTTTGACAATGAATACTGTTCATTACTAAAATGCTCTAATTGAGCTGTTAGAATGTCAGAAACAAGCTTTCTGAGCTGAAAAATGCATTTTGTGACATAGTGATTCAGTGGATGATGAGAATGTCAGTTTTTGACAAAGAACACTGTTCATTACTAAAATGCTCTAATTGAGCTGTTAGAATGTCAGAAACAAGCTTTCTGAGCTGAAAACTACATTTTGTGACTAAGTGTATCAGTGGATGATGAGAATGTCAGTTTTGACAATGAATACTGTTCATTACTAAAATGCTCTAATTGAGCTGTTAGAATGTCAGAAACAAGCTTTCTGAGCTGAAAACTACATTTTGTGTCAAAGTGCATCAGTGGATGATGAGAATGTCAGTTTTGACAATGAATACTGTTCATTACTAAAATGCTCTAATTGAGCTGTTAGAATTTCAGAAACAAGCTTTCTGAGCTGAAAACTACATTTTGTGACAAAGTGTATCAGTGGATGATGAGAATGTCAGTTTTGACAATGAATACTGTTCATTACTAAAATGCTCTAATTGAGCTGTTAGAATGTCAGAAACAAGCTTTCTGAGCTGAAAACTGCATTTTGTGACAAAGTGGATCAGTGGATGATGAGAATGTCAGTTTTGACAAAGAACACTGTTCATTACTAAAATGCTCTAATTGAGCTGTTAGAATGTCAGAAATAAGCTTTCTGAGCTGAAAACTGCATTTTGTGACAAAATGCATCAGTGGATGATGAGAATGTCAGTTTTGACAACGAACACTGTGCATTACAAAAAAGCTCTAATTGAGCTGTTAGAATGTCAGAAACAAGCTTTCTGAGCAGAAAAAGGCATTTTGTGACATAGTGATTCAGTGGATGAAGAGAATGTCAGTTTTGACAAAGAACAATGTTCATTACTGAAATGCTCTCAATGAGCTGTTAGAATGTCAGAAACAAGCTTTCTGAGCTGAAAACTACATTTTGTGACAAAGTGTATCAGTGGATGATGAGAATGTCAGTTTTGACAATGAATACTGTTCATTACTAAAATGCTCTAATTGAGCTGTTAGAATGTCAGAAACAAGCTTTCTGAGCTGAAAACTGCATTTTGTGACAAAGTGGATCAGTGGATGATGAGAATGTCAGTTTTGACAAAGAACACTGTTCACTACTAAAATGCTCTAATTGAGCTGTTAGAATGTCAGAAACAAGCTTTCTGAGCTGAAAACTGCATTTTGTGACATAGTGATTCAGTGGATGATGAGAATGTCAGTTTTGACAAAGAACACTGTTCATTACTGAAATGCTCTCAGTGAGCTGTTAGATTGTCAGAAACAAGCTTTCTGAGCTGAAAACTACATTTTGTGACAAAGTGTATCAGTGGATGATGAGAATGTCAGTTTTGACAATGAATACTGTTCATTACTAAAATGCTCTAATTGAGCTGTTAGAATGTCAGAAACAAGCTTTCTGAGCTGAAAAATGCATTTTGTGACAAAGTGCATCAGTGGATGATGAGAATGTCAGTTTTTGACAAAGAACACTGTTCATTACTAAAATGCTCTAATTGAGCTGTTAGAATGTCAGAAACAAGCTTTCTGAGCTGAAAACTGCATTTTGTGACATAGTGATTCAGTGGATGATGAGAATGTCAGTTTTGACAAAGAACACTGTTCATTACTGAAATGCTCTCAGTGAGCTGTTAGAATGTCAGAAACAAGCTTTCTGAGCTGAAAACTACATTTTGTGACAAAGTGTATCAGTGGATGATGAGAATTTCAGTTTTGACAATGAATACTGTTCATTACTAAAATGCTCTAATTGAGCTGTTAGAATGTCAGAAACAAGCTTTCTGAGCTGAAAACTGCATTTTGTGACAAAGTGGATCAGTGGATGATGAGAATATCAGTTTTGACAAAGAACACTGATCATTACTAAAATGCTCTAATTGAGCTGTTAGAATGTCAGAAACAAGCTTTCTGAGCTGAAAACTGCATTTTGTGACAAAGTGAATAAGTGGATGATGAGAATGTCAGTTTTGACAAAGAACACTGTTCATTACTGAAATGCTCTCAGTGAGCTGTTAGAATGTCAGAAACAAGCTTTCTGAGCTGAAAACTACATTTTGTGACAAAGTGTATCAGTGGATGATGAGAATGTCAGTTTTGACAATGAATCCTGTTCATTACTAAAATGCTCTAATTGAGCTGTTAGAATGTCAGAAACAAGCTTTCTGAGCTGAAATGTGCATTTTGTGACAAAGTGGATCAGTGGATGATGAGAATGTCAGTTTTGACAAAGAACACTGTTCATTACTAAAATGCTCTAATTGAGCTGTTAGAATGTCAGAAATAAGCTTTCTGAGCTGAAAACTGCATTTTGTGACAAAGTGCATCAGTGGATGATGAGAATGTCAGTTTTGACAAAGAACACTGTGCATTACAAAAAAGCTCTAACTGAGCTGTTAGAATGTCAGAAACAAGCTTTCTGAGCAGAAAAAGGCATTTTGTGACATAGTGATTCAGTGGATGATGAGAATGTCAGTTTTGACAAAGAACACTGTTCATTACTGAAATGCTCTCAATGAGCTGTTAGAATGTCAGAAACAAGCTTTCTGAGCTGAAAACTACATTTTGTTACAAAGTGTATCAGTGGATGATGAGAATGTCAGTTTTGACAATGAATACTGTTCATTACTAAAATGCTCTAATTGAGCTGTTAGAATGTCATAAACAAGCTTTCTGAGCTGAAAACTGCATTTTGTGACAAAGTGCATCAGTGGATGATGAGAATGTCAGTTTTTGACAAAGAACACTGTTCATTACTAAAATGCTCTAATTGAGCTGTAAGAATGTCAGAAACAAGCTTTCTGAGCTGAAAACTACATTTTGTGACAAAGTGTATCAGTGTATGATGAGAATGTCAGTTTTGACAATGAATACTGTTCATTACTAAAATGCTCTAATTGAGCTGTTAGAATGTCAGAAACAAGCTTTCTGAGCTGAAAACTGCATTTTGTGACATAGTGATTCAGTGGATGATGAGAATGTCAGTTTTGACAAAGAACACTGTTCATTACTGAAATGCTCTCAGTGAGCTGTTGGAATGTCAGAAACAAGCTTTCTGAGCTGAAAACTACATTTTGTGACAAAGTGTATCAGTGGATGATGAGAATGTCAGTTTTGAGAATGAATACTGTTCATTACTAAAATGCTCTAATTGAGCTGTTAGAATGTCAGAAACAAGCTTTCTGAGCTGAAAACTGCATTTTGTGACAAAGTGGATCAGTGGATGATGAGAATGTCAGTTTTGACAAAGAACACTGTTCATTACTAAAATGCTCTAATTGAGCTGTTAGAATGTCAGAAATAAGCTTTCTGAGCTGAAAACTGCATTTTGTGACAAAGTGCATCAGTGGATGATGAGAATGTCAGTTTTGACAAAGAACACTGTGCATTACAAAAAAGCTCTAATTGAGCTGTTAGAATGTCAGAAACAAGCTTTCTGAGCAGAAAAAGGCATTTTGTGACATAGTGATTCAGTGGATGATGAGAATGTCAGTTTTGACAAAGAACACTGTTCATTACTGAAATGCTCTCAATGAGCTGTTAGAATGTCAGAAACAAGCTTTCTGAGCTGAAAACTACATTTTGTGACAAAGTGTATCAGTGGATGATGAGAATGTCAGTTTTGACAATGAATACTGTTCATTACTAAAATGCTCTAATTGAGCTGTTAAAATGTCAGAAACAAGCTTTCTGAGCTGAAAACTGCATTTTGTGACAAAGTTCATCGAATGTCAGTTTTTGACAAAGAACACTGTTCATTACTAAAATGCTCTAATTGAGCTGTTAGAATGTCAGAAACAAGCTTTCTGAGCTGAAAACTACATTTTGTGACAAAGTGTATCAGTGTATGATGAGAATGTCAGTTTTGACAATGAATACTGTTCATTACTAAAATGCTCTAATTGAGCTGTTAGAATGTCAGAAACAAGCTTTCTGAGCTGAAAACTGCATTTTGTGACATAGTGATTCAGTGGATGATGAGAATGTCAGTTTTGACAAAGAATACTGTTCATTACTAAAATGCTCTAATTGAGCTGTTAGAATGTCAGAAACAAGCTTTCTGAGCTGAAAACTGCATTTTGTGACAAAGTGCATAAGTGGATGATGAGAATGTCAGTTTTCACAAAGAACAGTGTTCATTACTGAAATGCTCTAATTGTGCTGTTAGAATGTCAGAAACAAGCTTTCTGAGCTGAAAACTGCATTTTGTGACAAAGTGCATCAGTGGATGATGAGAATGTCAGTTTTTGACAAAAAACACTGTTCATTACTAAAATGCTCTAATTGAGCTGTTAGAATGTCAGAAACAAGCTTTCTGAGCTGAAAACTGCATTTTGTGACAAAGTGAATAAGTGGATGATGAGAATGTCAGTTTTGACAAAGAACACTGTTCATTACTGAAATGCTCTCAGTGAGCAGTTAGAATGTCAGAAACAAGCTTTCTGAGCTGAAAACTACATTTTGTGACAAAGTGTATCAGTGGATGATGAGAATGTCAGTTTTGACAATGAATCCTGTTCATTACTAAAATGCTCTAATTGAGCTGTTAGAATGTCAGAAACAAGCTTTCTGAGCTGAAATGTGCATTTTGTGACAAAGTGGATCAGTGGATGATGAGAATGTCAGTTTTGACAAAGAACACTGTTCATTACTAAAATGCTCTAATTGAGCTGTTAGAATGTCAGAAATAAGCTTTCTGAGCTGAAAACTGCATTTTGTGACAAAGTGCATCAGTGGATGATGAGAATGTCAGTTTTGACAAAGAACACTGTGCATTACAAAAAAGCTCTAACTGAGCTGTTAGAATGTCAGAAACAAGCTTTCTGAGCAGAAAAAGGCATTTTGTGACATAGTGATTCAGTGGATGATGAGAATGTCAGTTTTGACAAAGAACACTGTTCATTACTGAAATGCTCTCAATGAGCTGTTAGAATGTCAGAAACAAGCTTTCTGAGCTGAAAACTACATTTTGTTACAAAGTGTATCAGTGGATGATGAGAATGTCAGTTTTGACAATGAATACTGTTCATTACTAAAATGCTCTAATTGAGCTGTTAGAATGTCATAAACAAGCTTTCTGAGCTGAAAACTGCATTTTGTGACAAAGTGCATCAGTGGATGATGAGAATGTCAGTTTTTGACAAAGAACACTGTTCATTACTAAAATGCTCTAATTGAGCTGTAAGAATGTCAGAAACAAGCTTTCTGAGCTGAAAACTACATTTTGTGACAAAGTGTATCAGTGTATGATGAGAATGTCAGTTTTGACAATGAATACTGTTCATTACTAAAATGCTCTAATTGAGCTGTTAGAATGTCAGAAACAAGCTTTCTGAGCTGAAAACTGCATTTTGTGACATAGTGATTCAGTGGATGATGAGAATGTCAGTTTTGACAAAGAACACTGTTCATTACTGAAATGCTCTCAGTGAGCTGTTGGAATGTCAGAAACAAGCTTTCTGAGCTGAAAACTACATTTTGTGACAAAGTGTATCAGTGGATGATGAGAATGTCAGTTTTGAGAATGAATACTGTTCATTACTAAAATGCTCTAATTGAGCTGTTAGAATGTCAGAAACAAGCTTTCTGAGCTGAAAACTGCATTTTGTGACAAAGTGGATCAGTGGATGATGAGAATGTCAGTTGACAAAGAACACTGTTCATTACTAAAATGCTCTAATTGAGCTGTTAGAATGTCAGAAATAAGCTTTCTGAGCTGAAAACTGCATTTTGTGACAAAGTGCATCAGTGGATGATGAGAATGTCAGTTTTGACAAAGAACACTGTGCATTACAAAAAAGCTCTAATTGAGCTGTTAGAATGTCAGAAACAAGCTTTCTGAGCAGAAAAAGGCATTTTGTGACATAGTGATTCAGTGGATGATGAGAATGTCAGTTTTGACAAAGAACACTGTTCATTACTAAAATGCTCTAATTGAGCTGTTAGAATGTCAGAAATAAGCTTTCTGAGCTGAAAACTGCATTTTGTGACAAAGTGCATCAGTGGATGATGAGAATGTCAGTTTTGACAAAGAACACTGTGCATTACAAAAAAGCTCTAACTGAGCTGTTAGAATGTCAGAAACAAGCTTTCTGAGCAGAAAAAGGCATTTTGTGACATAGTGATTCAGTGGATGATGAGAATGTCAGTTTTGACAAAGAACACTGTTCATTACTGAAATGCTCTCAATGAGCTGTTAGAATGTCAGAAACAAGCTTTCTGAGCTGAAAACTACATTTTGTTACAAAGTGTATCAGTGGATGATGAGAATGTCAGTTTTGACAATGAATACTGTTCATTACTAAAATGCTCTAATTGAGCTGTTAGAATGTCATAAACAAGCTTTCTGAGCTGAAAACTGCATTTTGTGACAAAGTGCATCAGTGGATGATGAGAATGTCAGTTTTTGACAAAGAACACTGTTCATTACTAAAATGCTCTAATTGAGCTGTAAGAATGTCAGAAACAAGCTTTCTGAGCTGAAAACTACATTTTGTGACAAAGTGTATCAGTGTATGATGAGAATGTCAGTTTTGACAATGAATACTGTTCATTACTAAAATGCTCTAATTGAGCTGTTAGAATGTCAGAAACAAGCTTTCTGAGCTGAAAACTGCATTTTGTGACATAGTGATTCAGTGGATGATGAGAATGTCAGTTTTGACAAAGAACACTGTTCATTACTGAAATGCTCTCAGTGAGCTGTTGGAATGTCAGAAACAAGCTTTCTGAGCTGAAAACTACATTTTGTGACAAAGTGTATCAGTGGATGATGAGAATGTCAGTTTTGAGAATGAATACTGTTCATTACTAAAATGCTCTAATTGAGCTGTTAGAATGTCAGAAACAAGCTTTCTGAGCTGAAAACTGCATTTTGTGACAAAGTGGATCAGTGGATGATGAGAATGTCAGTTTTGACAAAGAACACTGTTCATTACTAAAATGCTCTAATTGAGCTGTTAGAATGTCAGAAATAAGCTTTCTGAGCTGAAAACTGCATTTTGTGACAAAGTGCATCAGTGGATGATGAGAATGTCAGTTTTGACAAAGAACACTGTGCATTACAAAA
This sequence comes from Barbatula barbatula, assembly GCF_947034865.1. Lineage (NCBI taxonomy): Eukaryota > Metazoa > Chordata > Actinopteri > Cypriniformes > Nemacheilidae > Barbatula > Barbatula barbatula. The sequence goes on along the minus strand of NC_136778.1, from coordinate 18,132,543 downwards.
AAGCTCTAATTGAGCTGTTAGAATGTCAGAAACAAGCTTTCTGAGCAGAAAAAGGCATTTTGTGACATAGTGATTCAGTGGATGATGAGAATGTCAGTTTTGACAAAGAACACTGTTCATTACTGAAATGCTCTCAATGAGCTGTTAGAATGTCAGAAACAAGCTTTCTGAGCTGAAAACTACATTTTGTGACAAAGTGTATCAGTGGATGATGAGAATGTCAGTTTTGACAATGAATACTGTTCATTACTAAAATGCTCTAATTGAGCTGTTAAAATGTCAGAAACAAGCTTTCTGAGCTGAAAACTGCATTTTGTGACAAAGTTCATCGAATGACAGTTTTTGACAAAGAACACTGTTCATTACTAAAATGCTCTAATTGAGCTGTTAGAATGTCAGAAACAAGCTTTCTGAGCTGAAAACTACATTTTGTGACAAAGTGTATCAGTGTATGATGAGAATGTCAGTTTTGACAATGAATACTGTTCATTACTAAAATGCTCTAATTGAGCTGTTAGAATGTCAGAAACAAGCTTTCTGAGCTGAAAACTGCATTTTGTGACATAGTGATTCAGTGGATGATGAGAATGTCAGTTTTGACAAAGAATACTGTTCATTACTAAAATGCTCTAATTGAGCTGTTAGAATGTCAGAAACAAGCTTTCTGAGCTGAAAACTGCATTTTGTGACAAAGTGCATAAGTGGATGATGAGAATGTCAGTTTTCACAAAGAACAGTGTTCATTACTGAAATGCTCTAATTGTGCTGTTAGAATGTCAGAAACAAGCTTTCTGAGCTGAAAACTGCATTTTGTGACAAAGTGCATCAGTGGATGATGAGAATGTCAGTTTTTGACAAAAAACACTGTTCATTACTAAAATGCTCTAATTGAGCTGTTAGAATGTCAGAAACAAGCTTTCTGAGCTGAAAACTGCATTTTGTGACAAAGTGAATAAGTGGATGATGAGAATGTCAGTTTTGACAAAGAACACTGTTCATTACTGAAATGCTCTCAGTGAGCAGTTAGAATGTCAGAAACAAGCTTTCTGAGCTGAAAACTACATTTTGTGACAAAGTGTATCAGTGGATGATGAGAATGTCAGTTTTGACAATGAATCCTGTTCATTACTAAAATGCTCTAATTGAGCTGTTAGAATGTCAGAAACAAGCTTTCTGAGCTGAAATGTGCATTTTGTGACAAAGTGGATCAGTGGATGATGAGAATGTCAGTTTTGACAAAGAACACTGTTCATTACTAAAATGCTCTAATTGAGCTGTTAGAATGTCAGAAATAAGCTTTCTGAGCTGAAAACTGCATTTTGTGACAAAGTGCATCAGTGGATGATGAGAATGTCAGTTTTGACAAAGAACACTGTGCATTACAAAAAAGCTCTAACTGAGCTGTTAGAATGTCAGAAACAAGCTTTCTGAGCAGAAAAAGGCATTTTGTGACATAGTGATTCAGTGGATGATGAGAATGTCAGTTTTGACAAAGAACACTGTTCATTACTGAAATGCTCTCAATGAGCTGTTAGAATGTCAGAAACAAGCTTTCTGAGCTGAAAACTACATTTTGTTACAAAGTGTATCAGTGGATGATGAGAATGTCAGTTTTGACAATGAATACTGTTCATTACTAAAATGCTCTAATTGAGCTGTTAGAATGTCATAAACAAGCTTTCTGAGCTGAAAACTGCATTTTGTGACAAAGTGCATCAGTGGATGATGAGAATGTCAGTTTTTGACAAAGAACACTGTTCATTACTAAAATGCTCTAATTGAGCTGTAAGAATGTCAGAAACAAGCTTTCTGAGCTGAAAACTACATTTTGTGACAAAGTGTATCAGTGTATGATGAGAATGTCAGTTTTGACAATGAATACTGTTCATTACTAAAATGCTCTAATTGAGCTGTTAGAATGTCAGAAACAAGCTTTCTGAGCTGAAAACTGCATTTTGTGACATAGTGATTCAGTGGATGATGAGAATGTCAGTTTTGACAAAGAACACTGTTCATTACTGAAATGCTCTCAGTGAGCTGTTGGAATGTCAGAAACAAGCTTTCTGAGCTGAAAACTACATTTTGTGACAAAGTGTATCAGTGGATGATGAGAATGTCAGTTTTGAGAGAGAATACTGTTCATTACTAAAATGCTCTAATTGAGCTGTTAGAATGTCAGAAACAAGCTTTCTGAGCTGAAAACTGCATTTTGTGACAAAGTGGATCAGTGGATGATGAGAATGTCAGTTGACAAAGAACACTGTTCATTACTAAAATGCTCTAATTGAGCTGTTAGAATGTCAGAAATAAGCTTTCTGAGCTGAAAACTGCATTTTGTGACAAAGTGCATCAGTGGATGATGAGAATGTCAGTTTTGACAAAGAACACTGTGCATTACAAAAAAGCTCTAATTGAGCTGTTAGAATGTCAGAAACAAGCTTTCTGAGCAGAAAAAGGCATTTTGTGACATAGTGATTCAGTGGATGATGAGAATGTCAGTTTTGACAAAGAACACTGTTCATTACTGAAATGCTCTCAATGAGCTGTTAGAATGTCAGAAACAAGCTTTCTGAGCTGAAAACTACATTTTGTGACAAAGTGTATCAGTGGATGATGAGAATGTCAGTTTTGACAATGAATACTGTTCATTACTAAAATGCTCTAATTGAGCTGTTAAAATGTCAGAAACAAGCTTTCTGAGCTGAAAACTGCATTTTGTGACAAAGTTCATCGAATGTCTGTTTTTGACAAAGAACACTGTTCATTACTAAAATGCTCTAATTGAGCTGTTAGAATGTCAGAAACAAGCTTTCTGAGCTGAAAACTACATTTTGTGACAAAGTGTATCAGTGTATGATGAGAATGTCAGTTTTGACAATGAATACTGTTCATTACTAAAATGCTCTAATTGAGCTGTTAGAATGTCAGAAACAAGCTTTCTGAGCTGAAAACTGCATTTTGTGACATAGTGATTCAGTGGATGATGAGAATGTCAGTTTTGACAAAGAATACTGTTCATTACTAAAATGCTCTAATTGAGCTGTTAGAATGTCAGAAACAAGCTTTCTGAGCTGAAAACTGCATTTTGTGACAAAGTGCATAAGTGGATGATGAGAATGTCAGTTTTCACAAAGAACAGTGTTCATTACTGAAATGCTCTAATTGTGCTGTTAGAATGTCAGAAACAAGCTTTCTGAGCTGAAAACTGCATTTTGTGACAAAGTGCATCAGTGGATGATGAGAATGTCAGTTTTTGACAAAAAACACTGTTCATTACTAAAATGCTCTAATTGAGCTGTTAGAATGTCAGAAACAAGCTTTCTGAGCTGAAAACTACATTTTGTGACAAAGTGTATCAGTGGATGATGAGAATGTCAGTTTTGACAATGAATACTGTTCATTACTAAAATGCTCTAATTGAGCTGTTAGAATGTCAGAAACAAGCTTTCTGAGCTGAAAACTGCATTTTGTGTCAAAGTGCATCAGTGGATGATGAGAATGTCAGTTTTGACAATGAATACTGTTCATTACTAAAATGCTCTAATTGAGCTGTTAGAATTTCAGAAACAAGCTTTCTGAGCTGAAAACTACATTCTGTGAAGTGTATCAGTGGATGATGAGAATGTCAGTTTTGACAATGAATACTGTTCATTACTAAAATGCTCTAATTGAGCTGTTAGAATGTCATAAACAAGCTTTCTGAGCTGAAAACTGCATTTTGTGACAAAGTGCATCAGTGGATGATGAGAATGTCAGTTTTTGACAAAGAACACTGTTCATTACTAAAATGCTCTAATTGAGCTGTAAGAATGTCAGAAACAAGCTTTCTGAGCTGAAAACTACATTTTGTGACAAAGTGTATCAGTGTATGATGAGAATGTCAGTTTTGACAATGAATACTGTTCATTACTAAAATGCTCTAATTGAGCTGTTAGAATGTCAGAAACAAGCTTTCTGAGCTGAAAACTGCATTTTGTGACATAGTGATTCAGTGGATGATGAGAATGTCAGTTTTGACAAAGAACACTGTTCATTACTGAAATGCTCTCAGTGAGCTGTTGGAATGTCAGAAACAAGCTTTCTGAGCTGAAAACTACATTTTGTGACAAAGTGTATCAGTGGATGATGAGAATGTCAGTTTTGAGAATGAATACTGTTCATTACTAAAATGCTCTAATTGAGCTGTTAGTGTCATGATTCCGCTATCATGTCATGTTTATTCTTGGTCTTGCAGCGGAGTCATGGCATAGCCTTAGGTTTTATGTGAGAAAGCCATGTGCTTTCTCGTGTCTCGTCAGTGTTTCCCGCCCTTTTGTCTCGTTAGCCTTCCCATTAGTGTTTCATTACCTTCACCTGCCCCTTAGTAATTATCCTGTGTTTGTTCCCCTATTTAATGCCCTCTTGTATATCGTCTTGTGCTGGTTCGTTGCTCTTGTATGCTGTACATGTATCCTGCCTTGTTTCCACGTTTCATGCCATGTATGTAGTGTTCCTAGTGTATGTATGGTTTCAAAGTTCCTCGTTTTAGTCCTAGTTGTTTACGTTTGCCCCCCTTGTGGGATGAGTTTGTTTTCAGTTTTTTGTATCCAGTTTAGTTAGTGTTTTCCCATCGTGGATGTTTGTTTTGTATTTTGTTATTAAAGTCCTTGTTACCCCTTCATCATCCGTGTCTGCCTGCACTTGGGTTCTTCTCCTCCACGTTCCTGACAGAACGAACCAGCCATTACTGAACCCAGCAGGCAGCAATGACCACACGGGCCCGGAAGCCTCGTCTTCTCTGCGGCGTCCAACAAGGGAATACTGACTTGGAAAGTTATTTGGGCAGGTTCCTGGATGTCGCAGAGGAGATGGTCCGTGGTGAGGAGGAGCTGGCGGTGCTTTTTAACGCCGGTCTGAGGGACCCTCTTTCGCCAGCGGAGATGAGATCGCTGAAGCCGTTGGAGTTTGAGGATGTGTGGAGGTGCGCCGTCGCACGCTCTGAGCTCAGGATCTCAGGCCAACTTGGCTATTCATCTCCGCTGGCCGCAGTTCCAGAGGGTCGTGCCCTGCAGATCGGGGTTATGGGCATCACCACACCATCTGCTCCACCACCTACAGCCTCCTCACCCGCAGTCAGCTTTGGTGGCAAGCGTGGCAGACGGGAATCCTGGGGGTCCTCGTCCGAGGCCTCCAATCCCGAGCCGCCCGTGCCCTTCTCGTCATTCCTTCAGCCGCCCACCAGGCGGGTGGCTCGGCTGAGGAAGAAGAGGCAACGGAGGGCGGTCTCGAGTCCGGTGGTCCCGTCAAGTCCGGTGGTCCCGTCAAGTCCGGTGGTCCCGTCAAGTCCGGTGGTCCCGTCAAGTCCGGTGGTCCCGTCAAGTCCGGTGGTCCCGTCAAGTCCGGTGGTCCCGTCAAGTCCGGTGGTCCCGTCAAGTCCGGTGGTCCCGTCAAGTCCGGTGGTCCCGTCAAGTCCGGTGGTCCCGTCAAGTCCGGTGGTCCCGTCAAGTCCGGTGGTCCCGTCAAGTCCGGTGGTCCCGTCAAGTCCGGTGGTCCCGGTGGTCCCGTCAAGTCCGGTGGTCCCGGTGGTCCCGTCAAGTCCGGTGGTCCCACCTGCACCCAGTCCAGTGTCAAGTCCTGCCCTGCCGGCCTTCCAGCCGGCGTCAAGTCCTGCCCTGCCGGCCTTCCAGCCGGCGTCAAGTCCTGCCCTGCCGGCCTTCCAGCCGGCGTCAAGTCCTGCCCTGCCGGCCTTCCAGCCGGCGTCAAGTCCTGCCCTGCCGGCCTTCCAGCCGGCGTCAAGTCCTGCCCTGCCGGCCTTCCAGCCGGCGTCAAGTCCTGCCCTGCCGGCCTTCCAGCCGGCGTCAAGTCCTGCCCTGCCGGCCTTCCAGCCGGCGTCAAGTCCTGCCCTGCCGGCCTTCCAGCCGGCGTCAAGTCCTGCCCTGCCGGCCTTCCAGCCGGCGTCAAGTCCTGCCCTGCCGGCCTTCCAGCCGGCGTCAAGTCCTGCCCTGCCGGCCTTCCAGCCGGCGTCAAGTCCTGCCCTGCCGGCCTTCCAGCCGGCGTCAAGTCCTGCCCTGCCGGCCTTCCAGCCGGCGTCAAGTCCTGCCCTGCCGGCCTTCCAGCCGGCGTCAAGTCCTGCCCTGCCGGCCTTCCAGCCGGCGTCTCCTAGAGCCCCTGGGACTTCACGCTCTCGAGCGCCGCCCCCCAGGGTGTCCCCTAAGTCCCCTGGGACTCCGCGCTTCCGAGCGCCAGGGACAAAAGCTGTTCCCCCATGTCCCACTCCCTTTGGACTTCCCCCCATGAACTCAGGTGTTCCCCCCATGGACTTTGTTGTTCCCCCTCCCCCCCCTCCCTTGTTTGTTATTTTTATTATGTCACCCCAACCCTTTTGTTATATACTCTTGTCTGCCCCTAATCTTGTTTACAATGTTTTGCTGTGTCTTGTCGTTGTCCCAGTCTGCCCTGTCTTGTCAGTCTACCCCTTGATGAACACCTGGAGGTGTTCATTTAAGGGGGGGCTTATGTCATGATTCCGCTATCATGTCATGTTTATTCTTGGTCTTGCAGCGGAGTCATGGCATAGCCTTAGGTTTTATGTGAGAAAGCCATGTGCTTTCTCGTGTCTCGTCAGTGTTTCCCGCCCTTTTGTCTCGTTAGCCTTCCCATTAGTGTTTCATTACCTTCACCTGCCCCTTAGTAATTATCCTGTGTTTGTTCCCCTATTTAATGCCCTCTTGTATATCGTCTTGTGCTGGTTCGTTGCTCTTGTATGCTGTACATGTATCCTGCCTTGTTTCCACGTTTCATGCCATGTATGTAGTGTTCCTAGTGTATGTATGGTTTCAAAGTTCCTCGTTTTAGTCCTAGTTGTTTACGTTTGCCCCCCTTGTGGGATGAGTTTGTTTTCAGTTTTTTGTATCCAGTTTAGTTAGTGTTTTCCCATCGTGGATGTTTGTTTTGTATTTTGTTATTAAAGTCCTTGTTACCCCTTCATCATCCGTGTCTGCCTGCACTTGGGTTCTTCTCCTCCACGTTCCTGACAGTTAGAATGTCAGAAACAAGCTTTCTGAGCTGAAAACTGCATTTTGTGACAAAGTGGATCAGTGGATGATGAGAATGTCAGTTGACAAAGAACACTGTTCATTACTAAAATGCTCTAATTGAGCTGTTAGAATGTCAGAAACAAGCTTTCTGAGCAGAAAAAGGCATTTTGTGACATAGTGATTCAGTGGATGATGAGAATGTCAGTTTTGACAAAGAACACTGTTCATTACTGAAATGCTCTCAATGAGCTGTTAGAATGTCAGAAACAAGCTTTCTGAGCTGAAAACTACATTTTGTGACAAAGTGTATCAGTGGATGATGAGAATGTCAGTTTTGACAATGAATACTGTTCATTACTAAAATGCTCTAATTGAGCTGTTAAAATGTCAGAAACAAGCTTTCTGAGCTGAAAACTGCATTTTGTGACAAAGTTCATCGAATGTCTGTTTTTGACAAAGAACACTGTTCATTACTAAAATGCTCTAATTGAGCTGTTAGAATGTCAGAAACAAGCTTTCTGAGCTGAAAACTACATTTTGTGACAAAGTGTATCAGTGTATGATGAGAATGTCAGTTTTGACAATGAATACTGTTCATTACTAAAATGCTCTAATTGAGCTGTTAGAATGTCAGAAACAAGCTTTCTGAGCTGAAAACTGCATTTTGTGACATAGTGATTCAGTGGATGATGAGAATGTCAGTTTTGACAAAGAATACTGTTCATTACTAAAATGCTCTAATTGAGCTGTTAGAATGTCAGAAACAAGCTTTCTGAGCTGAAAACTGCATTTTGTGACAAAGTGCATAAGTGGATGATGAGAATGTCAGTTTTCACAAAGAACAGTGTTCATTACTGAAATGCTCTAATTGTGCTGTTAGAATGTCAGAAACAAGCTTTCTGAGCTGAAAACTGCATTTTGTGACAAAGTGCATCAGTGGATGATGAGAATGTCAGTTTTTGACAAAAAACACTGTTCATTACTAAAATGCTCTAATTGAGCTGTTAGAATGTCAGAAACAAGCTTTCTGAGCTGAAAACTACATTTTGTGACAAAGTGTATCAGTGGATGATGAGAATGTCAGTTTTGACAATGAATACTGTTCATTACTAAAATGCTCTAATTGAGCTGTTAGAATGTCAGAAACAAGCTTTCTGAGCTGAAAACTGCATTTTGTGTCAAAGTGCATCAGTGGATGATGAGAATGTCAGTTTTGACAATGAATACTGTTCATTACTAAAATGCTCTAATTGAGCTGTTAGAATTTCAGAAACAAGCTTTCTGAGCTGAAAACTACATTCTGTGAAGTGTATCAGTGGATGATGAGAATGTCAGTTTTGACAATGAATACTGTTCATTACTAAAATGCTCTAACAGAGCTGTTAGAATGTCAGAAACAAGCTTTCTGAGCTGAAAACTGTATTTTGTGACAAAGTGGATCAGTGGATGATGAGAATGTCAGTTTTGACAAAGAACACTGTTCATTACTAAAATGCTCTAATTGAGCTGTTAGAATGTCAGAAATAAGCTTTCTGAGCTGAAAACTGCATTTTGTGACAAAGTGCATCAGTGGATGATGAGAATGTCAGTTTTGACAACGAACACTGTGCATTACAAAAAAGCTCTAATTGAGCTGTTAGAATGTCAGAAACAAGCTTTCTGAGCAGAAAAAGGCATTTTGTGACATAGTGATTCAGTGGATGAAGAGAATGTCAGTTTTGACAAAGAACAATGTTCATTACTGAAATGCTCTCAATGAGCTGTTAGAATGTCAGAAACAAGCTTTCTGAGCTGAAAACTACATTTTGTGACAAAGTGTATCAGTGGATGATGAGAATGTCAGTTTTGACAATGAATACTGTTCATTACTAAAATGCTCTAATTGAGCTGTTAGAATGTCAGAAACAAGCTTTCTGAGCTGAAAACTGCATTTTGTGACAAAGTGGATCAGTGGATGATGAGAATGTCAGTTTTGACAAAGAACACTGTTCACTACTAAAATGCTCTAATTGAGCTGTTAGAATGTCAGAAACAAGCTTTCTGAGCTGAAAACTGCATTTTGTGACATAGTGATTCAGTGGATGATGAGAAGGTCAGTTTTGACAAAGAACACTGTTCATTACTGAAATGCTCTCAGTGAGCTGTTAGAATGTCAGAAACAAGCTTTCTGAGCTGAAAACTGCATTTTGTGACATAGTGATTCAGTGGATGATGAGAATGTCAGTTTTGACAAAGAACACTGTTCATTACTGAAATGCTCTCAGTGAGCTGTTAGAATGTCAGAAACAAGCTTTCTGAGCTGAAAACTACATTTTGTGACAAAGTGTATCAGTGGATGATGAGAATGTCAGTTTTGACAATGAATACTGTTCATTACTAAAATGCTCTAATTGAGCTGTTAGAATGTCAGAAACAAGCTTTCTGAGCTGAAAACTACATTTTGTGACAAAGTGGATCAGTGGATGATGAGAATGTCAGTTTTCACAAAGAACACTGTTCATTACTGAAATGCTCTAATTGAGCTGTTAGAATGTCAGAAACAAGCTTTCTGAGCTGAAAACTGCATTTTGTGACATAGTGATTCAGTGGATGATGAGAATGTCAGTTTTCACAAAGAACACTGTTCATTACTAAAATGCTCTAATTGAGCTGTTAGAATGTCAGAAACAAGCTTTCTGAGCTGAAAACTGCATTTTGTGACATATTGATTCAGTGGATGATGAGAATGTCAGTTTTGACAAAGAACACTGTTCATTACTGAAATGCTCTCAGTGAGCTGTTAGAATGTCAGAAACAAGCTTTCTGAGCTGAAAACTACATTTTGTGACAAAGTGTATCAGTGGATGATGAGAATGTCAGTTTTGACAAAGAACACTGTGCATTACAAAAAAGCTCTAATTGAGCTGTTAGAATGTCAGAAACAAGCTTTCTGAGCTGAAAACTGCATTTTGTGACAAAGTGCATAAGTGGATGATGAGAATGTCAGTTTTCACAAAGAACACTGTTCATTACTGAAATGCTCTAATTGAGCTGTTAGAATGTCAGAAACAAGCTTTCTGAGCTGAAAACTGCATTTTGTGACATAGTGATTCAGTGGATGATGAGAATGTCAGTTTTGACAAAGAACACTGTTCATTACTGAAATGCTCTCAGTGAGCTGTTAGAATGTCAGAAACAAGCTTTCTGAGCTGAAAACTGCATTTTGTGACAAAGTGCATCAGTGGATGATGAGAATGTCAGTTTTTGACAAAGAACACTGTTCATTACTAAAATGCTCTAATTGAGCTGTTAGAATGTCAGAAACAAGCTTTCTGAGCTGAAAACTGCATTTTGTGACAAAGTGCATCAGTGGATGATGAGAATGTCAGTTTTGACAATGAATACTGTTCATTACTAAAATGCTCTAATTAAGCTGTTAGAATGTCAGAAATAAGCTTTCTGAGCTGAAAACTGCAATTTGTGACAAAGTGCATCAGTGGATGATGAGAATGTCAGTTTTGACAAAGAACACTGTGCATTACAAAAAAGCTCTAAATTGAGCTGTTAGAATGTCAGAAACAAGCTCTCTGAGCAGAAAAAGGCATTTTGTGACATAGTGATTCAGTGGATGATGAGAATGTCAGTTTTGACAAAGAACACTGTTCATTACTGAAATGCTCTCAATGAGCTGTTAGAATGTCAGAAACAAGCTTTCTGAGCTGAAAACTACATTTTGTGACAAAGTGTATCAGTGGATGATGAGAATGTCAGTTTTGACAATGAATACTGTTCATTACTAAAATGCTCTAATTGAGCTGTTAGAATGTCAGAAACAAGCTTTCTGAGCTGAAAACTGCATTTTGTGACAAAGTGGATCAGTGGATGATGAGAATGTCAGTTTTGACAAAGAACACTGTTCATTACTGAAATGCTCTCAGTGAGCTGTTAGAATGTCAGAAACAAGCTTTCTGAGCTGAAAACTACATTTTGTGACAAAGTGTATCAGTGGATGATGAGAATGTCAGTTTTGACAATGAATACTGTTCATTACTAAAATGCTCTAATTGAGCTGTTAGAATGTCAGAAACAAGCTTTCTGAGCTGAAAACTGCATTTTGTGACAAAGTGTATCAGTGGATGATGAGAATGTCAGTTTTGACAATGAATACTGTTCATTACTAAAATGCTCTAATTGAGCTGTTAGAATGTCAGAAACAAGCTTTATGAGCTGAAAACTACATTTTGTGACAAAGTGTATCAGTGGATGATGAGAATGTCAGTTTTGACAATGAATACTGTTCATTACTAAAATGCTCTAATTGAGCTGTTAGAATGTCAGAAACAAGCTTTCTGAGCTGAAAACTGCATTTTGTGACAAAGTGGATCAGTGGATGATGAGAATGTCAGTTTTGACAAAGAACACTGTTCATTACTAAAATGCTCTAATTGAGCTGTTAGAATGTCAGAAACAAGCTTTCTGAGCTGAAAACTGCATTTTGTGACATAGTGATTCAGTGGATGATGAGAATGTCAGTTTTGACAATGAATACTGTTCATTACTAAAATGCTCTAATTGAGCTGTTAGAATGTCAGAAACAAGCTTTCTGAGCTGAAAACTGCATTTTGTGACAAAGTGCATAAGTGGATGATGAGAATGTCAGTTTTCACAAAGAACACTGTTCATTACTAAAATGCTCTAATTGAGCTGTTAGAATGTCAGAAACAAGCTTTCTGAGCTGAAAACTGCATTTTGTGACATAGTGATTCAGTGGATGATGAGAATGTCAGTTTTGACAAAGAACACTGTTCATTACTGAAATGCTCTCAGTGAGCTGTTAGAATGTCAGAAACAAGCTTTCTGAGCTGAAAACTACATTTTGTGACAAAGTGTATCAGTGGATGATGAGAATGTCAGTTTTGACAAAGAACACTGTTCATTACAAAAAAGCTCTTATTGAGCTGTTAGAATGTCAGAAACAAGCTTTCTGAGCAGAAAAATGCATTTTGTGACACAGTGAGTCAGTGGATGATGCTAATGTCAGTTTTGACAAAGAACACTGTTCATTACTGAAATGCTCTAATTGAGCTGTTAGAATGTCAGAAACAAGCTTTCTGAGCTGAAATCTGCATTTTGTGACAAAGTTCATCAGTGGATGATGAGAATGTCAGTTTTGACAAAGAACATTGTTCATTACTAAAATGCTCTAATTGAGCTGTTAGATTGTCAGAAACAAGCTTTCTGAGCAGAAATCTGCATTTTGTGACAAAGTGATTCAGTGGATGATGAGAATGTCAGTTTTGACAAAGAACACTGTTCATTACTGAAATGCTCTCAGTGAGCTGTTAGAATGTCAGAAACAAGCTTTCTGAGCTGAAAACTACATTTTGTGACAAAGTGTATCAGTGGATGATGAGAATGTCAGTTTTGACAAAGAACACTGTTCATTACAAAAAAGCTCTTATTGAGCTGTTAGAATGTCAGAAACAAGCTTTCTGAGCAGAAAAATGCATTTTGTGACACAGTGAGTCAGTGGATGATGCTAATGTCAGTTTTGACAAAGAACACTGTTCATTACTGAAATGCTCTAATTGAGCTGTTAGAATGTCAGAAACAAGCTTTCTGAGCTGAAATCTGCATTTTGTGACAAAGTTCATCAGTGGATGATGAGAATGTCAGTTTTGACAATGAATACTGTTCATTACTAAAATGCTCTAATTGAGCTGTTAGAATGTCAGAAACAAGCTTTCTGAGCTGAAAACTGCATTTTGTGACAAAGTGCATCAGTGGATGATGAGAATGTCAGTTTTTGACAAAGACCACTGTTCATTACTAAAATGCTCTAATTGAGCCGTTAGAATGTCAGAAACAAGCTTTCTGAGCTGAAAACTACATTTTGTGACAAAGTGTATCAGTGGATGATGAGAATGTCAGTTTTGACAATGAATACTGTTCATTACTAAAATGCTCTAATTGAGCTGTTAGAATGTCAGAAACAAGCTTTCTGAGCTGAAAACTGCATTTTGTGACAAAGTGTATCAGTGGATGATGAGAATGTCAGTTTTGACAATGAATACTGTTCATTACTAAAATGCTCTAATTGAGCTGTTAGAATGTCAGAAACAAGCTTTCTGAGCTGAAAACTGCATTTTGTGACAAAGTGCATCAGTGGATGATGAGAATGTCAGTTTTTGACAAAGAACACTGTGCATTACAAAAAAGCTCTAATTGAGCTGTTGGAATGTCAGAAACAAGCTTTCTGAGCAGAAAAATGCATTTTGTGACATAGTGATTCAGTGGATGATGAGAATGTCTTTTTTGACAAAGAACACTGTGCATTACAAAAAAGCTCTAATTGAGCTGTTAGAATGTCAGAAACAAGCTCTCTGAGCAGAAAAAGGCATTTTGTGACAAAGTGGATCAGTGGATGATGAGAATGTCAGTTTTGACAAAGAACACTGTGCATTACTGAAATGCTCTCAATGAGCTGTTAGAATGTCAGAAACAAGCTTTCTGAGCTGAAAACTACATTTTGTGACAAAGTGTATCAGTGGATGATGAGAATGTCAGTTTTGACAATGAATACTGTTCATTACTAAAATGCTCTAATTGAGCTGTTAGAATGTCAGAAACAAGCTTTCTGAGCTGAAAACTGCATTTTGTGACAAAGTGTATCAGTGGATGATGAGAATGTCAGTTTTGACAATGAATACTGTTCATTACTAAAATGCTCTAATTGAGCTGTTAGAATGTCAGAAACAAGCTTTCTGAGCTGAAAACTGCATTTTGTGACAAAGTGCATCAGTGGATGATGAGAATGTCAGTTTTTGACAAAGAACACTGTGCATTACAAAAAAGCTCTAATTGAGCTGTTGGAATGTCAGAAACAAGCTTTCTGAGCAGAAAAATGCATTTTGTGACATAGTGATTCAGTGGATGATGAGAATGTCTTTTTTGACAAGAACACTGTTCATTACTGAAATGCTCTCAAATGAGCTGTTAGAATGTCAGAAACAAGCTTTCTGAGCTGAAAACTGCATTTTGTGACATAGTGATTCAGTGGATGATGAGAATGTCAGTTTTGACAAAGAACACTGTTCATTACTGAAATGCTCTCAGTGAGCTGTTAGAATGTCAGAAACAAGCTTTCTGAGCTGAAAACTACATTTTGTGACAAAGTGTATCAGTGGATGATGAGAATGTCAGTTTTGATAATGAATACTGTTCATTACTAAAATGCTCTAATTGAGCTGTTAGAATGTCAGAAACAAGCTTTTTGAGCTGAAAACTGCATTTTGTGACAAAGTGCATCAGTGGATGATGAGAATGTCAGTTTTTGACAAAGACCACTGTTCATTACTAAAATGCTCTAATTGAGCTGTTAGAATGTCAGAAACAAGCTTTCTGAGCTGAAAACTACATTTTGTGACAAAGTGTATCAGTGGATGATGAGAATGTCAGTTTTGACAATGAATACTGTTCATTACTAAAATGCTCTTATTGAGCTGTTAGAATGTCAGAAACAAGCTTTCTGAGCTGAAAACTGCATTTTGTGACAAAGTGCATCAGTGGATGATGAGAATGTCAGTTTTGACAATGAATACTGTTCATTACTAAAATGCTCTAATTGAGCTGTTAGAATGTCAGAAACAAGCTTTCTGAGCTGAAAACTACATTTTGTGACAAAGTGTATCAGTGGATGATGAGAATGTCAGTTTTGACAATGAATACTGTTCATTACTAAAATGCTCTAATTGAGCTGTTAGAATGTCAGAAACAAGCTTTCTGAGCTGAAAACTGCATTTTGTGACAAAGTGGATCAGTGGATGATGAGAATGTCAGTTTTGACAAAGAACACTGTTCATTACTAAAATGCTCTAATTGAGCTGTTAGAATGTCAGAAATAAGCTTTCTGAGCTGAAAACTGCATTTTGTGACAAAGTGTATCAGTGGATGATGAGAATGTCAGTTTTGACAATGAATACTGTTCATTACTAAAATGCTCTAATTGAGCTGTTAGAATGTCAGAAACAAGCTTTCTGAGCTGAAAACTGCATTTTGTGACAAAGTGTATCAGTGTATGATGAGAAAGTCAGTTTTGACAATGAATACTGTTCATTACTAAAATGCTCTTATTGAGCTGTTAGAATGTCAGAAACAAGCTTTCTGAGCTGAAAACTGCATTTTGTGACAAAGTGCATCAGTGGATGATGAGAATGTCAGTTTTGACAAAGAACACTGTGCATTACAAAAAAGCTCTAATTGAGCTGTTAGAATGTCAGAAACAAGCTCTCTGAGCAGAAAAAGGCATTTTGTGACATAGTGATTCAGTGGATGATGAGAATGTCAGTTTTGACAAAGAACACTGTTCATTACTGAAATGCTCTCAATGAGCTGTTAGAATGTCAGAAACAAGCTTTCTGAGCTGAAAACTACATTTTGTGACAAAGTGGATCAGTGGATGATGAGAATGTCAGTTTTGACAAAGAACACTGTTCATTACTGAAATGCTATCAGTGAGCTGTTAGAATGTCAGAAACAAGCTTTCTGAGCTGAAAACTGCATTTTGTGACAAAGTGGATCAGTGGATGATGAGAATGTCAGTTTTGACAATGAATACTGTTCATTACTAAAATGCTCTAATTGAGCTGTTAGAATGTCAGAAACAAGCTTTCTGAGCTGAAAACTACATTTTGTGACAAAGTGTATCAGTGGATGATGAGAATGTCAGTTTTGACAATGAATACTGTTCATTACTAAAATGCTCTAATTGAGCTGTTAGAATGTCAGAAACAAGCTTTCTGAGCTGAAAACTGCATTTTGTGACAAAGTGTATCAGTGTATGATGAGAAAGTCAGTTTTGACAATGAATACTGTTCATTACTAAAATGCTCTAATTGAGCTGTTTGAATGTCAGAAACAAGCTTTCTGAGCTGAAAACTACATTTTGTGACAAAGTGTATCAGTGTATGATGAGAAAGTCAGTTTTGACAATGAATACTGTTCATTACTAAAATGCTCTAATTGAGCTGTTAGAATGTCAGAAACAAGCTTTCTGAGCTGAAAACTGCATTTTGTGACATAGTGATTCAGTGGATGATGAGAATGTCAGTTTTGACAATGAATACTGTTCATTACTAAAATGCTCTAATTGAGCTGTTAGAATGTCAGAAACAAGCTTTCTGAGCTGAAAACTGCATTTTGTGACAAAGTGCATAAGTGGATGATGAGAATGTCAGTTTTCACAAAGAACACTGTTCATTACTGAAATGCTCTAATTGAGCTGTTAGAATGTCAGAAACAAGCTTTCTGAGCTGAAAACTGCATTTTGTGACATAGTGATTCAGTGTATGATGAGAATGTCAGTTTTGACAAAGAACACTGTTCATTACTGAAATGCTCTCAGTGAGCTGTTAGAATGTCAGAAACAAGCTTTCTGAGCTGAAAACTGCATTTTGTGACATAGTGATTCAGTGGATGATGAGAATGTCAGTTTTGACAAAGAACACTGTTCATTACTGAAATGCTCTCAGTGAGCTGTTAGAATGTCAGAAACAAGCTTTCTGAGCTGAAAACTACATTTTGTGACAAAGTGATTCAGTGGATGATGAGAATGTCAGTTTTCACAAAGAACACTGTTCATTACTGAAATGCTCTAATTGAGCTGTTAGAATGTCAGAAACAAGCTTTCTGAGCTGAAAACTGCATTTTGTGACATAGTGATTCAGTGGATGATGAGAATGTCAGTTTTGACAAAGAACACTGTTCATTACTGAAATGCTCTCAGTGAGCTGTTAGAATGTCAGAAACAAGCTTTCTGAGCTGAAAACTACATTTTGTGACAAAGTGATTCAGTGGATGATGAGAATGTCAGTTTTGACAAAGAACACTGTTCATTACTGAAATGCTCTCAGTGAGCTGTTAGAATGTCAGAAACAAGCTTTCTGAGCTGAAAACTACATTTTGTGACAAAGTGTATCAGTGGATGATGAGAATGTCAGTTTTGACAATGAATACTGTTCATTACTAAAATGCTCTAATTGAGCTGTTAGAATGTCAGAAACAAGCTTTCTGAGCTGAAAACTGCATTTTGTGACAAAGTGCATCAGTGGATGATGAGAATGTCAGTTTTGACAAAGAACACTGTGCATTACAAAAAAGCTCTAATTGAGCTGTTGGAATGTCAGAAACAAGCTTTCTGTGCTGAAAACTGCATTTTGTGACAAAGTGCATCAGTGGATGATGAGAATGTCAGTTTTGACAATGAATACTGTTCATTACTAAAATGCTCTATTGAGCTGTTAGAATGTCAGAAACAAGCTTTCTGAGCTGAAAACTGCATTTTGTGACAAAGTGCATCAGTGGATGATGAGAATGTATTTTTTGACAAGAACACTGTTCATTACTGAAATGCTCTCAAATGAGCTGTTAGAATGTCAGAAACAAGCTTTCTGAGCTGAAAACTGCATTTTGTGACATAGTGATTCAGTGGATGATGAGAATGTCAGGTTTGACAAAGAACACTGTTCATTACTGAAATGCTCTCAGTGAGCTGTTAGAATGTCAGAAACAAGCTTTCTGAGCTGAAAACTACATTTTGTGACAAAGTGTATCAGTGGATGATGAGAATGTCAGTTTTGATAATGAATACTGTTCATTACTAAAATGCTCTAATTGAGCTGTTAGAATGTCAGAAACAAGCTTTCTGAGCTGAAAACTGCATTTTGTGACAAAGTGCATCAGTGGATGATGAGAATGTCAGTTTTTGACAAAGACCACTGTTCATTACTAAAATGCTCTAATTGAGCTGTTAGAATGTCAGAAACAAGCTTTCTGAGCTGAAAACTACATTTTGTGACAAAGTGTATCAGTGGATGATGAGAATGTCAGTTTTGACAATGAATACTGTTCATTACTAAAATGCTCTAATTGAGCTGTTAGAATGTCAGAAACAAGCTTTCTGAGCTGAAAACTGCATTTTGTGACAAAGTGCATCAGTGGATGATGAGAATGTCAGTTTTGACAATGAATACTGTTCATTACTAAAATGCTCTAATTGAGCTGTTAGAATGTCAGAAACAAGCTTTCTGAGCTGAAAACTACATTTTGTGACAAAGTGTATCAGTGGATGATGAGAATGTCAGTTTTGACAAAGAACACTGTTCATTACTAAAATGCTCTAATTGAGCTGTTAGAATGTCAGAAACAAGCTTTCTGAGCTGAAAACTGCATTTTGTGACATAGTGATTCAGTGGATGATGAGAATGTCAGTTTTGACAATGAATACTGTTCATTACTAAAATGCTCTAATTGAGCTGTTAGAATGTCAGAAACAAGCTTTCTGAGCTGAAAACTGCATTTTGTGACAAAGTGCATAAGTGGATGATGAGAATGTCAGTTTTCACAAAGAACACTGTTCATTACTGAAATGCTCTAATTGAGCTGTTAGAATGTCAGAAACAAGCTTTCTGAGCTGAAAACTGCATTTTGTGACATAGTGATTCAGTGTATGATGAGAATGTCAGTTTTGACAAAGAACACTGTTCATTACTGAAATGCTCTCAGTGAGCTGTTAGAATGTCAGAAACAAGCTTTCTGAGCTGAAAACTGCATTTTGTGACAAAGTGCATCAGTGGATGATGAGAATGTCAGTTTTGACAATGAATACTGTTCATTACTAAAATGCTCTAATTGAGCTGTTAGAATGTCAGAAACAAGCTTTCTGAGCTGAAAACTACATTTTGTGACAAAGTGTATCAGTGGATGATGAGAATGTCAGTTTTGACAAAGAACACTGTTCATTACTAAAATGCTCTAATTGAGCTGTTAGAATGTCAGAAACAAGCTTTCTGAGCTGAAAACTGCATTTTGTGACAAAGTGGATCTGTGGATGATGAGAATGTCAGTTTTGACAAAGAACACTTTTCATTACTAAAATGCTCTAATTGAGCTGTTAGAATGTCAGAAATAAGCTTTCTGAGCTGAAAACTGCATTTTGTGACAAAGTGCATCAGTGGATGATGAGAATGTCAGTTTTGACAAAGAACACTGTGCATTACAAAAAAGCTCTAATTGAGCTGTTAGAATGTCAGAAACAAGCTCTCTGAGCAGAAAAAGGCATTTTGTGACATAGTGATTCATTGGATGATGAGAATGTCAGTTTTGACAAAGAACACTGTTCATTACTGAAATGCTCTCAATGAGCTGTTAGAATGTCAGAAACAAGCTTTCTGAGCTGAAAACTACATTTTGTGACAAAGTGTATCAGTGGATGATGAGAATGTCAGTTTTGACAATGAATACTGTTCATTACTAAAATGCTCTAATTGAGCTGTTAGAATGTCAGAAACAAGATTTCTGAGCTGAAAACTGCATTTTGTGACAAAGTGTATCAGTGGATGATGAGAATGTCAGTTTTGACAATGAATACTGTTCATTACTAAAATGCTCTAATTGAGCTGTTAGAATGTCAGAAACAAGCTTTCTGAGCTGAAAACTGCATTTTGTGACAAAGTGCATCAGTGGATGATGAGAATGTCAGTTTTTGACAAAGAACACTGTGCATTACAAAAAAGCTCTAATTGAGCTGTTGGAATGTCAGAAACAAGCTCTCTGAGCAGAAAAAGGCATTTTGTGACATAGTGATTCAGTGGTTGATGAGAATGTCAGTTTTGACAAAGAACACTGTTCATTACTGAAATGCTCTCAATGAGCTGTTAGAATGTCAGAAACAAGCTTTCTGAGCTGAAAACTACATTTTGTGACAAAGTGTATCAGTGGATGATGAGAATGTCAGTTTTGGACATTGAATACTGTTCATTACTAAAATGCTCTAATTGAGCTGTTAGAATGTCAGAAACAAGCTTTCTGAGCTGAAAACTGCATTTTGTGACAAAGTGTATCAGTGGATGAATAGAATGTCAGTTTTGACAATGAATACTGTTCATTACTAAAATGCTCTAATTGAGCTGTTAGAATGTCAGAAACAAGCTTTCTGAGCTGAAAACTGCATTTTGTGACAAAGTGCATCAGTGGATGATGAGAATGTCAGTTTTTGACAAAGAACACTGTTCATTACTAAAATGCTCTAATTGAGCTGTTAGAATGTCAGAAACAAGCTTTCTGAGCTGAAAACTGCATTTTGTGACAAAGTGCATCAGTGGATGATGAGAATGTCAGTTTTTGACAAAGACCACTGTTCATTACTAAAATGCTCTAATTGAGCTGTTAGAATGTCAGAAACAAGCTTTCTGAGCTGAAAACTACATTTTGTGACAAAGTGTATCAGTGGATGATGAGAATGTCAGTTTTGATAATGAATACTGTTCATTACTGAAATGCTCTCAGTGAGCTGTTAGAATGTCAGAAACAAGCTTTCTGAGCTGAAAACTACATTTTGTGACAAAGTGTATCAGTGGATGATGAGAATGTCAGTTTTGACAATGAATACTGTTCATTACTAAAATGCTCTAATTGAGCTGTTAGAATGTCAGAAACAAGCTTTCTGAGCTGAAAACTGCATTTTGTGACAAAGTGCATCAGTGGATGATGAGAATGTCAGTTTTGACAAAGAACACTGTGCATTACAAAAAAGCTCTAATTGAGCTGTTGGAATGTCAGAAACAAGCTTTCTGAGCTGAAAACTGCATTTTGTGACAAAGTGCATCAGTGGATGATGAGAATGTCAGTTTTGACAATGAATACTGTTCATTACTAAAATGCTCTAATTGAGCTGTTAGAATGTCAGAAACAAGCTTTCTGAGCTGAAAACTGCATTTTGTGACAAAGTGCATCAGTGGATGATGAGAATGTCTTTTTTGACAAGAACACTGTTCATTACTGAAATGCTCTCAAATGAGCTGTTAGAATGTCAGAAACAAGCTTTCTGAGCTGAAAACTGCATTTTGTGACATAGTGATTCAGTGGATGATGAGAATGTCAGGTTTGACAAAGAACACTGTTCATTACTGAAATGCTCTCAGTGAGCTGTTAGAATGTCAGAAACAAGCTTTCTGAGCTGAAAACTACATTTTGTGACAAAGTGTATCAGTGGATGATGAGAATGTCAGTTTTGATAATGAATACTGTTCATTACTAAAATGCTCTAATTGAGCTGTTAGAATGTCAGAAACAAGCTTTCTGAGCTGAAAACTGCATTTTGTGACAAAGTGCATCAGTGGATGATGAGAATGTCAGTTTTTGACAAAGACCACTGTTCATTACTAAAATGCTCTAATTGAGCTGTTAGAATGTCAGAAACAAGCTTTCTGAGCTGAAAACTACATTTTGTGACAAAGTGTATCAGTGGATGATGAGAATGTCAGTTTTGACAATGAATACTGTTCATTACTAAAATGCTCTAATTGAGCTGTTAGAATGTCAGAAACAAGCTTTCTGAGCTGAAAACTGCATTTTGTGACAAAGTGCATCAGTGGATGATGAGAATGTCAGTTTTGACAATGAATACTGTTCATTACTAAAATGCTCTAATTGAGCTGTTAGAATGTCAGAAACAAGCTTTCTGAGCTGAAAACTACATTTTGTGACAAAGTGTATCAGTGGATGATGAGAATGTCAGTTTTGACAAAGAACACTGTTCATTACTAAAATGCTCTAATTGAGCTGTTAGAATGTCAGAAACAAGCTTTCTGAGCTGAAAACTGCATTTTGTGACAAAGTGGATCAGTGGATGATGAGAATGTCAGTTTTGACAAAGAACACTGTTCATTACTAAAATGCTCTAATTGAGCTGTTAGAATGTCAGAAATAAGCTTTCTGAGCTGAAAACTGCATTTTGTGACAAAGTGCATCAGTGGATGATGAGAATGTCAGTTTTGACAAAGAACACTGTGCATTACAAAAAAGCTCTAATTGAGCTGTTAGAATGTCAGAAACAAGCTCTCTGAGCAGAAAAAGGCATTTTGTGACATAGTGATTCATTGGATGATGAGAATGTCAGTTTTGACAAAGAACACTGTTCATTACTGAAATGCTCTCAATGAGCTGTTAGAATGTCAGAAACAAGCTTTCTGAGCTGAAAACTACATTTTGTGACAAAGTGTATCAGTGGATGATGAGAATGTCAGTTTTGACAATGAATACTGTTCATTACTAAAATGCTCTAATTGAGCTGTTAGAATGTCAGAAACAAGCTTTCTGAGCTGAAAACTGCATTTTGTGACAAAGTGCATCAGTGGATGATGAGAATGTCAGTTTTGACAATGAATACTGTTCATTACTAAAATGCTCTAATTGAGCTGTTAGAATGTCAGAAACAAGCTTTCTGAGCTGAAAACTACATTTTGTGACAAAGTGTATCAGTGGATGATGAGAATGTCAGTTTTGACAAAAAACACTGTTCATTACTAAAATGCTCTAATTGAGCTGTTAGAATGTCAGAAACAAGCTTTCTGAGCTGAAAACTGCATTTTGTGACAAAGTGGATCAGTGGATGATGAGAATGTCAGTTTTGACAAAGAACACTGTTCATTACTAAAATGCTCTAATTGAGCTGTTAGAATGTCAGAAATAAGCTTTCTGAGCTGAAAACTGCATTTTGTGACAAAGTGCATCAGTGGATGATGAGAATGTCAGTTTTGACAAAGAACACTGTGCATTACAAAAAAGCTCTAATTGAGCTGTTAGAATGTCAGAAACAAGCTCTCTGAGCAGAAAAAGGCATTTTGTGACATAGTGATTCATTGGATGATGAGAATGTCAGTTTTGACAAAGAACACTGTTCATTACTGAAATGCTCTCAATGAGCTGTTAGAATGTCAGAAACAAGCTTTCTGAGCTGAAAACTACATTTTGTGACAAAGTGTATCAGTGGATGATGAGAATGTCAGTTTTGACAATGAATACTGTTCATTACTAAAATGCTCTAATTGAGCTGTTAGAATGTCAGAAACAAGCTTTCTGAGCTGAAAACTGCATTTTGTGACAAAGTGCATCAGTGGATGATGAGAATGTCAGTTTTTGACAAAGAACACTGTTCATTACTAAAATGCTCTAATTGAGCTGTTAGAATGTCAGAAACAAGCTTTCTGAGCTGAAAACTACATTTTGTGACAAAGTGTATCAGTGTATGATGAGAAAGTCAGTTTTGACAATGAATACTGTTCATTACTAAAATGCTCTAATTGAGCTGTTAGAATGTCAGAAACAAGCTTTCTGAGCTGAAAACTGCATTTTGTGACATAGTGATTCAGTGGATGATGAGAATGTCAGTTTTGACAATGAATACTGTTCATTACTAAAATGCTCTAATTGAGCTGTTAGAATGTCAGAAACAAGCTTTCTGAGCTGAAAACTGCATTTTGTGACAAAGTGCATAAGTGGATGATGAGAATGTCAGTTTTCACAAAGAACACTGTTCATTACTGAAATGCTCTAATTGAGCTGTTAGAATGTCAGAAACAAGCTTTCTGAGCTGAAAACTGCATTTTGTGACATAGTGATTCAGTGTATGATGAGAATGTCAGTTTTGACAAAGAACACTGTTCATTACTGAAATGCTCTCAGTGAGCTGTTAGAATGTCAGAAACAAGCTTTCTGAGCTGAAAACTGCATTTTGTGACAAAGTGCATCAGTGGATGATGAGAATGTCAGTTTTTACAATGAATACTGTTCATTACTAAAATGCTCTAATTGAGCTGTTAGAATGTCAGAAACAAGCTTTCTGAGCTGAAAACTACATTTTGTGACAAAGTGTATCAGTGGATGATGAGAATGTCAGTTTTGACAAAGAACACTGTTCATTACTAAAATGCTCTAATTGAGCTGTTAGAATGTCAGAAACAAGCTTTCTGAGCTGAAAACTGCATTTGTGACAAAGTGGATCAGTGGATGATGAGAATGTCAGTTTTGACAAAGAACACTGTTCATTACTAAAATGCTCTAATTGAGCTGTTAGAATGTCAGAAATAAGCTTTCTGAGCTGAAAACTGCATTTTGTGACAAAGTGCATCAGTGGATGATGAGAATGTCAGTTTTGACAAAGAACACTGTGCATTACAAAAAAGCTCTAATTGAGCTGTTAGAATGTCAGAAACAAGCTCTCTGAGCAGAAAAAGGCATTTTGTGACATAGTGATTCATTGGATGATGAGAATGTCAGTTTTGACAAAGAACACTGTTCATTACTGAAATGCTCTCAATGAGCTGTTAGAATGTCAGAAACAAGCTTTCTGAGCTGAAAACTACATTTTGTGACAAAGTGTATCAGTGGATGATGAGAATGTCAGTTTTGACAATGAATACTGTTCATTACTAAAATGCTCTAATTGAGCTGTTAGAATGTCAGAAACAAGCTTTCTGAGCTGAAAACTGCATTTTGTGACAAAGTGTATCAGTGGATGAATAGAATGTCAGTTTTGACAATGAATACTGTTCATTACTAAAATGCTCTAATTGAGCTGTTAGAATGTCAGAAACAAGCTTTCTGAGCTGAAAACTGCATTTTGTGACAAAGTGCATCAGTGGATGATGAGAATGTCAGTTTTTGACAAAGAACACTGTTCATTACTAAAATGCTCTAATTGAGCTGTTAGAATGTCAGAAACAAGCTTTCTGAGCTGAAAACTGCATTTTGTGACAAAGTGCATCAGTGGATGATGAGAATGTCAGTTTTTGACAAAGACCACTGTTCATTACTAAAATGCTCTAATTGAGCTGTTAGAATGTCAGAAACAAGCTTTCTGAGCTGAAAACTACATTTTGTGACAAAGTGTATCAGTGGATGATGAGAATGTCAGTTTTGACAATGAATACTGTTCATTACTAAAATGCTCTAATTGAGCTGTTAGAATGTCAGAAACAAGCTTTCTGAGCTGAAAACTGCATTTTGTGACAAAGTGCATCAGTGGATGATGAGAATGTCAGTTTTGACAATGAATACTGTTCATTACTAAAATGCTCTAATTGAGCTGTTAGAATGTCAGAAACAAGCTTTCTGAGCTGAAAACTACATTTTGTGACAAAGTGTATCAGTGGATGATGAGAATGTCAGTTTTGACAATGAATACTGTTCATTACTAAAATGCTCTAATTGAGCTGTTAGAATGTCAGAAACAAGCTTTCTGAGCTGAAAACTGCATTTTGTGACAAAGTGGATCAGTGGATGATGAGAATGTCAGTTTTGACAAAGAACACTGTTCATTACTAAAATGCTCTAATTGAGCTGTTAGAATGTCAGAAATAAGCTTTCTGAGCTGAAAACTGCATTTTGTGACAAAGTGCATCAGTGGATGATGAGAATGTCAGTTTTGACAAAGAACACTGTGCATTACAAAAAAGCTCTAATTGAGCTGTTAGAATGTCAGAAACAAGCTCTCTGAGCAGAAAAAGGCATTTTGTGACATAGTGATTCAGTGGATGATGAGAATGTCAGTTTTGACAAAGAACACTGTTCATTACTGAAATGCTCTCAATGAGCTGTTAGAATGTCAGAAACAAGCTTTCTGAGCTGAAAACTACATTTTGTGACAAAGTGTATCAGTGGATGATGAGAATGTCAGTTTTGACAATGAATACTGTTCATTACTAAAATGCTCTAATTGAGCTGTTAGAATGTCAGAAACAAGCTTTCTGAGCTGAAAACTGCATTTTGTGACAAAGTGTATCAGTGGATGATGAGAATGTCAGTTTTGACAATGAATACTGTTCATTACTAAAATGCTCTAATTGAGCTGTTAGAATGTCAGAAACAAGCTTTCTGAGCTGAAAACTGCATTTTGTGACAAAGTGCATCAGTGGATGATGAGAATGTCAGTTTTTGACAAAGAACACTGTGCATTACAAAAAAGCTCTAATTGAGCTGTTGGAATGTCAGAAACAAGCTTTCTGAGCAGAAAAATGCATTTTGTGACATAGTGATTCAGTGGATGATGAGAATGTCTTTTTTGACAAAGAACACTGTGCATTACAAAAAAGCTCTAATTGAGCTGTTAGAATGTCAGAAACAAGCTCTCTGAGCAGAAAAAGGCATTTTGTGACATAGTGATTCAGTGGATGATGAGAATGTCAGTTTTGACAAAGAACACTGTTCATTACTGAAATGCTCTCAATGAGCTGTTAGAATGTCAGAAACAAGCTTTCTGAGCTGAAAACTACATTTTGTGACAAAGTGTATCAGTGGATGATGAGAATGTCAGTTTTGGACATTGAATACTGTTCATTACTAAAATGCTCTAATTGAGCTGTTAGAATGTCAGAAACAAGCTTTCTGAGCTGAAAACTGCATTTTGTGACAAAGTGTATCAGTGGATGATGAGAATGTCAGTTTTGACAATGAATACTGTTCATTACTAAAATGCTCTAATTGAGCTGTTAGAATGTCAGAAACAAGCTTTCTGAGCTGAAAACTGCATTTTGTGACAAAGTGCATCAGTGGATGATGAGAATGTCAGTTTTGACAATGAATACTGTTCATTACTAAAATGCTCTAATTGAGCTGTTAGAATGTCAGAAACAAGCTTTCTGAGCTGAAAACTGCATTTTGTGACAAAGTGCATCAGTGGATGATGAGAATGTCAGTTTTTGACAAAGAACACTGTGCATTACAAAAAAGCTCTAATTGAGCTGTTGGAATGTCAGAAACAAGCTTTATGAGCAGAAAAATGCATTTTGTGACATAGTGATTCAGTGGATGATGAGAATGTCTTTTTTGACAAGAACACTGTTCATTACTGAAATGCTCTCAAATGAGCTGTTAGAATGTCAGAAACAAGCTTTCTGAGCTGAAAACTGCATTTTGTGACATAGTGATTCAGTGGATGATGAGAATGTCAGTTTTGACAAAGAACACTGTTCATTACTGAAATGCTCTCAGTGAGCTGTTAGAATGTCAGAAACAAGCTTTCTGAGCTGAAAACTACATTTTGTGACAAAGTGTATCAGTGGATGATGAGAATGTCAGTTTTGATAATGAATACTGTTCATTACTAAAATGCTCTAATTGAGCTGTTAGAATGTCAGAAACAAGCTTTCTGAGCTGAAAACTGCATTTTGTGACAAAGTGCATCAGTGGATGATGAGAATGTCAGTTTTTGACAAAGACCACTGTTCATTACTAAAATGCTCTAATTGAGCTGTTAGAATGTCAGAAACAAGCTTTCTGAGCTGAAAACTACATTTTGTGACAAAGTGTATCAGTGGATGATGAGAATGTCAGTTTTGACAATGAATACTGTTCATTACTAAAATGCTCTAATTGAGCTGTTAGAATGTCAGAAACAAGCTTTCTGAGCTGAAAACTGCATTTTGTGACAAAGTGCATCAGTGGATGATGAGAATGTCAGTTTTGACAATGAATACTGTTCATTACTAAAATGCTCTAATTGAGCTGTTAGAATGTCAGAAACAAGCTTTCTGAGCTGAAAACTACATTTTGTGACAAAGTGTATCAGTGGATGATGAGAATGTCAGTTTTGACAATGAATACTGTTCATTACTAAAATGCTCTAATTGAGCTGTTAGAATGTCAGAAACAAGCTTTCTGAGCTGAAAACTGCATTTTGTGACAAAGTGGATCAGTGGATGATGAGAATGTCAGTTTTGACAAAGAACACTGTTCATTACTGAAATGCTCTCAGTGAGCTGTTAGAATGTCAGAAACAAGCTTTCTGAGCTGAAAACTACATTTTGTGACAAAGTGTATCAGTGGATGATGAGAATGTCAGTTTTGACAATGAATACTGTTCATTACTAAAATGCTCTAATTGAGCTGTTAGAATGTCAGAAACAAGCTTTCTGAGCTGAAAACTGCATTTTGTGACAAAGTGCATCAGTGGATGATGAGAATGTCAGTTTTTGACAAAGAACACTGTTCATTACTAAAATGCTCTAATTGAGCTGTTAGAATGTCAGAAACAAGCTTTCTGAGCTGAAAACTACATTTTGTGACAAAGTGTATCAGTGGATGATGAGTGTCAGTTTTGACAATGAATACTGTTCATTACTAAAATGCTCTAATTGAGCTGTTAGAATGTCAGAAACAAGCTTTCTGAGCTGAAAACTGCATTTTGTGACAAAGTGGATCAGTGGATGATGAGAATGTCAGTTTTGACAAAGAACACTGTTCATTACTGAAATGCTCTCAGTGAGCTGTTAGAATGTCAGAAACAAGCTTTCTGAGCTGAAAACTACATTTTGTGACAAAGTGTATCAGTGTATGATGAGAATGTCAGTTTTGACAATGAATACTGTTCATTACTAAAATGCTCTAATTGAGCTGTTAGAATGTCAGAAACAAGCTTTCTGAGCTGAAAACTGCATTTTGTGACATAGTGATTCAGTGGATGATGAGAATGTCAGTTTTGACAATGAATACTGTTCATTACTAAAATGCTCTAATTGAGCTGTTAGAATGTCAGAAATAAGCTTTCTGAGCTGAAAACTGCATTTTGTGACAAAGTGCATCAGTGGATGATGAGAATGTCAGTTTTGACAAAGAACACTGTGCATTACAAAAAAGCTCTAATTGAGCTGTTAGAATGTCAGAAACAAGCTCTCTGAGCAGAAAAAGGCATTTTGTGACATAGTGATTCATTGGATGATGAGAATGTCAGTTTTGACAAAGAACACTGTTCATTACTGAAATGCTCTCAATGAGCTGTTAGAATGTCAGAAACAAGCTTTCTGAGCTGAAAACTACATTTTGTGACAAAGTGTATCAGTGGATGATGAGAATGTCAGTTTTGACAATGAATACTGTTCATTACTAAAATGCTCTAATTGAGCTGTTAGAATGTCAGAAACAAGCTTTCTGAGCTGAAAACTGCATTTTGTGACAAAGTATATCAGTGGATGAATAGAATGTCAGTTTTGACAATGAATACTGTTCATTACTAAAATGCTCTAATTGAGCTGTTAGAATGTCAGAAACAAGCTTTCTGAGCTGAAAACTGCATTTTGTGACAAAGTGCATCAGTGGATGATGAGAATGTCAGTTTTTGACAAAGAACACTGTTCATTACTAAAATGCTCTAATTGAGCTGTTAGAATGTCAGAAACAAGCTTTCTGAGCTGAAAACTGCATTTTGTGACAAAGTGCATCAGTGGATGATGAGAATGTCAGTTTTTGACAAAGACCACTGTTCATTACTAAAATGCTCTAATTGAGCTGTTAGAATGTCAGAAACAAGCTTTCTGAGCTGAAAACTACATTTTGTGACAAAGTGTATCAGTGGATGATGAGAATGTCAGTTTTGACAATGAATACTGTTCATTACTAAAATGCTCTAATTGAGCTGTTAGAATGTCAGAAACAAGCTTTCTGAGCTGAAAACTGCATTTTGTGACAAAGTGCATCAGTGGATGATGAGAATGTCAGTTTTGACAATGAATACTGTTCATTACTAAAATGCTCTAATTGAGCTGTTAGAATGTCAGAAACAAGCTTTCTGAGCTGAAAACTACATTTTGTGACAAAGTGTATCAGTGGATGATGAGAATGTCAGTTTTGACAATGAATACTGTTCATTACTAAAATGCTCTAATTGAGCTGTTAGAATGTCAGAAACAAGCTTTCTGAGCTGAAAACTGCATTTTGTGACAAAGTGGATCAGTGGATGATGAGAATGTCAGTTTTGACAAAGAACACTGTTCATTACTAAAATGCTCTAATTGAGCTGTTAGAATGTCAGAAATAAGCTTTCTGAGCTGAAAACTGCATTTTGTGACAAAGTGCATCAGTGGATGATGAGAATGTCAGTTTTGACAAAGAACACTGTGCATTACAAAAAAGCTCTAATTGAGCTGTTAGAATGTCAGAAACAAGCTCTCTGAGCAGAAAAAGGCATTTTGTGACATAGTGATTCAGTGGATGATGAGAATGTCAGTTTTGACAAAGAACACTGTTCATTACTGAAATGCTCTCAATGAGCTGTTAGAATGTCAGAAACAAGCTTTCTGAGCTGAAAACTACATTTTGTGACAAAGTGTATCAGTGGATGATGAGAATGTCAGTTTTGACAATGAATACTGTTCATTACTAAAATGCTCTAATTGAGCTGTTAGAATGTCAGAAACAAGCTTTCTGAGCTGAAAACTGCATTTTGTGACAAAGTGTATCAGTGGATGATGAGAATGTCAGTTTTGACAATGAATACTGTTCATTACTAAAATGCTCTAATTGAGCTGTTAGAATGTCAGAAACAAGCTTTCTGAGCTGAAAACTGCATTTTGTGACAAAGTGCATCAGTGGATGATGAGAATGTCAGTTTTTGACAAAGAACACTGTGCATTACAAAAAAGCTCTAATTGAGCTGTTGGAATGTCAGAAACAAGCTTTCTGAGCAGAAAAATGCATTTTGTGACATAGTGATTCAGTGGATGATGAGAATGTCTTTTTTGACAAAGAACACTGTGCATTACAAAAAAGCTCTAATTGAGCTGTTAGAATGTCAGAAACAAGCTCTCTGAGCAGAAAAAGGCATTTTGTGACATAGTGATTCAGTGGATGATGAGAATGTCAGTTTTGACAAAGAACACTGTTCATTACTGAAATGCTCTCAATGAGCTGTTAGAATGTCAGAAACAAGCTTTCTGAGCTGAAAACTACATTTTGTGACAAAGTGTATCAGTGGATGATGAGAATGTCAGTTTTGGACATTGAATACTGTTCATTACTAAAATGCTCTAATTGAGCTGTTAGAATGTCAGAAACAAGCTTTCTGAGCTGAAAACTGCATTTTGTGACAAAGTGTATCAGTGGATGATGAGAATGTCAGTTTTGACAATGAATACTGTTCATTACTAAAATGCTCTAATTGAGCTGTTAGAATGTCAGAAACAAGCTTTCTGAGCTGAAAACTGCATTTTGTGACAAAGTGCATCAGTGGATGATGAGAATGTCAGTTTTGACAATGAATACTGTTCATTACTAAAATGCTCTAATTGAGCTGTTAGAATGTCAGAAACAAGCTTTCTGAGCTGAAAACTGCATTTTGTGACAAAGTGCATCAGTGGATGATGAGAATGTCAGTTTTTGACAAAGAACACTGTGCATTACAAAAAAGCTCTAATTGAGCTGTTGGAATGTCAGAAACAAGCTTTATGAGCAGAAAAATGCATTTTGTGACATAGTGATTCAGTGGATGATGAGAATGTCTTTTTTGACAAGAACACTGTTCATTACTGAAATGCTCTCAAATGAGCTGTTAGAATGTCAGAAACAAGCTTTCTGAGCTGAAAACTGCATTTTGTGACATAGTGATTCAGTGGATGATGAGAATGTCAGTTTTGACAAAGAACACTGTTCATTACTGAAATGCTCTCAGTGAGCTGTTAGAATGTCAGAAACAAGCTTTCTGAGCTGAAAACTACATTTTGTGACAAAGTGTATCAGTGGATGATGAGAATGTCAGTTTTGATAATGAATACTGTTCATTACTAAAATGCTCTAATTGAGCTGTTAGAATGTCAGAAACAAGCTTTCTGAGCTGAAAACTGCATTTTGTGACAAAGTGCATCAGTGGATGATGAGAATGTCAGTTTTTGACAAAGACCACTGTTCATTACTAAAATGCTCTAATTGAGCTGTTAGAATGTCAGAAACAAGCTTTCTGAGCTGAAAACTACATTTTGTGACAAAGTGTATCAGTGGATGATGAGAATGTCAGTTTTGACAATGAATACTGTTCATTACTAAAATGCTCTAATTGAGCTGTTAGAATGTCAGAAACAAGCTTTCTGAGCTGAAAACTGCATTTTGTGACAAAGTGCATCAGTGGATGATGAGAATGTCAGTTTTGACAATGAATACTGTTCATTACTAAAATGCTCTAATTGAGCTGTTAGAATGTCAGAAACAAGCTTTCTGAGCTGAAAACTACATTTTGTGACAAAGTGTATCAGTGGATGATGAGAATGTCAGTTTTGACAATGAATACTGTTCATTACTAAAATGCTCTAATTGAGCTGTTAGAATGTCAGAAACAAGCTTTCTGAGCTGAAAACTGCATTTTGTGACAAAGTGGATCAGTGGATGATGAGAATGTCAGTTTTGACAAAGAACACTGTTCATTACTGAAATGCTCTCAGTGAGCTGTTAGAATGTCAGAAACAAGCTTTCTGAGCTGAAAACTACATTTTGTGACAAAGTGTATCAGTGGATGATGAGAATGTCAGTTTTGACAATGAATACTGTTCATTACTAAAATGCTCTAATTGAGCTGTTAGAATGTCAGAAACAAGCTTTCTGAGCTGAAAACTGCATTTTGTGACAAAGTGCATCAGTGGATGATGAGAATGTCAGTTTTTGACAAAGAACACTGTTCATTACTAAAATGCTCTAATTGAGCTGTTAGAATGTCAGAAACAAGCTTTCTGAGCTGAAAACTACATTTTGTGACAAAGTGTATCAGTGGATGATGAGTGTCAGTTTTGACAATGAATACTGTTCATTACTAAAATGCTCTAATTGAGCTGTTAGAATGTCAGAAACAAGCTTTCTGAGCTGAAAACTGCATTTTGTGACAAAGTGGATCAGTGGATGATGAGAATGTCAGTTTTGACAAAGAACACTGTTCATTACTGAAATGCTCTCAGTGAGCTGTTAGAATGTCAGAAACAAGCTTTCTGAGCTGAAAACTACATTTTGTGACAAAGTGTATCAGTGGATGATGAGAATGTCAGTTTTGACAATGAATACTGTTCATTACTAAAATGCTCTAATTGAGCTGTTAGAATGTCAGAAACAAGCTTTCTGAGCTGAAAACTGCATTTTGTGACAAAGTGCATCAGTGGATGATGAGAATGTCAGTTTTTGACAAAGAACACTGTTCATTACTAAAATGCTCTAATTGAGCTGTTAGATTGTCAGAAACAAGCTTTCTGAGCTGAAAACTACATTTTGTGACAAAGTGTATCAGTGTATGATGAGAATGTCAGTTTTGACAATGAATACTGTTCATTACTAAAATGCTCTAATTGAGCTGTTAGAATGTCAGAAACAAGCTTTCTGAGCTGAAAACTGCATTTTGTGACATAGTGATTCAGTGGATGATGAGAATGTCAGTTTTGACAATGAATACTGTTCATTACTAAAATGCTCTAATTGAGCTGTTAGAATGTCAGAAACAAGCTTTCTGAGCTGAAAACTGCATTTTGTGACAAAGTGCATAAGTGGATGATGAGAATGTCAGTTTTCACAAAGAACACTGTTCATTACTGAAATGCTCTAATTGAGCTGTTAGAAATTCAGAAACAAGCTTTCTGAGCTGAAAACGTCTCAGGTTACGACTGTAACCGTAGTTCCCTGAGACAGGGAACGAGACACTGCGTCAATGTTGACACTTTGGGGAACGCCAGCAGCGTGACGCATCTGAATACGTTGTGTGAAACTAATCTCGCGACTTATCGTCGCGCCGCGATTTATCGTCGCGCCGCGATGACGTCACTATGACGTCACGAGTGACGCGCGACACCGGAAGGTATAAATAGGAAGCGGACGCAATGCAAATCAGCTTCTGCAAAAATTATTGAAGCAAATGCTCCAGGCACAGGGAGTTATGGCACAACGACGCAGTGTCTCGTTCCCTGTCTCAGGGAACTACGGTTACAGTCGTAACCTGAGACGTTCCCTTTCGAGGGAACTCTACACTGCGTCAATGTTGACACTTTGGGGAACGAAATGCCCACTACGCCATAATGCATTGTGTCTGTCCAAGTGTGAAGGTGTCCACGCACATCTCAGGACAAAAGTGCCTGGGTTCCAGGTAAAGAAAAGAGGTCCAGTTTGTAGTACCATATAAACATCCTGCATAGACGCCCGACAGAAGGGCCTGCGAGGAAGCCATACTCCGAGTTGAATGTGCCCTTACTAGCAGAGGTGAAGGTATTCCACGCACCTCGAAGCTAAAGAAATTGCCTCTACCATCCATTTACAAATGGGCTGCTTAGAGGTTGGTTGACCTCTGTTACGAGGTCCAAAACAGACCAACAGTCGGTTAGAATTTTGTCATAAAGAAGACCTGCGCACATATTCTTCTAACGCCCAGACAGGGCATGACAATTATTACCTTCGGTTATCCGCTATCTCGTGAGGTGGAGGATGAAAAGCCTGGAGCTAACTCCAAACAAGATTGAGAAGCTGATAAAGCTTGAAGGTCGCCTACCCTCCAAAGAGAGGTAATGACTACCAGACAGGCTAGCTTGAGGGATAAATGAATGTCCCAGCTAGAGTCAATGGCCTTAAAAAGCATCTGGGAAAGCCCTTCTAGAATCACAGTCTAGAGCAGGAACTTTCACCTGAGATGAAGGCCTCATCCTCATGGTTCCATGCAGGAACCGAACAGCTAAGGGATGTCTCCCCAGAGAACCCTCGGGTATAGGGGGTGACAGGCCGAGATAGCTGCCACATACACTTTAATGTATGTCGGACTCTTTCTAGAAGTCCTGGGAGCAGAGCGATCGGAGGGAAAGCTTACAGATGCCGTTGTGGCAATGTCTGTACCAGGGCGTCCAGTCCCAACGGAGCTGGGCGTGTAAATGAAGACCACAGAGGACAATGAAACGTCTCTTGGGACGCAAACAGGTCGATGGAGTCTCCTCTCCCCCGGGCCTCAGCCCCTGCCTTGACAGCTTGTCTGCTCCCACATTCTGGACTCCAGGGATGTACACTGCCCTGAGCGATGTAAACTTCTCCTGGGCCCATAGGAGAACCTAGTGCGCCAGTCTGTAGAGAGGGCGTAGTCTCAGGCCCCCTTGAAGATTTATGTAAGAGAACTGTCGTATTCTGTTGATAAGAACATGATGGCCTCTAAGGACTGGAAGGAAGTACCTCAGTACTTGTAGTACAGCTAATCTCCAGGCAATATTTGTGCAGTTGGTGATGCTGCACTCCAATTTCAACCCTTGATTGAGAAACCAAGGATTCTTCCATATAACCAGGAAACGAAGGCATCTGCGCGTTAACCTGATCATACAGAACGGGTTACCTCTCGAGGAAAACCTTTTGCCTTTTAGCCACCACTGTAAAGATCTCATGTGCAGGAGGCCAAAGGAATCACGTTGGACGCTGCCGCCATTAGACCAAAAAATTCACAGAAATGCTTGACAGTGTAAGCATGACCTTACTTGATCCTGGACACCGCTGTCAGGATCTATTCGACACGTGCAGGGGACAATCGTGCCTGCATCGTGACCGAATCCTATACTACCTCTATTGAGGAGTTTAGTTGCTCTTTCTGGCATTGAGCCGTAACCCCCCACACTTCATATGGTCGAGAACGAGATCTCAATGTCGAATCGCCATATTGTGAAACTGAACTAATATTAACCAGTTGTCTATGTAATTTAGTATATGGATCCCTTGAAGTCTCAATGGAGCAAGGGCTGAATCCATGCATTTTGTAAAGGTGCGTGAGGAAAGAACAAGGCCGTATGGAAGAACTCGATATAGGTAAGCTTTGCCCCCGAAAGCAAACCTGAGAAACTTCCGATATTGAGGAAGGATAAGAGTGTGGAAGTATGCAAATTTCAGCACTATTGTGGTTAACCAGTCTTCTGATCTGATTCCGGCCACAATAATAGGGACAGTGAGTATCTTGAGCTTGTATCTCTTCAGATTTGTTGAGATTTCTCAGATATAAAAATGGGCCTCAGCCCTCCATCCTTCTTCCGACTGTGAAGTACCGGCTGTTTAAAGCCGATCTGACTCTCATGGGGGGGAACATATTCTATGGCCCCTTTCACCAAGAGAGACAACTCTTACCCTTCTACTACCCCATTAGAATTTGTAAAGCTTTCTCCACTCGTGGAGAAAGGTATGCTAAGGGGTCAACCTCTCGACATTGATGTCGGTTGTGTGAAGCCCGATGCCCTGAAGCGGCTGACCGGCAGGGAATGGTCGGACTGTTGATTTTATTTGCAGATTCACTAGGTCTACATCATCTTCGGGTAGACTCTGATGATTCCATGTAATAGAAACTAACGTGCCCCGAAACGTCTTGGACGGCGGGGTTAACGTAAAGATTTTCTGAGGACTTCTTGGAAGGATCGAACTTTTCAGTCCTCCAAGAGGAGCCGCCCTCGGATGTCCTGAAAACCCATCAGGACCTCTTTGCAGCAGCCTTCCGATTTGTGACTATAATATTCCTTAGATCTGGTTTCACCTGCCTAGCAGGTTTAGGAGGTTGCTGCCTCGACCCCCAAGCTCTCTGAGGGGGGGTTCGAGTAGCTACACTCTGCTTCTGCTGCTGCCTATATGAGGAGCTTGTAGATGGCTGGGGCTGTCCTTGGACTGCAGACCCCTGGGGATAAGAGCGGAGAGGTAAATACTTATGAAACGCAGCAGCCTGGCGTTTTGTCTCCTGGAAACGGTCAACAACTGTCTCGACCGCACCACCAAAGAGGCCTTCCGAGGAGAGAGGTGCATCAAGCAGCACAGTTTTATCTCTCTCCTTAATGCCTGACAGATTTACCCACAGGTGTCTCTCTGTGGCTACCAGTGCTGACATGGAGCGCCCAACAGCTTGGGCTGTCTCCTTAGTGGCCCGAAGAGTAAGATCTGCTGCTGTTCTCAACTCGTTGAGCAGACTTGGATCTATTACCTCGCCCTCTTTAATATCCCCCAGCAAGTCGGCCTGGTATGCCTGCAATAGACCCATGGTGTGTAGGCATGATCCAGCCCGACCTGAAGCCATATATGCCTTGCCTACCAAATTAGATGTCACTCTACATGGTTTGGAGGGCAATGTCGGGGATTTCAAAGATGATGCCGAATCTGGTGAAAGATACACGGCCAACGTATCTTCTACCCTTGGCATCATGCCATACCCCTTATCTCTAGCCCCTGACACATTCGAAAAATTCGTGGATGTGGAAGAAATGCGAGAAGAGTATGGTTTTTTCCACGATTTGGACACCTCTGAGTGTAAATCGGGGAAAAAAGGCAACCCCCGACGCTGAGGTTGTACCCGTTTTTCCAAGAATCTTTCATCCAATTTACTGACAGACAAAACTTCTTGTTGCTCTGTGGGCCAGTCAATGCCAAGTCTGGCTACCGCCCGGCCAACAACCTCTAACAGCTCCTCATACCCAGGGGAAAGGGGAATTTCATTGGGCTCATCTATGTCCCGTGCATGAAAACCAACACTCTCTAACTCCTCAGAGCTAGAGCAGTGCGTTGGGCTTCTGGATGGGGCGGGAGAAGCCGCCATGCGGGCTCCCGTATCCCTTCCAGAGGCAATGGAACTGGGGGGTTGAGAAAAGGCCGAAGCCGTCTCAACACCCTCATAAACATCCATCTGCGAGCCCCACGAACGGAGACGCCGCGCTGCCTCGGCAGTAGCGGGTCCCGATCCGTGAGGCTGGCGAATTTTGCCTGACTCATCAAACAAAGCAGCACGAGAGTTGAGTGTTTTTAGTGATAGCCACAAACAATGTTCACAGGGATCCCCCTTAAGAGCTGCCTTAGCATGCTCAAATCCCAAACACTCAACACAGAGTTCATGTGTATCCCCACCCGTAATAAAACGAGGACAAGGGGAAACACATGGCTTAAAGGTCTTTTGTCTACTCATTTCTAATAAAGTTTTCAATAAACAATCTAGACAACGTCGTAAACAAACAGACAATAAACTTCACACACACAGAGCGCTTTGCTGAAATGGCAGAAGCTGATTTGCATTGCGTCCGCTTCCTATTTATACCTTCCGGTGCCGCGCGTCACTCGTGACGTCATAGTGACGTCATCGCGGCGCGACGATAAATCGCGGCGCGACGATAAGTCGCGAGATTAGTTTCACACAACGTATTCAGATGCGTCACGCTGCTGGCGTTCCCCAAAGTGTCAACATTGACGCAGTGTAGAGTTCCCTCGAAAGGGAACTGCATTTTGTGACATAGTGATTCAGTGGATGATGAGAATGTCAGTTTTGACAAAGAACACTGTTCATTACTGAAATGCTCTCAGTGAGCTGTTAGAATGTCAGAAACAAGCTTTCTGAGCTGAAAACTACATTTTGTGACAAAGTGTATAAGTGGATGATGAGAATGTCAGTTTTGACAAAGAAAACTGTTCATTACTGAAATGCTCTAATTGAGCTGTTAGAATGTCAGAAACAAGCTTTCTGAGCTGAAATCTGCATTTTGTGACAAAGTTCATCAGTGGATGATGAGAATGTCAGTTTTGACAAAGAACACTGTTCATTACTGAAATGCTCTCAGTGAGCTGTTAGAATGTCAGAAACAAGCTTTCTGAGCTGAAAACTACATTTTGTGACAAAGTGATTCAGTGGATGATGAGAATGTCAGTTTTGACAAAGAACACTGTTCATTACAAAAAAGCTCTTATTGAGCTGTTAGAATGTCAGAAACAAGCTTTCTGAGCAGAAAAATGCATTTTGTGACACAGTGAGTCAGTGGATGATGCTAATGTCAGTTTTGACAAAGAACACTGTTCATTACTGAAATGCTCTAATTGAGCTGTTAGAATGTCAGAAATAAGCTTTCTGAGCTGAAAACTGCATTTTGTGACAAAGTGCATCAGTGGATGATGAGAATGTCAGTTTTGACAAAGAACACTGTGCATTACAAAAAAGCTCTAATTGAGCTGTTGGAATGTCAGAAACAAGCTTTCTGAGCAGAAAAATGCATTTTGTGACATAGTGATTCAGTGGATGATGAGAATGTCTTTTTTGACCAAGAACACTGTTCATTACTGAAATGCTCTCAAATGAGCTGTTAGAATGTCAGAAACAAGCTTTCTGAGCTGAAAACTGCATTTTGTGACATAGTGAGTCAGTGGATGATGAGAATGTCAGTTTTGACAAAGAACACTGTTCATTACTAAAATGCTCTAATTGAGCTGTTAGAATGTCAGAAATAAGCTTTCTGAGCTGAAAACTGCATTTTGTGACAAAGTGCATAAGTGGATGATGAGAATGTCAGTTTTGACAAAGAACACTGTGCATTACAAAAAAGCTCTAATTGAGCTGTTAGAATGTCAGAAACAAGCTTTCTGAGCAGAAAAAGGCATTTTGTGACATAGTGATTCAGTGGATGATGAGAATGTCAGTTTTGACAAAGAACACTGTTCATTACTGAAATGCTCTCAATGAGCTGTTAGAATGTCAGAAACAAGCTTTCTGAGCTGAAAACTACATTTTGTGACAAAGTGTATCAGTGGATGATGAGAATGTCAGTTTTGACAATGAATACTGTTCATTACTAAAATGCTCTAATTGAGCTGTTAGAATGTCAGAAACAAGCTTTCTGAGCTGAAAACTGCATTTTGTGACAAAGTGGATCAGTGGATGATGAGAATGTCAGTTTTGACAAAGAACACTGTTCATTACTAAAATGCTCTAATTGAGCTGTTAGAATGTCAGAAACAAGCTTTCTGAGCTGAAAACTGCATTTTGTGACATAGTGATTCAGTGGATGATGAGAATGTCAGTTTTGACAAAGAACACTGTTCATTACTGAAATGCTCTCAGTGAGCTGTTAGAATGTCAGAAACAAGCTTTCTGAGCTGAAAACTACATTTTGTGACAAAGTGTATCAGTGGATGATGAGAATGTCAGTTTTGACAATGAATACTGTTCATTACTAAAATGCTCTAATTGAGCTGTTAGAATGTCAGAAACAAGCTTTCTGAGCTGAAAACTGCATTTTGTGACAAAGTGGATCAGTGGATGATGAGAATGTCAGTTTTGACAAAGAACACTGTTCATTACTAAAATGCTCTAATTGAGCTGTTAGAATGTCAGAAATAAGCTTTCTGAGCTGAAAACTGCATTTTGTGACAAATGATGTTTAATTAACAAAGTTCGGGAGGAGCCGTTGCATATAATCAGCCGGCTGGTCCACAATCAGCAATCACTGCACATACACAATTAGCCATAGCGAGCTCGCTCATAAATAGAGAATCCATCTTACCTGCTCGATCTCCTAAGATTAAGCATCCCTCCTCCACCCCGGCTCCTCTCCCAAACTCACTTTTCTTTTGCAAGAGCCCCGGGGGGTGTGCTCTGGGCTCAAACCGGTTCCGAGCTCGGCGCACTCACCCTGACCAAGGTGTAGTGTTTCGGGTTCGGATAGATCTGGCGAGCTCGGAGCCCGCTTCCCGGACAGCACGCCAAATACGCATAACCTTCATAACCAAGCTCTTGCTTTATTATCCCTATCAACATCGCTGTTATCTGCGCAGGTGAACTCGTGAAAGTGCATCAGTGGATGATGAGAATGTCAGTTTTGACAAAGAACACTGTGCATTACAAAAAAGCTCTAATTCAGCTGTTAGAATGTCAGAAACAAGCTTTCTGAGCAGAAAAAGGCATTTTGTGACATAGTGATTCAGTGGATGATGAGAATGTCAGTTTTGACAATGAATACTGTTCATTACTAAAATGCTCTAATTGAGCTGTTAGAATGTCAGAAACAAGCTTTCTGAGCTGAAAACTACATTTTGTGACAAAGTGTATCAGTGGATGATGAGAATGTCAGTTTTGACAAAGAACACTGTTCATTACTGAAATGCTCTCAATGAGCTGTTAGAAAGTCAGAAACAAGCTTTCTGAGCTGAAAACTACATTTTGTGACAAAGTGTATCAGTGGATGATGAGAATGTCAGTTTTGGACATTGAATACTGTTCATTACTAAAATGCTCTAATTGAGCTGTTAGAATGTCAGAAACAAGCTTTCTGAGCTGAAAACTGCATTTTGTGACAAAGTGTATCAGTGGATGATGAGAATGTCAGTTTTGACAATGAATACTGTTCATTACTAAAATGCTCTAATTGAGCTGTTAGAATGTCAGAAACAAGCTTTCTGAGCTGAAAACTGCATTTTGTGACAAAGTGCATCAGTGGATGATGAGAATGTCAGTTTTTGACAAAGAACACTGTGCATTACAAAAAAGCTCTAATTGAGCTGTTGGAATGTCAGAAACAAGCTTTCTGAGCAGAAAAATGCATTTTGTGACATAGTGATTCAGTGGATGATGAGAATGTCTTTTTTGACAAGAACACTGTTCATTACTGAAATGCTCTCAAATGAGCTGTTAGAATGTCAGAAACAAGCTTTCTGAGCTGAAAACTGCATTTTGTGACATAGTGATTCAGTGGATGATGAGAATGTCAGTTTTGACAAAGAACACTGTTCATTACTGAAATGCTCTCAGTGAGCTGTTAGAATGTCAGAAACAAGCTTTCTGAGCTGAAAACTACATTTTGTGACAAAGTGTATCAGTGGATGATGAGAATGTCAGTTTTGATAATGAATACTGTTCATTACTAAAATGCTCTAATTGAGCTGTTAGAATGTCAGAAACAAGCTTTCTGAGCTGAAAACTGCATTTTGTGACAAAGTGCATCAGTGGATGATGAGAATGTCAGTTTTTGACAAAGACCACTGTTCATTACTAAAATGCTCTAATTGAGCTGTTAGAATGTCAGAAACAAGCTTTCTGAGCTGAAAACTACATTTTGTGACAAAGTGTATCAGTGGATGATGAGAATGTCAGTTTTGACAATGAATACTGTTCATTACTAAAATGCTCTAATTGAGCTGTTAGAATGTCAGAAACAAGCTTTCTGAGCTGAAAACTGCATTT
Source organism: Barbatula barbatula (assembly GCF_947034865.1). Classification (NCBI taxonomy): domain Eukaryota; kingdom Metazoa; phylum Chordata; class Actinopteri; order Cypriniformes; family Nemacheilidae; genus Barbatula; species Barbatula barbatula. Next base: position 18,090,990 of record NC_136778.1, on the reverse strand, counting down.
TGTGACAAAGTGCATCAGTGGATGATGAGAATGTCAGTTTTGACAATGAATACTGTTCATTACTAAAATGCTCTAATTGAGCTGTTAGAATGTCAGAAACAAGCTTTCTGAGCTGAAAACTACATTTTGTGACAAAGTGTATCAGTGGATGATGAGAATGTCAGTTTTGACAATGAATACTGTTCATTACTAAAATGCTCTAATTGAGCTGTTAGAATGTCAGAAACAAGCTTTCTGAGCTGAAAACTGCATTTTGTGACAAAGTGGATCAGTGGATGATGAGAATGTCAGTTTTGACAAAGAACACTGTTCATTACTAAAATGCTCTAATTGAGCTGTTAGAATGTCAGAAATAAGCTTTCTGAGCTGAAAACTGCATTTTGTGACAAAGTGCATCAGTGGATGATGAGAATGTCAGTTTTGACAAAGAACACTGTGCATTACAAAAAAGCTCTAATTGAGCTGTTAGAATGTCAGAAACAAGCTCTCTGAGCAGAAAAAGGCATTTTGTGACATAGTGATTCAGTGGATGATGAGAATGTCAGTTTTGACAAAGAACACTGTTCATTACTGAAATGCTCTCAGTGAGCTGTTAGAATGTCAGAAACAAGCTTTCTGAGCTGAAAACTACATTTTGTGACAAAGTGTATCAGTTGATGATGAGAATGTCAGTTTTGACAATGAATACTGTTCATTACTAAAATGCTCTAATTGAGCTGTTAGAATGTCAGAAACAAGCTTTCTGAGCTGAAAACTGCATTTTGTGACAAAGTGGATCAGTGGATGATGAGAATGTCAGTTTTGACAAAGAACACTGTTCATTACTGAAATGCTCTCAGTGAGCTGTTAGAATGTCAGAAACAAGCTTTCTGAGCTGAAAACTACATTTTGTGACAAAGTGTATCAGTGGATGATGAGAATGTCAGTTTTGACAATGAATACTGTTCATTACTGAAATGCTCTAATTGAGCTGTTAGAATGTCAGAAACAAGCTTTCTGAGCTGAAAACTGCATTTTGTGACATAGTGATTCAGTGTATGATGAGAATGTCAGTTTTGACAAAGAACACTGTTCATTACTGAAATGCTCTCAGTGAGCTGTTAGAATGTCAGAAACAAGCTTTCTGAGCTGAAAACTGCATTTTGTGACATAGTGATTCAGTGGATGATGAGAATGTCAGTTTTGACAAAGAACACTGTTCATTACTGAAATGCTCTCAGTGAGCTGTTAGAATGTCAGAAACAAGCTTTCTGAGCTGAAAACTACATTTTGTGACAAAGTGATTCAGTGGATGATGAGAATGTCAGTTTTCACAAAGAACACTGTTCATTACTGAAATGCTCTAATTGAGCTGTTAGAATGTCAGAAACAAGCTTTCTGAGCTGAAAACTGCATTTTGTGACATAGTGATTCAGTGGATGATGAGAATGTCAGTTTTGACAAAGAACACTGTTCATTACTGAAATGCTCTCAGTGAGCTGTTAGAATGTCAGAAACAAGCTTTCTGAGCTGAAAACTACATTTTGTGACAAAGTGATTCAGTGGATGATGAGAATGTCAGTTTTGACAAAGAACACTGTTCATTACTGAAATGCTCTCAGTGAGCTGTTAGAATGTCAGAAACAAGCTTTCTGAGCTGAAAACTACATTTTGTGACAAAGTGTATCAGTGGATGATGAGAATGTCAGTTTTGACAATGAATACTGTTCATTACTAAAATGCTCTAATTGAGCTGTTAGAATGTCAGAAACAAGCTTTCTGAGCTGAAAACTGCATTTTGTGACAAAGTGCATCAGTGGATGATGAGAATGTCAGTTTTGACAAAGAACACTGTGCATTACAAAAAAGCTCTAATTGAGCTGTTGGAATGTCAGAAACAAGCTTTCTGAGCTGAAAACTGCATTTTGTGACAAAGTGCATCAGTGGATGATGAGAATGTCAGTTTTGACAATGAATACTGTTCATTACTAAAATGCTCTAATTGAGCTGTTAGAATGTCAGAAACAAGCTTTCTGAGCTGAAAACTGCATTTTGTGACAAAGTGCATCAGTGGATGATGAGAATGTCTTTTTTGACAAGAACACTGTTCATTACTGAAATGCTCTCAAATGAGCTGTTAGAATGTCAGAAACAAGCTTTCTGAGCTGAAAACTGCATTTTGTGACATAGTGATTCAGTGGATGATGAGAATGTCAGGTTTGACAAAGAACACTGTTCATTACTGAAATGCTCTCAGTGAGCTGTTAGAATGTCAGAAACAAGCTTTCTGAGCTGAAAACTACATTTTGTGACAAAGTGTATCAGTGGATGATGAGAATGTCAGTTTTGATAATGAATACTGTTCATTACTAAAATGCTCTAATTGAGCTGTTAGAATGTCAGAAACAAGCTTTCTGAGCTGAAAACTGCATTTTGTGACAAAGTGCATAAGTGGATGATGAGAATGTCAGTTTTTGACAAAGACCACTGTTCATTACTAAAATGCTCTAATTGAGCTGTTAGAATGTCAGAAACAAGCTTTCTGAGCTGAAAACTACATTTTGTGACAAAGTGTATCAGTGGATGATGAGAATGTCAGTTTTGACAATGAATACTGTTCATTACTAAAATGCTCTAATTGAGCTGTTAGAATGTCAGAAACAAGCTTTCTGAGCTGAAAACTGCATTTTGTGACAAAGTGCATCAGTGGATGATGAGAATGTCAGTTTTGACAATGAATACTGTTCATTACTAAAATGCTCTAATTGAGCTGTTAGAATGTCAGAAACAAGCTTTCTGAGCTGAAAACTACATTTTGTGACAAAGTGTATCAGTGGATGATGAGAATGTCAGTTTTGACAAAGAACACTGTTCATTACTAAAATGCTCTAATTGAGCTGTTAGAATGTCAGAAACAAGCTTTCTGAGCTGAAAACTGCATTTTGTGACAAAGTGGATCAGTGGATGATGAGAATGTCAGTTTTGACAAAGAACACTGTTCATTACTAAAATGCTCTAATTGAGCTGTTAGAATGTCAGAAATAAGCTTTCTGAGCTGAAAACTGCATTTTGTGACAAAGTGCATCAGTGGATGATGAGAATGTCAGTTTTGACAAAGAACACTGTGCATTACAAAAAAGCTCTAATTGAGCTGTTAGAATGTCAGAAACAAGCTCTCTGAGCAGAAAAAGGCATTTTGTGACATAGTGATTCATTGGATGATGAGAATGTCAGTTTTGACAAAGAACACTGTTCATTACTGAAATGCTCTCAATGAGCTGTTAGAATGTCAGAAACAAGCTTTCTGAAATGAAAACTACATTTTGTGACAAAGTGTATCAGTGGATGATGAGAATGTCAGTTTTGACAATGAATACTGTTCATTACTAAAATGCTCTAATTGAGCTGTTAGAATGTCAGAAACAAGATTTCTGAGCTGAAAACTGCATTTTGTGACAAAGTGTATCAGTGGATGATGAGAATGTCAGTTTTGACAATGAATACTGTTCATTACTAAAATGCTCTAATTGAGCTGTTAGAATGTCAGAAACAAGCTTTCTGAGCTGAAAACTGCATTTTGTTACAAAGTGCATCAGTGGATGATGAGAATGTCAGTTTTTGACAAAGAACACTGTGCATTACAAAAAAGCTCTAATTGAGCTGTTGGAATGTCAGAAACAAGCTTTCTGAGCAGAAAAATGCATTTTGTGACATAGTGATTCAGTGGATGATGAGAATGTCTTTTTTGACAAAGAACACTGTGCATTACAAAAAAGCTCTAATTGAGCTGTTAGAATGTCAGAAACAAGCTCTCTGAGCAGAAAAAGGCATTTTGTGACATAGTGATTCAGTGGATGATGAGAATGTCAGTTTTGACAAAGAACACTGTTCATTACTGAAATGCTCTCAATGAGCTGTTAGAATGTCAGAAACAAGCTTTCTGAGCTGAAAACTACATTTTGTGACAAAGTGTATCAGTGGATGATGAGAATGTCAGTTTTGGACATTGAATACTGTTCATTACTAAAATGCTCTAATTGAGCTGTTAGAATGTCAGAAACAAGCTTTCTGAGCTGAAAACTGCATTTTGTGACAAAGTGTATCAGTGGATGATGAGAATGTCAGTTTTGACAATGAATACTGTTCATTACTAAAATGCTCTAATTGAGCTGTTAGAATGTCAGAAACAAGCTTTCTGAGCTGAAAACTGCATTTTGTGACAAAGTGCATCAGTGGATGATGAGAATGTCAGTTTTGATAATGAATACTGTTCATTACTAAAATGCTCTAATTGAGCTGTTAGAATGTCAGAAACAAGCTTTCTGAGCTGAAAACTGCATTTTGTGACAAAGTGCATAAGTGGATGATGAGAATGTCAGTTTTTGACAAAGACCACTGTTCATTACTAAAATGCTCTAATTGAGCTGTTAGAATGTCAGAAACAAGCTTTCTGAGCTGAAAACTACATTTTGTGACAAAGTGTATCAGTGGATGATGAGAATGTCAGTTTTGACAATGAATACTGTTCATTACTAAAATGCTCTAATTGAGCTGTTAGAATGTCAGAAACAAGCTTTCTGAGCTGAAAACTGCATTTTGTGACAAAGTGCATCAGTGGATGATGAGAATGTCAGTTTTGACAATGAATACTGTTCATTACTAAAATGCTCTAATTGAGCTGTTAGAATGTCAGAAACAAGCTTTCTGAGCTGAAAACTACATTTTGTGACAAAGTGTATCAGTGGATGATGAGAATGTCAGTTTTGACAAAGAACACTGTTCATTACTAAAATGCTCTAATTGAGCTGTTAGAATGTCAGAAACAAGCTTTCTGAGCTGAAAACTGCATTTTGTGACAAAGTGGATCAGTGGATGATGAGAATGTCAGTTTTGACAAAGAACACTGTTCATTACTAAAATGCTCTAATTGAGCTGTTAGAATGTCAGAAATAAGCTTTCTGAGCTGAAAACTGCATTTTGTGACAAAGTGCATCAGTGGATGATGAGAATGTCAGTTTTGACAAAGAACACTGTGCATTACAAAAAAGCTCTAATTGAGCTGTTAGAATGTCAGAAACAAGCTCTCTGAGCAGAAAAAGGCATTTTGTGACATAGTGATTCATTGGATGATGAGAATGTCAGTTTTGACAAAGAACACTGTTCATTACTGAAATGCTCTCAATGAGCTGTTAGAATGTCAGAAACAAGCTTTCTGAAATGAAAACTACATTTTGTGACAAAGTGTATCAGTGGATGATGAGAATGTCAGTTTTGACAATGAATACTGTTCATTACTAAAATGCTCTAATTGAGCTGTTAGAATGTCAGAAACAAGATTTCTGAGCTGAAAACTGCATTTTGTGACAAAGTGTATCAGTGGATGATGAGAATGTCAGTTTTGACAATGAATACTGTTCATTACTAAAATGCTCTAATTGAGCTGTTAGAATGTCAGAAACAAGCTTTCTGAGCTGAAAACTGCATTTTGTTACAAAGTGCATCAGTGGATGATGAGAATGTCAGTTTTTGACAAAGAACACTGTGCATTACAAAAAAGCTCTAATTGAGCTGTTGGAATGTCAGAAACAAGCTTTCTGAGCAGAAAAATGCATTTTGTGACATAGTGATTCAGTGGATGATGAGAATGTCTTTTTTGACAAAGAACACTGTGCATTACAAAAAAGCTCTAATTGAGCTGTTAGAATGTCAGAAACAAGCTCTCTGAGCAGAAAAAGGCATTTTGTGACATAGTGATTCAGTGGATGATGAGAATGTCAGTTTTGACAAAGAACACTGTTCATTACTGAAATGCTCTCAATGAGCTGTTAGAATGTCAGAAACAAGCTTTCTGAGCTGAAAACTACATTTTGTGACAAAGTGTATCAGTGGATGATGAGAATGTCAGTTTTGGACATTGGATACTGTTCATTACTAAAATGCTCTAATTGAGCTGTTAGAATGTCAGAAACAAGCTTTCTGAGCTGAAAACTGCATTTTGTGACAAAGTGTATCAGTGGATGATGAGAATGTCAGTTTTGACAATGAATACTGTTCATTACTAAAATGCTCTAATTGAGCTGTTAGAATGTCAGAAACAAGCTTTCTGAGCTGAAAACTGCATTTTGTGACAAAGTGCATCAGTGGATGATGAGAATGTCAGTTTTTGACAAAGAACACTGTTCATTACTAAAATGCTCTAATTGAGCTGTTAGAATGTCAGAAACAAGCTTTCTGAGCTGAAAACTGCATTTTGTGACAAAGTGCATCAGTGGATGATGAGAATGTCAGTTTTTGACAAAGACCACTGTTCATTACTAAAATGCTCTAATTGAGCTGTTAGAATGTCAGAAACAAGCTTTCTGAGCTGAAATCTGCATTTTGTGACAAAGTGCATCAGTGGATGATGAGAATGTCAGTTTTTGACAAAGAACACTGTTCATTACTAAAATGCTCTAATTGAGCTGTTAGAATGTCAGAAACAAGCTTTCTGAGCTGAAAACTGCATTTTGTGACAAAGTGCATCAGTGGATGATGAGAATGTCAGTTTTGACAATGAATACTGTTCATTACTAAAATGCTCTAATTGAGCTGTTAGAATGTCAGAAACAAGCTTTCTGAGCTGAAAACTGCATTTTGTGACAAAGTGCATCAGTGGATGATGAGAATGTCAGTTTTGACAATGAATACTGTTCATTACTAAAATGCTCTAATTGAGCTGTTAGAATGTCAGAAACAAGCTTTCTGAGCTGAAAACTACATTTTGTGACAAAGTGTATCAGTGGATGATGAGAATGTCAGTTTTGACAATGAATACTGTTCATTACTAAAATGCTCTAATTGAGCTGTTAGAATGTCAGAAACAAGCTTTCTGAGCTGAAAACTGCATTTTGTGACAAAGTGGATCAGTGGATGATGAGAATGTCAGTTTTGACAAAGAACACTGTTCATTACTAAAATGCTCTAATTGAGCTGTTAGAATGTCAGAAATAAGCTTTCTGAGCTGAAAACTGCATTTTGTGACAAAGTGCATCAGTGGATGATGAGAATGTCAGTTTTGACAAAGAACACTGTGCATTACAAAAAAGCTCTAATTGAGCTGTTAGAATGTCAGAAACAAGCTCTCTGAGCAGAAAAAGGCATTTTGTGACATAGTGATTCAGTGGATGATGAGAATGTCAGTTTTGACAAAGAACACTGTTCATTACTGAAATGCTCTCAATGAGCTGTTAGAATGTCAGAAACAAGCTTTCTGAGCTGAAAACTACATTTTGTGACAAAGTGTATCAGTGGATGATGAGAATGTCAGTTTTGACAATGAATACTGTTCATTACTAAAATGCTCTAATTGAGCTGTTAGAATGTCAGAAACAAGCTTTCTGAGCTGAAAACTGCATTTTGTGACAAAGTGTATCAGTGGATGATGAGAATGTCAGTTTTGACAATGAATACTGTTCATTACTAAAATGCTCTAATTGAGCTGTTAGAATGTCAGAAACAAGCTTTCTGAGCTGAAAACTGCATTTTGTGACAAAGTGCATCAGTGGATGATGAGAATGTCAGTTTTTGACAAAGAACACTGTGCATTACAAAAAAGCTCTAATTGAGCTGTTGGAATGTCAGAAACAAGCTTTCTGAGCAGAAAAATGCATTTTGTGACATAGTGATTCAGTGGATGATGAGAATGTCTTTTTTGACAAAGAACACTGTGCATTACAAAAAAGCTCTAATTGAGCTGTTAGAATGTCAGAAACAAGCTCTCTGAGCAGAAAAAGGCATTTTGTGACATAGTGATTCAGTGGATGATGAGAATGTCAGTTTTGACAAAGAACACTGTTCATTACTGAAATGCTCTCAATGAGCTGTTAGAATGTCAGAAACAAGCTTTCTGAGCTGAAAACTACATTTTGTGACAAAGTGTATCAGTGGATGATGAGAATGTCAGTTTTGGACATTGAATACTGTTCATTACTAAAATGCTCTAATTGAGCTGTTAGAATGTCAGAAACAAGCTTTCTGAGCTGAAAACTGCATTTTGTGACAAAGTGTATCAGTGGATGATGAGAATGTCAGTTTTGACAATGAATACTGTTCATTACTAAAATGCTCTAATTGAGCTGTTAGAATGTCAGAAACAAGCTTTCTGAGCTGAAAACTGCATTTTGTGACAAAGTGCATCAGTGGATGATGAGAATGTTAGTTTTTGACAAAGAACACTGTGCATTACAAAAAAGCTCTAATTGAGCTGTTGGAATGTCAGAAACAAGCTTTCTGAGCAGAAAAATGCATTTTGTGACATAGTGATTCAGTGGATGATGAGAATGTCTTTTTTGACAAGAACACTGTTCATTACTGAAATGCTCTCAAATGAGCTGTTAGAATGTCAGAAACAAGCTTTCTGAGCTGAAAACTGCATTTTGTGACATAGTGATTCAGTGGATGATGAGAATGTCAGTTTTGACAAAGAACACTGTTCATTACTGAAATGCTCTCAGTGAGCTGTTAGAATGTCAGAAACAAGCTTTCTGAGCTGAAAACTACATTTTGTGACAAAGTGTATCAGTGGATGATGAGAATGTCAGTTTTGATAATGAATACTGTTCATTACTAAAATGCTCTAATTGAGCTGTTAGAATGTCAGAAACAAGCTTTCTGAGCTGAAAACTGCATTTTGTGACAAAGTGCATCAGTGGATGATGAGAATGTCAGTTTTTGACAAAGACCACTGTTCATTACTAAAATGCTCTAATTGAGCTGTTAGAATGTCAGAAACAAGCTTTCTGAGCTGAAAACTACATTTTGTGACAAAGTGTATCAGTGGATGATGAGAATGTCAGTTTTGACAATGAATACTGTTCATTACTAAAATGCTCTAATTGAGCTGTTAGAATGTCAGAAACAAGCTTTCTGAGCTGAAAACTGCATTTTGTGACAAAGTGCATCAGTGGATGATGAGAATGTCAGTTTTGACAATGAATACTGTTCATTACTAAAATGCTTTAATTGAGCTGTTAGAATGTCAGAAACAAGCTTTCTGAGCTGAAAACTACATTTTGTGACAAAGTGTATCAGTGGATGATGAGAATGTCAGTTTTGACAATGAATACTGTTCATTACTAAAATGCTCTAATTGAGCTGTTAGAATGTCAGAAACAAGCTTTCTGAGCTGAAAACTGCATTTTGTGACAAAGTGGATCAGTGGATGATGAGAATGTCAGTTTTGACAAAGAACACTGTTCATTACTAAAATGCTCTAATTGAGCTGTTAGAATGTCAGAAATAAGCTTTCTGAGCTGAAAACTGCATTTTGTGACAAAGTGCATCAGTGGATGATGAGAATGTCAGTTTTGACAAAGAACACTGTGCATTACAAAAAAGCTCTAATTGAGCTGTTAGAATGTCAGAAACAAGCTCTCTGAGCAGAAAAAGGCATTTTGTGACATAGTGATTCAGTGGATGATGAGAATGTCAGTTTTGACAAAGAACACTGTTCATTACTGAAATGCTCTCAATGAGCTGTTAGAATGTCAGAAACAAGCTTTCTGAGCTGAAAACTACATTTTGTGACAAAGTGTATCAGTTGATGATGAGAATGTCAGTTTTGACAATGAATACTGTTCATTACTAAAATGCTCTAATTGAGCTGTTAGAATGTCAGAAACAAGCTTTCTGAGCTGAAAACTGCATTTTGTGACAAAGTGGATCAGTGGATGATGAGAATGTCAGTTTTGACAAAGAACACTGTTCATTACTGAAATGCTCTCAGTGAGCTGTTAGAATGTCAGAAACAAGCTTTCTGAGCTGAAAACTACATTTTGTGACAAAGTGTATCAGTGGATGATGAGAATGTCAGTTTTGACAATGAATACTGTTCATTACTAAAATGCTCTAATTGAGCTGTTAGAATGTCAGAAACAAGCTTTCTGAGCTGAAAACTGCATTTTGTGACAAAGTGCATCAGTGGATGATGAGAATGTCAGTTTTTGACAAAGAACACTGTTCATTACTAAAATGATCTAATTGAGCTGTTAGAATGTCAGAAACAAGCTTTCTGAGCTGAAAACTACATTTTGTGACAAAGTGTATCAGTGGATGATGAGAATGTCAGTTTTGACAATGAATACTGTTCATTACTAAAATGCTCTAATTGAGCTGTTAGAATGTCAGAAACAAGCTTTCTGAGCTGAAAACTGCATTTTGTGACAAAGTGGATCAGTGGATGATGAGAATGTCAGTTTTGACAAAGAACACTGTTCATTACTGAAATGCTCTCAGTGAGCTGTTAGAATGTCAGAAACAAGCTTTCTGAGCTGAAAACTACATTTTGTGACAAAGTGTATCAGTGGATGATGAGAATGTCAGTTTTGACAATGAATACTGTTCAATACTAAAATGCTCTAATTGAGCTGTTAGAATGTCAGAAACAAGCTTTCTGAGCTGAAAACTGCATTTTGTGACAAAGTGCATCAGTGGATGATGAGAATGTCAGTTTTTGACAAAGAACACTGTTCATTACTAAAATGCTCTAATTGAGCTGTTAGAATGTCAGAAACAAGGTTTCTGAGCTGAAAACTACATTTTGTGACAAAGTGTATCAGTGTATGATGAGAATGTCAGTTTTGACAATGAATACTGTTCATTACTAAAATGCTCTAATTGAGCTGTTAGAATGTCAGAAACAAGCTTTCTGAGCTGAAAACTGCATTTTGTGACATAGTGATTCAGTGGATGATGAGAATGTCAGTTTTGACAATGAATACTGTTCATTACTAAAATGCTCTAATTGAGCTGTTAGAATGTCAGAAACAAGCTTTCTGAGCTGAAAACTGCATTTTGTGACAAAGTGCATAAGTGGATGATGAGAATGTCAGTTTTCACAAAGAACACTGTTCATTACTGAAATGCTCTAATTGAGCTGTTAGAAATTCAGAAACAAGCTTTCTGAGCTGAAAACTGCATTTTGTGACATATTGATTCAGTGGATGATGAGAATGTCAGTTTTGACAAAGAACACTGTTCATTACTGAAATGCTCTCAGTGAGCTGTTAGAATGTCAGAAACAAGCTTTCTGAGCTGAAAACTACATTTTGTGACAAAGTGTATAAGTGGATGATGAGAATGTCAGTTTTGACAAAGAAAACTGTTCATTACTGAAATGCTCTAATTGAGCTGTTAGAATGTCAGAAACAAGCTTTCTGAGCTGAAATCTGCATTTTGTGACAAAGTTCATCAGTGGATGATGAGAATGTCAGTTTTGACAAAGAACACTGTTCATTACTGAAATGCTCTCAGTGAGCTGTTAGAATGTCAGAAACAAGCTTTCTGAGCTGAAAACTACATTTTGTGACAAAGTGATTCAGTGGATGATGAGAATGTCAGTTTTGACAAAGAACACTGTTCATTACTGAAATGCTCTCAGTGAGCTGTTAGAATGTCAGAAACAAGCTTTCTGATCTGAAAACTACATTTTGTGACAAAGTGTATCAGTGGATGATGAGAATGTCAGTTTTGACAAAGAACACTGTTCATTACAAAAAAGCTCTTATTGAGCTGTTAGAATGTCAGAAACAAGCTTTCTGAGCAGAAAAATGCATTTTGTGACACAGTGAGTCAGTGGATGATGCTAATGTCAGTTTTGACAAAGAACACTGTTCATTACTGAAATGCTCTAATTGAGCTGTTAGAATGTCAGAAATAAGCTTTCTGAGCTGAAAACTGCATTTTGTGACAAAGTGCATCAGTGGATGATGAGAATGTCAGTTTTGACAAAGAACACTGTGCATTACAAAAAAGCTCTAATTGAGCTGTTGGAATGTCAGAAACAAGCTTTCTGAGCAGAAAAATGCATTTTGTGACATAGTGATTCAGTGGATGATGAGAATGTCTTTTTTGACCAAGAACACTGTTCATTACTGAAATGCTCTCAAATGAGCTGTTAGAATGTCAGAAACAAGCTTTCTGAGCTGAAAACTGCATTTTGTGACATAGTGAGTCAGTGGATGATGAGAATGTCAGTTTTGACAAAGAACACTGTTCATTACTAAAATGCTCTAATTGAGCTGTTAGAATGTCAGAAATAAGCTTTCTGAGCTGAAAACTGCATTTTGTGACAAAGTGCATAAGTGGATGATGAGAATGTCAGTTTTGACAAAGAACACTGTGCATTACAAAAAAGCTCTAATTGAGCTGTTAGAATGTCAGAAACAAGCTTTCTGAGCAGAAAAAGGCATTTTGTGACATAGTGATTCAGTGGATGATGAGAATGTCAGTTTTGACAAAGAACACTGTTCATTACTGAAATGCTCTCAATGAGCTGTTAGAATGTCAGAAACAAGCTTTCTGAGCTGAAAACTACATTTTGTGACAAAGTGTATCAGTGGATGATGAGAATGACAGTTTTGACAATGAATACTGTTCATTACTAAAATGCTCTAATTGAGCTGTTAGAATGTCAGAAACAAGCTTTCTGAGCTGAAAACTGCATTTTGTGACAAAGTGGATCAGTGGATGATGAGAATGTCAGTTTTGACAAAGAACACTGTTCATTACTAAAATGCTCTAATTGAGCTGTTAGAATGTCAGAAACAAGCTTTCTGAGCTGAAAACTGCATTTTGTGACATAGTGATTCAGTGGATGATGAGAATGTCAGTTTTGACAAAGAACACTGTTCATTACTGAAATGCTCTCAGTGAGCTGTTAGAATGTCAGAAACAAGCTTTCTGAGCTGAAAACTACATTTTGTGACAAAGTGTATCAGTGGATGATGAGAATGTCAGTTTTGACAATGAATACTGTTCATTACTAAAATGCTCTAATTGAGCTGTTAGAATGTCAGAAACAAGCTTTCTGAGCTGAAAACTGCATTTTGTGACAAAGTGGATCAGTGGATGATGAGAATGTCAGTTTTGACAAAGAACACTGTTCATTACTAAAATGCTCTAATTGAGCTGTTAGAATGTCAGAAATAAGCTTTCTGAGCTGAAAACTGCATTTTGTGACAAAGTGCATCAGTGGATGATGAGAATGTCAGTTTTGACACAGAACACTGTGCATTACAAAAAAGCTCTAATTCAGCTGTTAGAATGTCAGAAACAAGCTTTCTGAGCAGAAAAAGGCATTTTGTGACATAGTGATTCAGTGGATGATGAGAATGTCAGTTTTGACAATGAATACTGTTCATTACTAAAATGCTCTAATTGAGCTGTTAGAATGTCAGAAACAAGCTTTCTGAGCTGAAAACTACATTTTGTGACAAAGTGTATCAGTGGATGATGAGAATGTCAGTTTTGACAAAGAACACTGTTCATTACTGAAATGCTCTCAATGAGCTGTTAGAATGTTAGAAACAAGCTTTCTGAGCTGAAAACTACATTTTGTGACAAAGTGTATCAGTGGATGATGAGAATGTCAGTTTTGGACATTGAATACTGTTCATTACTAAAATGCTCTAATTGAGCTGTTAGAATGTCAGAAACAAGCTTTCTGAGCTGAAAACTGCATTTTGTGACAAAGTGTATCAGTGGATGATGAGAATGTCAGTTTTGACAATGAATACTGTTCATTACTAAAATGCTCTAATTGAGCTGTTATAATGTCAGAAACAAGCTTTCTGAGCTGAAAACTGCATTTTGTGACAAAGTGCATCAGTGGATGATGAGAATGTCAGTTTTTGACAAAGAACACTGTGCATTACAAAAAAGCTCTAATTGAGCTGTTGGAATGTCAGAAACAAGCTTTCTCAGCAGAAAAATGCATTTTGTGACATAGTGATTCAGTGGATGATGAGAATGTCTTTTTTGACAAGAACACTGTTCATTACTGAAATGCTCTCAAATGAGCTGTTAGAATGTCAGAAACAAGCTTTCTGAGCTGAAAACTGCATTTTGTGACATAGTGATTCAGTGGATGATGAGAATGTCAGTTTTGACAAAGAACACTGTTCATTACTGAAATGCTCTCAGTGAGCTGTTAGAATGTCAGAAACAAGCTTTCTGAGCTGAAAACTACATTTTGTGACAAAGTGTATCAGTGGATGATGAGAATGTCAGTTTTGATAATGAATACTGTTCATTACTAAAATGCTCTAATTGAGCTGTTAGAATGTCAGAAACAAGCTTTCTGAGCTGAAAACTGCATTTTGTGACAAAGTGGATCAGTGGATGATGAGAATGTCAGTTTTGACAAAGACCACTGTTCATTACTAAAATGCTCTAATTGAGCTGTTAGAATGTCAGAAACAAGCTTTCTGAGCTGAAAACTACATTTTGTGACAAAGTGTATCAGTGGATGATGAGAATGTCAGTTTTGACAATGAATACTGTTCATTACTAAAATGCTCTAATTGAGCTGTTAGAATGTCAGAAACAAGCTTTCTGAGCTGAAAACTGCATTTTGTGACAAAGTGCATCAGTGGATGATGAGAATGTCAGTTTTTGACAAAGAACACTGTTCATTACTAAAATGCTCTAATTGAGCTGTTAGAATGTCAGAAACAAGCTTTCTGAGCTGAAAACTACATTTTGTGACAAAGTGTATCAGTGTATGATGAGAATGTCAGTTTTGACAATGAATACTGTTCATTACTAAAATGCTCTAATTGAGCTGTTAGAATGTCAGAAACAAGCTTTCTGAGCTGAAAACTGCATTTTGTGACATAGTGATTCAGTGGATGATGAGAATGTCAGTTTTGACAATGAATACTGTTCATTACTAAAATGCTCTAATTGAGCTGTTAGAATGTCAGAAACAAGCTTTCTGAGCTGAAAACTACATTTTGTGACAAAGTGTATAAGTGGATGATGAGAATGTCAGTTTTGACAAAGAAAACTGTTCATTACTGAAATGCTCTAATTGAGCTGTTAGAATGTCAGAAACAAGCTTTCTGAGCTGAAATCTGCATTTTGTGACAAAGTTCATCAGTGGATGATGAGAATGTCAGTTTTGACAAAGAACACTGTTCATTACTGAAATGCTCTCAGTGAGCTGTTAGAATGTCAGAAACAAGCTTTCTGAGCTGAAAACTACATTTTGTGACAAAGTGATTCAGTGGATGATGAGAATGTCAGTTTTGACAAAGAACACTGTTCATTACTGAAATGCTCTCAGTGAGCTGTTAGAATGTCAGAAACAAGCTTTCTGAGCTGAAAACTACATTTTGTGACAAAGTGTATCAGTGGATGATGAGAATGTCAGTTTTGACAAAGAACACTGTTCATTACAAAAAAGCTCTTATTGAGCTGTTAGAATGTCAGAAACAAGCTTTCTGAGCAGAAAAATGCATTTTGTGACACAGTGAGTCAGTGGATGATGCTAATGTCAGTTTTGACAAAGAACACTGTTCATTACTGAAATGCTCTAATTGAGCTGTTAGAATGTCAGAAATAAGCTTTCTGAGCTGAAAACTGCATTTTGTGACAAAGTGCATCAGTGGATGATGAGAATGTCAGTTTTGACAAAGAACACTGTGCATTACAAAAAAGCTCTAATTGAGCTGTTGGAATGTCAGAAACAAGCTTTCTAAGCAGAAAAAAACATTTTGTGACATAGTGATTCAGTGGATGATGAGAATGTCTTTTTTGACCAAGAACACTGTTCATTACTGAAATGCTCTCAAATGAGCTGTTAGAATGTCAGAAACAAGCTTTCTGAGCTGAAAACTGCATTTTGTGACATAGTGAGTCAGTGGATGATGAGAATGTCAGTTTTGACAAAGAACACTGTTCATTACTAAAATGCTCTAATTGAGCTGTTAGAATGTCAGAAATAAGCTTTCTGAGCTGAAAACTGCATTTTGTGACAAAGTGCATAAGTGGATGATGAGAATGTCAGTTTTGACAAAGAACACTGTGCTTTACAAAAAAGCTCTAATTGAGCTGTTAGAATGTCAGAAACAAGCTTTCTGAGCAGAAAAAGGCATTTTGTGACATAGTGATTCAGTGGATGATGAGAATGTCAGTTTTGACAAAGAACACTGTTCATTACTGAAATGCTCTCAATGAGCTGTTAGAATGTCAGAAACAAGCTTTCTGAGCTGAAAACTACATTTTGTGACAAAGTGTATCAGTGGATGATGAGAATGTCAGTTTTGACAATGAATACTGTTCATTACTAAAATGCTCTAATTGAGCTGTTAGAATGTCAGAAACAAGCTTTCTGAGCTGAAAACTGCATTTTGTGACAAAGTGGATCAGTGGATGATGAGAATGTCAGTTTTGACAAAGAACACTGTTCATTACTAAAATGCTCTAATTGAGCTGTTAGAATGTCAGAAACAAGCTTTCTGAGCTGAAATCTGCATTTTGTGACAAAGTTCATCAGTGGATGATGAGAATGTCAGTTTTGACAAAGAACACTGTTCATTACTGAAATGCTCTCAGTGAGCTGTTAGAATGTCAGAAACAAGCTTTCTGAGCTGAAAACTACATTTTGTGACAAAGTGATTCAGTGGATGATGAGAATGTCAGTTTTGACAAAGAACACTGTTCATTACTGAAATGCTCTCAGTGAGCTGTTAGAATGTCAGAAACAAGCTTTCTGAGCTGAAAACTGCATTTTGTGACAAAGTGCATCAGTGGATGATGAGAATGTCAGTTTTTGACAAAGAACACTGTTCATTACTAAAATGCTCTAATTGAGCTGTTAGAATGTCAGAAACAAGGTTTCTGAGCTGAAAACTACATTTTGTGACAAAGTGTATCAGTGTATGATGAGAATGTCAGTTTTGACAATGAATACTGTTCATTACTAAAATGCTCTAATTGAGCTGTTAGAATGTCAGAAACAAGCTTTCTGAGCTGAAAACTGCATTTTGTGACATAGTGATTCAGTGGATGATGAGAATGTCAGTTTTGACAATGAATACTGTTCATTACTAAAATGCTCTAATTGAGCTGTTAGAATGTCAGAAACAAGCTTTCTGAGCTGAAAACTGCATTTTGTGACAAAGTGCATAAGTGGATGATGAGAATGTCAGTTTTCACAAAGAACACTGTTCATTACTGAAATGCTCTAATTGAGCTGTTAGAAATTCAGAAACAAGCTTTCTGAGCTGAAAACTGCATTTTGTGACATATTGATTCAGTGGATGATGAGAATGTCAGTTTTGACAAAGAACACTGTTCATTACTGAAATGCTCTCAGTGAGCTGTTAGAATGTCAGAAACAAGCTTTCTGAGCTGAAAACTACATTTTGTGACAAAGTGTATAAGTGGATGATGAGAATGTCAGTTTTGACAAAGAAAACTGTTCATTACTGAAATGCTCTAATTGAGCTGTTAGAATGTCAGAAACAAGCTTTCTGAGCTGAAATCTGCATTTTGTGACAAAGTTCATCAGTGGATGATGAGAATGTCAGTTTTGACAAAGAACACTGTTCATTACTGAAATGCTCTCAGTGAGCTGTTAGAATGTCAGAAACAAGCTTTCTGAGCTGAAAACTACATTTTGTGACAAAGTGATTCAGTGGATGATGAGAATGTCAGTTTTGACAAAGAACACTGTTCATTACTGAAATGCTCTCAGTGAGCTGTTAGAATGTCAGAAACAAGCTTTCTGATCTGAAAACTACATTTTGTGACAAAGTGTATCAGTGGATGATGAGAATGTCAGTTTTGACAAAGAACACTGTTCATTACAAAAAAGCTCTTATTGAGCTGTTAGAATGTCAGAAACAAGCTTTCTGAGCAGAAAAATGCATTTTGTGACACAGTGAGTCAGTGGATGATGCTAATGTCAGTTTTGACAAAGAACACTGTTCATTACTGAAATGCTCTAATTGAGCTGTTAGAATGTCAGAAATAAGCTTTCTGAGCTGAAAACTGCATTTTGTGACAAAGTGCATCAGTGGATGATGAGAATGTCAGTTTTGACAAAGAACACTGTGCATTACAAAAAAGCTCTAATTGAGCTGTTGGAATGTCAGAAACAAGCTTTCTGAGCAGAAAAATGCATTTTGTGACATAGTGATTCAGTGGATGATGAGAATGTCTTTTTTGACCAAGAACACTGTTCATTACTGAAATGCTCTCAAATGAGCTGTTAGAATGTCAGAAACAAGCTTTCTGAGCTGAAAACTGCATTTTGTGACATAGTGAGTCAGTGGATGATGAGAATGTCAGTTTTGACAAAGAACACTGTTCATTACTAAAATGCTCTAATTGAGCTGTTAGAATGTCAGAAATAAGCTTTCTGAGCTGAAAACTGCATTTTGTGACAAAGTGCATAAGTGGATGATGAGAATGTCAGTTTTGACAAAGAACACTGTGCATTACAAAAAAGCTCTAATTGAGCTGTTAGAATGTCAGAAACAAGCTTTCTGAGCAGAAAAAGGCATTTTGTGACATAGTGATTCAGTGGATGATGAGAATGTCAGTTTTGACAAAGAACACTGTTCATTACTGAAATGCTCTCAATGAGCTGTTAGAATGTCAGAAACAAGCTTTCTGAGCTGAAAACTACATTTTGTGACAAAGTGTATCAGTGGATGATGAGAATGACAGTTTTGACAATGAATACTGTTCATTACTAAAATGCTCTAATTGAGCTGTTAGAATGTCAGAAACAAGCTTTCTGAGCTGAAAACTGCATTTTGTGACAAAGTGGATCAGTGGATGATGAGAATGTCAGTTTTGACAAAGAACACTGTTCATTACTAAAATGCTCTAATTGAGCTGTTAGAATGTCAGAAACAAGCTTTCTGAGCTGAAAACTGCATTTTGTGACATAGTGATTCAGTGGATGATGAGAATGTCAGTTTTGACAAAGAACACTGTTCATTACTGAAATGCTCTCAGTGAGCTGTTAGAATGTCAGAAACAAGCTTTCTGAGCTGAAAACTACATTTTGTGACAAAGTGTATCAGTGGATGATGAGAATGTCAGTTTTGACAATGAATACTGTTCATTACTAAAATGCTCTAATTGAGCTGTTAGAATGTCAGAAACAAGCTTTCTGAGCTGAAAACTGCATTTTGTGACAAAGTGGATCAGTGGATGATGAGAATGTCAGTTTTGACAAAGAACACTGTTCATTACTAAAATGCTCTAATTGAGCTGTTAGAATGTCAGAAATAAGCTTTCTGAGCTGAAAACTGCATTTTGTGACAAAGTGCATCAGTGGATGATGAGAATGTCAGTTTTGACACAGAACACTGTGCATTACAAAAAAGCTCTAATTCAGCTGTTAGAATGTCAGAAACAAGCTTTCTGAGCAGAAAAAGGCATTTTGTGACATAGTGATTCAGTGGATGATGAGAATGTCAGTTTTGACAATGAATACTGTTCATTACTAAAATGCTCTAATTGAGCTGTTAGAATGTCAGAAACAAGCTTTCTGAGCTGAAAACTACATTTTGTGACAAAGTGTATCAGTGGATGATGAGAATGTCAGTTTTGACAAAGAACACTGTTCATTACTGAAATGCTCTCAATGAGCTGTTAGAATGTTAGAAACAAGCTTTCTGAGCTGAAAACTACATTTTGTGACAAAGTGTATCAGTGGATGATGAGAATGTCAGTTTTGGACATTGAATACTGTTCATTACTAAAATGCTCTAATTGAGCTGTTAGAATGTCAGAAACAAGCTTTCTGAGCTGAAAACTGCATTTTGTGACAAAGTGTATCAGTGGATGATGAGAATGTCAGTTTTGACAATGAATACTGTTCATTACTAAAATGCTCTAATTGAGCTGTTATAATGTCAGAAACAAGCTTTCTGAGCTGAAAACTGCATTTTGTGACAAAGTGCATCAGTGGATGATGAGAATGTCAGTTTTTGACAAAGAACACTGTGCATTACAAAAAAGCTCTAATTGAGCTGTTGGAATGTCAGAAACAAGCTTTCTCAGCAGAAAAATGCATTTTGTGACATAGTGATTCAGTGGATGATGAGAATGTCTTTTTTGACAAGAACACTGTTCATTACTGAAATGCTCTCAAATGAGCTGTTAGAATGTCAGAAACAAGCTTTCTGAGCTGAAAACTGCATTTTGTGACATAGTGATTCAGTGGATGATGAGAATGTCAGTTTTGACAAAGAACACTGTTCATTACTGAAATGCTCTCAGTGAGCTGTTAGAATGTCAGAAACAAGCTTTCTGAGCTGAAAACTACATTTTGTGACAAAGTGTATCAGTGGATGATGAGAATGTCAGTTTTGATAATGAATACTGTTCATTACTAAAATGCTCTAATTGAGCTGTTAGAATGTCAGAAACAAGCTTTCTGAGCTGAAAACTGCATTTTGTGACAAAGTGGATCAGTGGATGATGAGAATGTCAGTTTTGACAAAGACCACTGTTCATTACTAAAATGCTCTAATTGAGCTGTTAGAATGTCAGAAACAAGCTTTCTGAGCTGAAAACTACATTTTGTGACAAAGTGTATCAGTGGATGATGAGAATGTCAGTTTTGACAATGAATACTGTTCATTACTAAAATGCTCTAATTGAGCTGTTAGAATGTCAGAAACAAGCTTTCTGAGCTGAAAACTGCATTTTGTGACAAAGTGCATCAGTGGATGATGAGAATGTCAGTTTTTGACAAAGAACACTGTTCATTACTAAAATGCTCTAATTGAGCTGTTAGAATGTCAGAAACAAGCTTTCTGAGCTGAAAACTACATTTTGTGACAAAGTGTATCAGTGTATGATGAGAATGTCAGTTTTGACAATGAATACTGTTCATTACTAAAATGCTCTAATTGAGCTGTTAGAATGTCAGAAACAAGCTTTCTGAGCTGAAAACTGCATTTTGTGACATAGTGATTCAGTGGATGATGAGAATGTCAGTTTTGACAATGAATACTGTTCATTACTAAAATGCTCTAATTGAGCTGTTAGAATGTCAGAAACAAGCTTTCTGAGCTGAAAACTACATTTTGTGACAAAGTGTATAAGTGGATGATGAGAATGTCAGTTTTGACAAAGAAAACTGTTCATTACTGAAATGCTCTAATTGAGCTGTTAGAATGTCAGAAACAAGCTTTCTGAGCTGAAATCTGCATTTTGTGACAAAGTTCATCAGTGGATGATGAGAATGTCAGTTTTGACAAAGAACACTGTTCATTACTGAAATGCTCTCAGTGAGCTGTTAGAATGTCAGAAACAAGCTTTCTGAGCTGAAAACTACATTTTGTGACAAAGTGATTCAGTGGATGATGAGAATGTCAGTTTTGACAAAGAACACTGTTCATTACTGAAATGCTCTCAGTGAGCTGTTAGAATGTCAGAAACAAGCTTTCTGAGCTGAAAACTACATTTTGTGACAAAGTGTATCAGTGGATGATGAGAATGTCAGTTTTGACAAAGAACACTGTTCATTACAAAAAAGCTCTTATTGAGCTGTTAGAATGTCAGAAACAAGCTTTCTGAGCAGAAAAATGCATTTTGTGACACAGTGAGTCAGTGGATGATGCTAATGTCAGTTTTGACAAAGAACACTGTTCATTACTGAAATGCTCTAATTGAGCTGTTAGAATGTCAGAAATAAGCTTTCTGAGCTGAAAACTGCATTTTGTGACAAAGTGCATCAGTGGATGATGAGAATGTCAGTTTTGACAAAGAACACTGTGCATTACAAAAAAGCTCTAATTGAGCTGTTGGAATGTCAGAAACAAGCTTTCTAAGCAGAAAAAAACATTTTGTGACATAGTGATTCAGTGGATGATGAGAATGTCTTTTTTGACCAAGAACACTGTTCATTACTGAAATGCTCTCAAATGAGCTGTTAGAATGTCAGAAACAAGCTTTCTGAGCTGAAAACTGCATTTTGTGACATAGTGAGTCAGTGGATGATGAGAATGTCAGTTTTGACAAAGAACACTGTTCATTACTAAAATGCTCTAATTGAGCTGTTAGAATGTCAGAAATAAGCTTTCTGAGCTGAAAACTGCATTTTGTGACAAAGTGCATAAGTGGATGATGAGAATGTCAGTTTTGACAAAGAACACTGTGCTTTACAAAAAAGCTCTAATTGAGCTGTTAGAATGTCAGAAACAAGCTTTCTGAGCAGAAAAAGGCATTTTGTGACATAGTGATTCAGTGGATGATGAGAATGTCAGTTTTGACAAAGAACACTGTTCATTACTGAAATGCTCTCAATGAGCTGTTAGAATGTCAGAAACAAGCTTTCTGAGCTGAAAACTACATTTTGTGACAAAGTGTATCAGTGGATGATGAGAATGTCAGTTTTGACAATGAATACTGTTCATTACTAAAATGCTCTAATTGAGCTGTTAGAATGTCAGAAACAAGCTTTCTGAGCTGAAAACTGCATTTTGTGACAAAGTGGATCAGTGGATGATGAGAATGTCAGTTTTGACAAAGAACACTGTTCATTACTAAAATGCTCTAATTGAGCTGTTAGAATGTCAGAAACAAGCTTTCTGAGCTGAAATCTGCATTTTGTGACAAAGTTCATCAGTGGATGATGAGAATGTCAGTTTTGACAAAGAACACTGTTCATTACTGAAATGCTCTCAGTGAGCTGTTAGAATGTCAGAAACAAGCTTTCTGAGCTGAAAACTACATTTTGTGACAAAGTGATTCAGTGGATGATGAGAATGTCAGTTTTGACAAAGAACACTGTTCATTACTGAAATGCTCTCAGTGAGCTGTTAGAATGTCAGAAACAAGCTTTCTGAGCTGAAAACTACATTTTGTGACAAAGTGTATCAGTGGATGATGAGAATGTCAGTTTTGACAAAGAACACTGTTCATTACAAAAAAGCTCTTATTGAGCTGTTAGAATGTCAGAAACAAGCTTTCTGAGCAGAAAAATGCATTTTGTGACACAGTGAGTCAGTGGATGATGCTAATGTCAGTTTTGACAAAGAACACTGTTCATTACTGAAATGCTCTAATTGAGCTGTTAGAATGTCAGAAATAAGCTTTCTGAGCTGAAAACTGCATTTTGTGACAAAGTGCATCAGTGGATGATGAGAATGTCAGTTTTGACAAAGAACACTGTGCATTACAAAAAAGCTCTAATTGAGCTGTTGGAATGTCAGAAACAAGCTTTCTAAGCAGAAAAAAGCATTTTGTGACATAGTGATTCAGTGGATGATGAGAATGTCTTTTTTGACCAAGAACACTGTTCATTACTGAAATGCTCTCAAATGAGCTGTTAGAATGTCAGAAACAAGCTTTCTGAGCTGAAAACTGCATTTTGTGACATAGTGAGTCAGTGGATGATGAGAATGTCAGTTTTGACAAAGAACACTGTTCATTACTAAAATGCTCTAATTGAGCTGTTAGAATGTCAGAAATAAGCTTTCTGAGCTGAAAACTGCATTTTGTGACAAAGTGCATAAGTGGATGATGAGAATGTCAGTTTTGACAAAGAACACTGTGCTTTACAAAAAAGCTCTAATTGAGCTGTTAGAATGTCAGAAACAAGCTTTCTGAGCAGAAAAAGGCATTTTGTGACATAGTGATTCAGTGGATGATGAGAATGTCAGTTTTGACAAAGAACACTGTTCATTACTGAAATGCTCTCAATGAGCTGTTAGAATGTCAGAAACAAGCTTTCTGAGCTGAAAACTACATTTTGTGACAAAGTGTATCAGTGGATGATGAGAATGTCAGTTTTGACAATGAATACTGTTCATTACTAAAATGCTCTAATTGAGCTGTTAGAATGTCAGAAACAAGCTTTCTGAGCTGAAAACTGCATTTTGTGACAAAGTGGATCAGTGGATGATGAGAATGTCAGTTTTGACAAAGAACACTGTTCATTACTAAAATGCTCTAATTGAGCTGTTAGAATGTCAGAAACAAGCTTTCTGAGCTGAAAACTGCATTTTGTGACATAGTGATTCAGTGGATGATGAGAATGTCAGTTTTGACAAAGAACACTGTTCATTACTGAAATGCTCTCAGTGAGCTGTTAGAATGTCAGAAACAAGCTTTCTGAGCTGAAAACTACATTTTGTGACAAAGTGTATCAGTGGATGATGAGAATGTCAGTTTTGACAATGAATACTGTTCATTACTAAAATGCTCTAATTGAGCTGTTAGAATGTCAGAAACAAGCTTTCTGAGCTGAAAACTGCATTTTGTGACAAAGTGGATCAGTGGATGATGAGAATGTCAGTTTTGACAAAGAACACTGTTCATTACTAAAATGCTCTAATTGAGCTGTTAGAATGTCAGAAATAAGCTTTCTGAGCTGAAAACTGCATTTTGTGACAAAGTGCATCAGTGGATGATGAGAATGTCAGTTTTGACAAAGAACACTGTGCATTACAAAAAAGCTCTAATTCAGCTGTTAGAATGTCAGAAACAAGCTTTCTGAGCAGAAAAAGGCATTTTGTGACATAGTGATTCAGTGGATGATGAGAATGTCAGTTTTGACAATGAATACTGTTCATTACTAAAATGCTCTAATTGAGCTGTTAGAATGTCAGAAACAAGCTTTTTGAGCTGAAAACTGCATTTTGTGACAAAGTGCATCAGTGGATGATGAGAATGTCAGTTTTGACAATGAATACTGTTCATTACTAAAATGCTCTAATTGAGCTGTTAGAATGTCAGAAACAAGCTTTCTGAGCTGAAAACTGCATTTTGTGACAAAGTGCATAAGTGGATGATGAGAATGTCAGTTTTGACAAAGAACACTGTTCATTACTGAAATGCTCTAATTGAGCTGTTAGAATGTCAGAAACAAGCTTTCTGAGCTGAAAACTGCATTTTGTGACATAGTGATTCAGTGGATGATGAGAATGTCAGTTTTGACAAAGAACACTGTTCATTACTGAAATGCTCTCAGTGAGTTTTTAGAATGTCAGAAACAAGCTTTCTGAGCTGAAAACTACATTTTGTGACAAAGTGTATCAGTGGATGATGAGAATGTCAGTTTTGACAAT
This sequence comes from Barbatula barbatula, assembly GCF_947034865.1. NCBI lineage: Eukaryota > Metazoa > Chordata > Actinopteri > Cypriniformes > Nemacheilidae > Barbatula > Barbatula barbatula. The sequence continues at coordinate 18,066,151 of NC_136778.1, read as the reverse complement.
GAATACTGTTCAGTACTAAAATGCTCTAACTGAGCTGTTAGAATGTCAGAAACAAGCTTTCTGAGCTGAAAACTGCATTTTGTGACAAAGTGCATCAGTGGATGATGAGAATGTCAGTTTTGACAATGAATACTGTTCATTACTAAAATGCTCTAATTGAGCTGTTAGAATGTCAGAAACAAGCTTTCTGAGCAGAAAAATGCATTTTGTGACATAGTGATTCAGTGGATGATGAGAATGTCAGTTTTGACAAAGAACTATGTTCATTACTGAAATGCTCTCAATGAGCTGTTAGAATGTCAGAAACAAGCTTTCTGAGCTGAAAACTACATTTTGTGACAAAGTGTATCAGTGGATGATGAGAATGTCAGTTTTGACAAAGAATACTGTTCATTACTGAAATGCTCTCAGTGAGTTGTTAGAATGTCAGAAACAAGCTTTCTGAGCTGAAAACTATATTTTGTGACAAAGTGTATCAGTGGATGATGAGAATGTCAGTTTTGACAATGAATACTGTTCATTACTAAAATGCTCTAATTGAGCTGTTAGAATGTCAGAAACAAGCTTTCTGAGCTGAAAACTGCATTTTGTGACAAAGTGCATCAGTGGATGATGAGAATGTCAGTTTTTGACAAAGAACACTGTTCATTACTAAAATGCTCTAATTGAGCTGTTAGAATGTCAGAAACAAGCTTTCTGAGCAGAAAACTACATTTTGTGACAAAGTGTATCAGTGGATGATGAGAATGTCAGTTTTGACAATGAATACTGTTCATTACTAAAATGCTCTAATTGAGCTGTTAGAATGTCAGAAACAAGCTTTCTGAGCTGAAAACTGCATTTTGTGACAAAGTGCATCAGTGGATGATGAGAATGTCAGTTTTGACAATGAATACTGTTCATTACTAAAATGCTCTAATTGAGCTGTTAGAATGTCAGAAACAAGCTTTCTGAGCTGAAAACTACATTTTGTGACAAAGTGTATCAGTGGATGATGAGAATGTCAGTTTTGACAATGAATACTGTTAATTACTAAAATGTTCTAATTGAGCTGTTAGAATGTCAGAAACAAGCTTTCTGAGCTGAAAACTGCATTTTGTGACAAAGTGGATCAGTGGATGATGAGAATGTCAGTTTTGACAAAGAACACTGTTCATTACTAAAATGCTCTAATTGAGCTGTTAGAATGTCAGAAATAAGCTTTCTGAGCTGAAAACTGCATTTTGTGACAAAGTGCATCAGTGGATGATGAGAATGTCAGTTTTGACAAAGAACACTGTGCATTACAAAAAAGCTCTAATTGAGCTGTTAGAATGTCAGAAACAAGCTTTCTGAGCAGAAAAATGCATTTTGTGACATAGTGATTCAGTGGATGATGAGAATGTCTTTTTTGACAAAGAACACTGTTCATTACTGAAATGCTCTCAGTGAGCTGTTAGAATGTCAGAAACAAGCTTTCTGAGCTGAAAACTACATTTTGTGACAAAGTGTATCAGTGGATGATGAGAATGTCAGTTTTGATAATGAATACTGTTCATTACTAAAATGCTCTAATTGAGCTGTTAGAATGTCAGAAACAAGCTTTCTGAGCTGAAAACTACATTTTGTGACAAAGTGTATCAGTGGATGATGAGAATGTCAGTTTTGACAATGAATACTGTTCATTACTAAAATGCTCTAATTGAGCTGTTAGAATGTCAGAAACAAGCTTTCTGAGCTGAAAACTGCATTTTGTGACAAAGTGGAATGATGAGAATGTCAGTTTTGACAAAGAACACTGTTCATTACTAAAATGCTCTAATTGAGCTGTTAGAATGTCAGAAATAAGCTTTCTGAGCTGAAAACTGCATTTTGTGACAAAGTGCATCAGTGGATGATGAGAATGTCAGTTTTGACAAAGAACACTGTGCATTACAAAAAAGCTCTAATTGAGCTGTTAGAATGTCAGAAACAAGCTCTCTGAGCAGAAAAAGGCATTTTGTGACATAGTGATTCAGTGGATGATGAGAATGTCAGTTTTGACAAAGAACACTGTTCATTACTGAAATGCTCTCAATGAGCTGTTAGAATGTCAGAAACAAGCTTTCTGAGCTGAAAACTACATTTTGTGACAAAGTGTATCAGTGGATGATGAGAATGTCAGTTTTGACACTGAATACTGTTCATTACTAAAATGCTCTAATTGAGCTGTTAGAATGTCAGAAACAAGCTTTCTGAGCTGAAAACTGCATTTTGTGACAAAGTGTATCAGTGGATGATGAGAATGTCATTTTTGACAATGAATACTGTTCATTACTAAAATGCTCTAATTGAGCTGTTAGAATGTCAGAAACAAGCTTTCTGAGCAGAAAAATGCATTTTGTGACATAGTGATTCAGTGGATGATGAGAATGTCTTTTTTGACAAGAACACTGTTCATTACTGAAATGCTCTCAAATGAGCTGTTAGAATGTCAGAAACAAGCTTTCTGAGCTGAAAACTGCATTTTGTGACATAGTGATTCAGTGGATGATGAGAATGTCAGTTTTGACAAAGAACACTGTTCATTACTGAAATGCTCTCAGTGAGCTGTTAGAATGTCAGAAACAAGCTTTCTGAGCTGAAAACTACATTTTGTGACAAAGTGTATCAGTGGATGATGAGAATGTCAGTTTTGATAATGAATACTGTTCATTACTAAAATGCTCTAATTGAGCTGTTAGAATGTCAGAAACAAGCTTTCTGAGCTGAAAACTGCATTTTGTGACAAAGTGCATCAGTGGATGATGAGAATGTCAGTTTTTGACAAAGACCACTGTTCATTACTAAAATGCTCTAATTGAGCTGTTAGAATGTCAGAAACAAGCTTTCTGAGCTGAAAACTACATTTTGTGACAAAGTGTATCAGTGGATGATGAGAATGTCAGTTTTGACAATGAATACTGTTCATTACTAAAATGCTCTAATTGAGCTGTTAGAATGTCAGAAACAAGCTTTCTGAGCAGAAAAATGCATTTTGTGACACAGTGAGTCAGTGGATGATGCTAATGTCAGTTTTGACAAAGAACACTGTTCATTACTGAAATGCTCTAATTGAGCTGTTAGAATGTCAGAAATAAGCTTTCTGAGCTGAAAACTGCATTTTGTGACATAGTGATTCAGTGGATGATGAGAATGTCTTTTTTGACCAAGAACACTGTTCATTACTGAAATGCTCTCAAATGAGCTGTTAGAATGTCAGAAACAAGCTTTCTGAGCTGAAAACTGCATTTTGTGACATAGTGAGTCAGTGGATGATGAGAATGTCAGTTTTGACAAAGAACACTGTTCATTACTAAAATGCTCTAATTGAGCTGTTAGAATGTCAGAAATAAGCTTTCTGAGCTGAAAACTGCATTTTGTGACAAAGTGCATAAGTGGATGATGAGAATGTCAGTTTTGACAAAGAACACTGTGCATTACAAAAAAGCTCTAATTGAGCTGTTAGAATGTCAGAAACAAGCTTTCTGAGCAGAAAAAGGCATTTCGTGACATAGTGATTCAGTGGATGATGAGAATGTCAGTTTTGATAATGAATACTGTTCATTACTAAAATGCTCTAATTGAGCTGTTAGAATGTCAGAAACAAGCTTTCTGAGCTGAAAACTGCATTTTGTGACAAAGTGCATCAGTGGATGATGAGAATGTCAGTTTTTGACAAAGACCACTGTTCATTACTAAAATGCTCTAATTGAGCTGTTAGAATGTCAGAAACAAGCTTTCTGAGCTGAAAACTACATTTTGTGACAAAGTGTATCAGTGGATGATGAGAATGTCAGTTTTGACAATGAATACTGTTCATTACTAAAATGCTCTAATTGAGCTGTTAGAATGTCAGAAACAAGCTTTCTGAGCTGAAAACTGCATTTTGTGACAAAGTGCATCAGTGGATGATGAGAATGTCAGTTTTTGACAAAGAACACTGTTCATTACTAAAATGCTCTAATTGAGCTGTTAGAATGTCAGAAACAAGCTTTCTGAGCTGAAAACTACATTTTGTGACAAAGTGTATCAGTGTATGATGAGAATGTCAGTTTTGACAATGAATACTGTTCATTACTAAAATGCTCTAATTGAGCTGTTAGAATGTCAGAAACAAGCTTTCTGAGCTGAAAACTGCATTTTGTGACATAGTGATTCAGTGGATGATGAGAATGTCAGTTTTGACAATGAATACTGTTCATTACTAAAATGCTCTAATTGAGCTGTTAGAATGTCAGAAACAAGCTTTCTGAGCTGAAAACTGCATTTTGTGACAAAGTGCATAAGTGGATGATGAGAATGTCAGTTTTCACAAAGAACACTGTTCATTACTGAAATGCTCTCAGTGAGCTGTTAGAATGTCAGAAACAAGCTTTCTGAGCTGAAAACTACATTTTGTGACAAAGTGTATCAGTGGATGATGAGAATGTCAGTTTTGACAAAGAACACTGTTCATTACTGAAATGCTCTAATTGAGCTGTTAGAATGTCAGAAACAAGCTTTCTGAGCTGAAATCTGCATTTTGTGACAAAGTTCATCAGTGGATGATGAGAATGTCAGTTTTGACAAAGAACACTGTTCATTACTGAAATGCTCTCAGTGAGCTGTTAGAATGTCAGAAACAAGCTTTCTGAGCTGAAAACTACATTTTGTGACAAAGTGATTCAGTGGATGATGAGAATGTCAGTTTTGACAAAGAACACTGTTCATTACTGAAATGCTCTCAGTGAGCTGTTAGAATGTCAGAAACAAGCTTTCTGAGCTGAAAACTACATTTTGTGACAAAGTGTATCAGTGGATGATGAGAATGTCAGTTTTGACAAAGAACACTGTTCATTACAAAAAAGCTCTTATTGAGCTGTTAGAATGTCAGAAACAAGCTTTCTGAGCAGAAAAATGCATTTTGTGACACAGTGAGTCAGTGGATGATGCTAATGTCAGTTTTGACAAAGAACACTGTTCATTACTGAAATGCTCTAATTGAGCTGTTAGAATGTCAGAAATAAGCTTTCTGAGCTGAAAACTGCATTTTGTGACAAAGTGCATCAGTGGATGATGAGAATGTCAGTTTTGACAAAGAACACTGTGCATTACAAAAAAGCTCTAATTGAGCTGTTGGAATGTCAGAAACAAGCTTTCTGAGCAGAAAAATGCATTTTGTGACATAGTGATTCAGTGGATGATGAGAATGTCTTTTTTGACCAAGAACACTGTTCATTACTGAAATGCTCTCAAATGAGCTGTTAGAATGTCAGAAACAAGCTTTCTGAGCAGAAAAATGCATTTTGTGACACAGTGAGTCAGTGGATGATGCTAATGTCAGTTTTGACAAAGAACACTGTTCATTACTGAAATGCTCTAATTGAGCTGTTAGAATGTCAGAAACAAGCTTTCTGAGCTGAAAACTGCATTTTGTGACAAAGTGCATCAGTGGATGATGAGAATGTCAGTTTTGACAAAGAACACTGTGCATTACAAAAAAGCTGTAATTGAGCTGTTGGAATGTCAGAAACAAGCTTTCTGAGCAGAAAAATGCATTTTGTGACATAGTGATTCAGTGGATGATGAGAATGTCTTTTTTGACCAAGAACACTGTTCATTACTGAAATGCTCTCAAATGAGCTGTTAGAATGTCAGAAACAAGCTTTCTGAGCTGAAAACTGCATTTTGTGACATAGTGAGTCAGTGGATGATGAGAATGTCAGTTTTGACAAAGAACACTGTTCATTACTAAAATGCTCTAATTGAGCTGTTAGAATGTCAGAAATAAGCTTTCTGAGCTGAAAACTGCATTTTGTGACAAAGTGCATAAGTGGATGATGAGAATGTCAGTTTTGACAAAGAACACTGTGCATTACAAAAAAGCTCTAATTGAGCTGTTAGAATGTCAGAAACAAGCTTTCTGAGCAGAAAAATGCATTTTGTGACATAGTGATTCAGTGGATGATGAGAATGTCTTTTTTGACAAGAACACTGTTCATTACTGAAATGCTCTCAAATGAGCTGTTAGAATGTCAGAAACAAGCTTTCTGAGCTGAAAACTGCATTTTGTGACATAGTGATTCAGTGGATGATGAGAATGTCAGGTTTGACAATGAATACTGTTCATTACTAAAATGCTCTAATTGAGCTGTTAGAATGTCAGAAACAAGCTTTCTGAGCTGAAAACTGCATTTTGTGACAAGGTGCATCAGTGGATGATGAGAATGTCAGTTTTTGACAAAGAACACTGTGCATTACAAAAAAGCTCTAATTGAGCTGTTGGAATGTCAGAAACAAGCTTTCTGAGCAGAAAAATGCATTTTGTGACATAGTGATTCAGTGGATGATGAGAATGTCTTTTTTGACAAGAACACTGTTCATTACTGAAATGCTCTCAAATGAGCTGTTAGAATGTCAGAAACAAGCTTTCTGAGCTGAAAACTGCATTTTGTGACATAGTGATTCAGTGGATGATGAGAATGTCAGTTTTGACAAAGAACACTGTTCATTACTGAAATGCTCTCAGTGAGCTGTTAGAATGTCAGAAACAAGCTTTCTGAGCTGAAAACTACATTTTGTGACAAAGTGTATCAGTGGATGATGAGAATGTCAGTTTTGATAATGAATACTGTTCATTACTAAAATGCTCTAATTGAGCTGTTAGAATGTCAGAAACAAGCTTTCTGAGCTGAAAACTGCATTTTGTGACAAAGTGCATCAGTGGATGATGAGAATGTCAGTTTTTGACAAAGACCACTGTTCATTACTAAAATGCTCTAATTGAGCTGTTAGAATGTCAGAAACAAGCTTTCTGAGCTGAAAACTACATTTTGTGACAAAGTGTATCAGTGGATGATGAGAATGTCAGTTTTGACAATGAATACTGTTCATTACTAAAATGCTCTAATTGAGCTGTTAGAATGTCAGAAACAAGCTTTCTGAGCTGAAAACTGCATTTTGTGACAAAGTGCATCAGTGGATGATGAGAATGTCAGTTTTTGACAAAGAACACTGCTCATTACTAAAATGCTCTAATTGAGCTGTTAGAATGTCAGAAACAAGCTTTCTGAGCTGAAAACTACATTTTGTGACAAAGTGTATCAGTGTATGATGAGAATGTCAGTTTTGACAATGAATACTGTTCATTACTAAAATGCTCTAATTGAGCTGTTAGAATGTCAGAAACAAGCTTTCTGAGCTGAAAACTGCATTTTGTGACATAGTGATTCAGTGGATGATGAGAATGTCAGTTTTGACAATGAATACTGTTCATTACTAAAATGCTCTAATTGAGCTGTTAGAATGTCAGAAACAAGCTTTCTGAGCTGAAAACTGCATTTTGTGACAAAGTGCATAAGTGGATGATGAGAATGTCAGTTTTCACAAAGAACACTGTTCATTACTGAAATGCTCTCAGTGAGCTGTTAGAATGTCAGAAACAAGCTTTCTGAGCTGAAAACTACATTTTGTGACAAAGTGTATCAGTGGATGATGAGAATGTCAGTTTTGACAAAGAACACTGTTCATTACTGAAATGCTCTAATTGAGCTGTTAGAATGTCAGAAACAAGCTTTCTGAGCTGAAATCTGCATTTTGTGACAAAGTTCATCAGTGGATGATGAGAATGTCAGTTTTGACAAAGAACACTGTTCATTACTGAAATGCTCTCAGTGAGCTGTTAGAATGTCAGAAACAAGCTTTCTGAGCTGAAAACTACATTTTGTGACAAAGTGATTCAGTGGATGATGAGAATGTCAGTTTTGACAAAGAACACTGTTCATTACTGAAATGCTCTCAATGAGCTGTTAGAATGTCAGAAACAAGCTTTCTGAGCTGAAAACTACATTTTGTGACAAAGTGTATCAGTGGATGATGAGAATGTCAGTTTTGACAAAGAACACTGTTCATTACTGAAATGCTCTAATTGAGCTGTTAGAATGTCAGAAATAAGCTTTCTGAGCTGAAAACTGCATTTTGTGACAAAGTGCATAAGTGGATGATGAGAATGTCAGTTTTGACAAAGAACACTGTGCATTACAAAAAAGCTCTAATTGAGCTGTTAGAATGTCAGAAACAAGCTTTCTGAGCAGAAAATGGCATTTTGTGACATAGTGATTCAGTGGATGATGAGAATGTCAGTTTTGACAAAGAACACTGTTCATTACTGAAATGCTCTCAATGAGCTGTTAGAATGTCAGAAACAAGCTTTCTGAGCTGAAAACTACATTTTGTGACAAAGTGTATCAGTGGATGATGAGAATGTCAGTTTTGACAATGAATACTGTTCATTACTAAAATGCTCTAATTGAGCTGTTAGAATGTCAGAAACAAGCTTTCTGAGCTGAAAACTGCATTTTGTGACAAAGTGGATCAGTGGATGATGAGAATGTCAGTTTTGACAAAGAACACTGTTCATTACTAAAATGCTCTAATTGAGCTGTTAGAATGTCAGAAACAAGCTTTCTGAGCTGAAAACTGCATTTTGTGACAAAGTGGATCAGTGGATGATGAGAATGTCAGTTTTGACAAAGAACACTGTTCATTACTAAAATGCTCTAATTGAGCTGTTAGAATGTCAGAAATAAGCTTTCTGAGCTGAAAACTGCATTTTGTGACAAAGTGCATCAGTGGATGATGAGAATGTCAGTTTTGACAAAGAACACTGTGCATTACAAAAAAGCTCTAATTCAGCTGTTAGAATGTCAGAAACAAGCTTTCTGAGCAGAAAAAGGCATTTTGTGACATAGTGATTCAGTGGATGATGAGAATGTCAGTTTTGACAATGAATACTGTTCATTACTAAAATGCTCTAATTGAGCTGTTAGAATGTCAGAAACAAGCTTTCTGAGCTGAAAACTACATTTTGTGACAAAGTGTATCAGTGGATGATGAGAATGTCAGTTTTGACAAAGAACACTGTTCATTACTGAAATGCTCTCAATGAGCTGTTAGAATGTTAGAAACAAGCTTTCTGAGCTGAAAACTACATTTTGTGACAAAGTGTATCAGTGGATGATGAGAATGTCAGTTTTGGACATTGAATACTGTTCATTACTAAAATGCTCTAATTGAGCTGTTAGAATGTCAGAAACAAGCTTTCTGAGCTGAAAACTGCATTTTGTGACAAAGTGTATCAGTGGATGATGAGAATGTCAGTTTTGACAATGAATACTGTTCATTACTAAAATGCTCTAATTGAGCTGTTAGAATGTCAGAAACAAGCTTTCTGAGCTGAAAACTGCATTTTGTGACAAGGTGCATCAGTGGATGATGAGAATGTCAGTTTTTGACAAAGAACACTGTGCATTACAAAAAAGCTCTAATTGAGCTGTTGGAATGTCAGAAACAAGCTTTCTCAGCAGAAAAATGCATTTTGTGACATAGTGATTCAGTGGATGATGAGAATGTCTTTTTTGACAAGAACACTGTTCATTACTGAAATGCTCTCAAATGAGCTGTTAGAATGTCAGAAACAAGCTTTCTGAGCTGAAAACTGCATTTTGTGACATAGTGATTCAGTGGATGATGAGAATGTCAGTTTTGACAAAGAACACTGTTCATTACTGAAATGCTCTCAGTGAGCTGTTAGAATGTCAGAAACAAGCTTTCTGAGCTGAAAACTACATTTTGTGACAAAGTGTATCAGTGGATGATGAGAATGTCAGTTTTGATAATGAATACTGTTCATTACTAAAATGCTCTAATTGAGCTGTTAGAATGTCAGAAACAAGCTTTCTGAGCTGAAAACTGCATTTTGTGACAAAGTGGATCAGTGGATGATGAGAATGTCAGTTTTGACAAAGACCACTGTTCATTACTAAAATGCTCTAATTGAGCTGTTAGAATGTCAGAAACAAGCTTTCTGAGCTGAAAACTACATTTTGTGACAAAGTGTATCAGTGGATGATGAGAATGTCAGTTTTGGACATTGAATACTGTTCATTACTAAAATGCTCTAATTGAGCTGTTAGAATGTCAGAAACAAGCTTTCTGAGCTGAAAACTGCATTTTGTGACAAAGTGTATCAGTGGATGATGAGAATGTCAGTTTTGACAATGAATACTGTTCATTACTAAAATGCTCTAATTGAGCTGTTAGAATGTCAGAAACAAGCTTTCTGAGCTGAAAACTGCATTTTGTGACAAGGTGCATCAGTGGATGATGAGAATGTCAGTTTTTGACAAAGAACACTGTGCATTACAAAAAAGCTCTAATTGAGCTGTTGGAATGTCAGAAACAAGCTTTCTCAGCAGAAAAATGCATTTTGTGACATAGTGATTCAGTGGATGATGAGAATGTCTTTTTTGACAAGAACACTGTTCATTACTGAAATGCTCTCAAATGAGCTGTTAGAATGTCAGAAACAAGCTTTCTGAGCTGAAAACTGCATTTTGTGACATAGTGATTCAGTGGATGATGAGAATGTCAGTTTTGACAAAGAACACTGTTCATTACTGAAATGCTCTCAGTGAGCTGTTAGAATGTCAGAAACAAGCTTTCTGAGCTGAAAACTACATTTTGTGACAAAGTGTATCAGTGGATGATGAGAATGTCAGTTTTGATAATGAATACTGTTCATTACTAAAATGCTCTAATTGAGCTGTTAGAATGTCAGAAACAAGCTTTCTGAGCTGAAAACTGCATTTTGTGACAAAGTGGATCAGTGGATGATGAGAATGTCAGTTTTGACAAAGACCACTGTTCATTACTAAAATGCTCTAATTGAGCTGTTAGAATGTCAGAAACAAGCTTTCTGAGCTGAAAACTACATTTTGTGACAAAGTGTATCAGTGGATGATGAGAATGTCAGTTTTGACAATGAATACTGTTCATTACTAAAATGCTCTAATTGAGCTGTTAGAATGTCAGAAACAAGCTTTCTGAGCTGAAAACTGCATTTTGTGACAAAGTGCATCAGTGGATGATGAGAATGTCAGTTTTTGACAAAGAACACTGTTCATTACTAAAATGCTCTAATTGAGCTGTTAGAATGTCAGAAACAAGCTTTCTGAGCTGAAAACTACATTTTGTGACAAAGTGTATCAGTGTATGATGAGAATGTCAGTTTTGACAATGAATACTGTTCATTACTAAAATGCTCTAATTGAGCTGTTAGAATGTCAGAAACAAGCTTTCTGAGCTGAAAACTGCATTTTGTGACATAGTGATTCAGTGGATGATGAGAATGTCAGTTTTGACAATGAATACTGTTCATTACTAAAATGCTCTAATTGAGCTGTTAGAATGTCAGAAACAAGCTTTCTGAGCTGAAAACTACATTTTGTGACAAAGTGTATAAGTGGATGATGAGAATGTCAGTTTTGACAAAGAAAACTGTTCATTACTGAAATGCTCTAATTGAGCTGTTAGAATGTCAGAAACAAGCTTTCTGAGCTGAAATCTGCATTTTGTGACAAAGTTCATCAGTGGATGATGAGAATGTCAGTTTTGACAAAGAACACTGTTCATTACTGAAATGCTCTCAGTGAGCTGTTAGAATGTCAGAAACAAGCTTTCTGAGCTGAAAACTACATTTTGTGACAAAGTGATTCAGTGGATGATGAGAATGTCAGTTTTGACAAAGAACACTGTTCATTACTGAAATGCTCTCAGTGAGCTGTTAGAATGTCAGAAACAAGCTTTCTGAGCTGAAAACTACATTTTGTGACAAAGTGTATCAGTGGATGATGAGAATGTCAGTTTTGACAAAGAACACTGTTCATTACAAAAAAGCTCTTATTGAGCTGTTAGAATGTCAGAAACAAGCTTTCTGAGCAGAAAAATGCATTTTGTGACACAGTGAGTCAGTGGATGATGCTAATGTCAGTTTTGACAAAGAACACTGTTCATTACTGAAATGCTCTAATTGAGCTGTTAGAATGTCAGAAATAAGCTTTCTGAGCTGAAAACTGCATTTTGTGACAAAGTGCATCAGTGGATGATGAGAATGTCAGTTTTGACAAAGAACACTGTGCATTACAAAAAAGCTCTAATTGAGCTGTTGGAATGTCAGAAACAAGCTTTCTAAGCAGAAAAAAGCATTTTGTGACATAGTGATTCAGTGGATGATGAGAATGTCTTTTTTGACCAAGAACACTGTTCATTACTGAAATGCTCTCAAATGAGCTGTTAGAATGTCAGAAACAAGCTTTCTGAGCTGAAAACTGCATTTTGTGACATAGTGAGTCAGTGGATGATGAGAATGTCAGTTTTGACAAAGAACACTGTTCATTACTAAAATGCTCTAATTGAGCTGTTAGAATGTCAGAAATAAGCTTTCTGAGCTGAAAACTGCATTTTGTGACAAAGTGCATAAGTGGATGATGAGAATGTCAGTTTTGACAAAGAACACTGTGCTTTACAAAAAAGCTCTAATTGAGCTGTTAGAATGTCAGAAACAAGCTTTCTGAGCAGAAAAAGGCATTTTGTGACATAGTGATTCAGTGGATGATGAGAATGTCAGTTTTGACAAAGAACACTGTTCATTACTGAAATGCTCTCAATGAGCTGTTAGAATGTCAGAAACAAGCTTTCTGAGCTGAAAACTACATTTTGTGACAAAGTGTATCAGTGGATGATGAGAATGTCAGTTTTGACAATGAATACTGTTCATTACTAAAATGCTCTAATTGAGCTGTTAGAATGTCAGAAACAAGCTTTCTGAGCTGAAAACTGCATTTTGTGACAAAGTGGATCAGTGGATGATGAGAATGTCAGTTTTGACAAAGAACACTGTTCATTACTAAAATGCTCTAATTGAGCTGTTAGAATGTCAGAAACAAGCTTTCTGAGCTGAAAACTGCATTTTGTGACATAGTGATTCAGTGGATGATGAGAATGTCAGTTTTGACAAAGAACACTGTTCATTACTGAAATGCTCTCAGTGAGCTGTTAGAATGTCAGAAACAAGCTTTCTGAGCTGAAAACTACATTTTGTGACAAAGTGTATCAGTGGATGATGAGAATGTCAGTTTTGACAATGAATACTGTTCATTACTAAAATGCTCTAATTGAGCTGTTAGAATGTCAGAAACAAGCTTTCTGAGCTGAAAACTGCATTTTGTGACAAAGTGGATCAGTGGATGATGAGAATGTCAGTTTTGACAAAGAACACTGTTCATTACTAAAATGCTCTAATTGAGCTGTTAGAATGTCAGAAATAAGCTTTCTGAGCTGAAAACTGCATTTTGTGACAAAGTGCATCAGTGGATGATGAGAATGTCAGTTTTGACAAAGAACACTGTGCATTACAAAAAAGCTCTAATTCAGCTGTTAGAATGTCAGAAACAAGCTTTCTGAGCTGAAAACTACATTTTGTGACAAAGTGTATCAGTGGATGATGAGAATGTCAGTTTTGACAATGAATACTGTTCATTACTAAAATGCTCTAATTGAGCTGTTAGAATGTCAGAAACAAGCTTTCTGAGCTGAAAACTGCATTTTGTGACAAAGTGGATCAGTGGATGATGAGAATGTCAGTTTTGACAAAGAACACTGTTCATTACTAAAATGCTCTAATTGAGCTGTTAGAATGTCAGAAACAAGCTTTCTGAGCTGAAAACTGCATTTTGTGACATAGTGATTCAGTGGATGATGAGAATGTCAGTTTTGACAAAGAACACTGTTCATTACTGAAATGCTCTCAGTGAGCTGTTAGAATGTCAGAAACAAGCTTTCTGAGCTGAAAACTACATTTTGTGACAAAGTGTATCAGTGGATGATGAGAATGTCAGTTTTGACAATGAATACTGTTCATTACTAAAATGCTCTAATTGAGCTGTTAGAATGTCAGAAACAAGCTTTCTGAGCTGAAAACTGCATTTTGTGACAAAGTGGATCAGTGGATGATGAGAATGTCAGTTTTGACAAAGAACACTGTTCATTACTAAAATGCTCTAATTGAGCTGTTAGAATGTCAGAAATAAGCTTTCTGAGCTGAAAACTGCATTTTGTGACAAAGTGCATCAGTGGATGATGAGAATGTCAGTTTTGACAAAGAACACTGTGCATTACAAAAAAGCTCTAATTCAGCTGTTAGAATGTCAGAAACAAGCTTTCTGAGCAGAAAAAGGCATTTTGTGACATAGTGATTCAGTGGATGATGAGAATGTCAGTTTTGACAATGAATACTGTTCATTACTAAAATGCTCTAATTGAGCTGTTAGAATGTCAGAAACAAGCTTTTTGAGCTGAAAACTGCATTTTGTGACAAAGTGCATCAGTGGATGATGAGAATGTCAGTTTTGACAATGAATACTGTTCATTACTAAAATGCTCTAATTGAGCTGTTAGAATGTCAGAAACAAGCTTTCTGAGCAGAAAAAGGCATTTTGTGACATAGTGATTCAGTGGATGATGAGAATGTCAGTTTTGACAAAGAACACTGTTCATTACTGAAATGCTCTCAATGAGCTGTTAGAATGTCAGAAACAAGCTTTCTGAGCTGAAAACTACATTTTGTGACAAAGTGTATCAGTGGATGATGAGAATGTCAGTTTTGACAATGAATACTGTTCATTACTAAAATGCTCTAATTGAGCTGTTAGAATGTCAGAAACAAGCTTTCTGAGCTGAAAACTGCATTTTGTGACAAAGTGGATCAGTGGATGATGAGAATGTCAGTTTTGACAAAGAACACTGTTCATTACTAAAATGCTCTAATTGAGCTGTTAGAATGTCAGAAACAAGCTTTCTGAGCTGAAAACTGCATTTTGTGACATAGTGATTCAGTGGATGATGAGAATGTCAGTTTTGACAAAGAACACTGTTCATTACTGAAATGCTCTCAGTGAGCTGTTAGAATGTCAGAAACAAGCTTTCTGAGCTGAAAACTACATTTTGTGACAAAGTGTATCAGTGGATGATGAGAATGTCAGTTTTGACAATGAATACTGTTCATTACTAAAATGCTCTAATTGAGCTGTTAGAATGTCAGAAACAAGCTTTCTGAGCTGAAAACTGCATTTTGTGACAAAGTGGATCAGTGGATGATGAGAATGTCAGTTTTGACAAAGAACACTGTTCATTACTAAAATGCTCTAATTGAGCTGTTAGAATGTCAGAAATAAGCTTTCTGAGCTGAAAACTGCATTTTGTGACAAAGTGCATCAGTGGATGATGAGAATGTCAGTTTTGACAAAGAACACTGTGCATTACAAAAAAGCTCTAATTCAGCTGTTAGAATGTCAGAAACAAGCTTTCTGAGCAGAAAAAGGCATTTTGTGACATAGTGATTCAGTGGATGATGAGAATGTCAGTTTTGACAATGAATACTGTTCATTACTAAAATGCTCTAATTGAGCTGTTAGAATGTCAGAAACAAGCTTTTTGAGCTGAAAACTGCATTTTGTGACAAAGTGCATCAGTGGATGATGAGAATGTCAGTTTTGACAATGAATACTGTTCATTACTAAAATGCTCTAATTGAGCTGTTAGAATGTCAGAAACAAGCTTTCTGAGCTGAAAACTGCATTTTGTGACAAAGTGCATAAGTGGATGATGAGAATGTCAGTTTTGACAAAGAACACTGTTCATTACTGAAATGCTCTAATTGAGCTGTTAGAATGTCAGAAACAAGCTTTCTGAGCTGAAAACTGCATTTTGTGACATAGTGATTCAGTGGATGATGAGAATGTCAGTTTTGACAAAGAACACTGTTCATTACTGAAATGCTCTCAGTGAGTTTTTAGAATGTCAGAAACAAGCTTTCTGAGCTGAAAACTACATTTTGTGACAAAGTGTATCAGTGGATGATGAGAATGTCAGTTTTGACAATGAATACTGTTCAGTACTAAAATGCTCTAACTGAGCTGTTAGAATGTCAGAAACAAGCTTTCTGAGCTGAAAACTGCATTTTGTGACAAAGTGCATCAGTGGATGATGAGAATGTCAGTTTTGACAATGAATACTGTTCATTACTAAAATGCTCTAATTGAGCTGTTAGAATGTCAGAAACAAGCTTTCTGAGCAGAAAAATGCATTTTGTGACATAGTGATTCAGTGGATGATGAGAATGTCAGTTTTGACAAAGAACTATGTTCATTACTGAAATGCTCTCAATGAGCTGTTAGAATGTCAGAAACAAGCTTTCTGAGCTGAAAACTACATTTTGTGACAAAGTGTATCAGTGGATGATGAGAATGTCAGTTTTGACAAAGAATACTGTTCATTACTGAAATGCTCTCAGTGAGTTGTTAGAATGTCAGAAACAAGCTTTCTGAGCTGAAAACTATATTTTGTGACAAAGTGTATCAGTGGATGATGAGAATGTCAGTTTTGACAATGAATACTGTTCATTACTAAAATGCTCTAATTGAGCTGTTAGAATGTCAGAAACAAGCTTTCTGAGCTGAAAACTGCATTTTGTGACAAAGTGCATCAGTGGATGATGAGAATGTCAGTTTTTGACAAAGAACACTGTTCATTACTAAAATGCTCTAATTGAGCTGTTAGAATGTCAGAAACAAGCTTTCTGAGCAGAAAACTACATTTTGTGACAAAGTGTATCAGTGGATGATGAGAATGTCAGTTTTGACAATGAATACTGTTCATTACTAAAATGCTCTAATTGAGCTGTTAGAATGTCAGAAACAAGCTTTCTGAGCTGAAAACTGCATTTTGTGACAAAGTGCATCAGTGGATGATGAGAATGTCAGTTTTGACAATGAATACTGTTCATTACTAAAATGCTCTAATTGAGCTGTTAGAATGTCAGAAACAAGCTTTCTGAGCTGAAAACTACATTTTGTGACAAAGTGTATCAGTGGATGATGAGAATGTCAGTTTTGACAATGAATACTGTTAATTACTAAAATGTTCTAATTGAGCTGTTAGAATGTCAGAAACAAGCTTTCTGAGCTGAAAACTGCATTTTGTGACAAAGTGGATCAGTGGATGATGAGTATGTCAGTTTTGACAAAGAACACTGTTCATTACTAAAATGCTCTAATTGAGCTGTTAGAATGTCAGAAATAAGCTTTCTGAGCTGAAAACTGCATTTTGTGACAAAGTGCATCAGTGGATGATGAGAATGTCAGTTTTGACAAAGAACACTGTGCATTACAAAAAAGCTCTAATTGAGCTGTTAGAATGTCAGAAACAAGCTTTCTGAGCTGAAAAAGGCATTTTGTGACATAGTGATTCAGTGGATGAAGAGAATGTCAGTTTTGACAAAGAACACTGTTCATTACTGAAATGCTCTCAATGAGCTGTTAGAATGTCAGAAACAAGCTTTCTGAGCTGAAAACTACATTTTGTGACAAAGTGTATCAGTGGATGATGAGAATGTCAGTTTTGACAATGAATACTGTTCATTACTAAAATGCTCTAATTGAGCTGTTAGAATGTCAGAAACAAGCTTTCTGAGCAGAAAAATGCATTTTGTGACATAGTGATTCAGTGGATGATGAGAATGTCTTTTTTGACAAAGAACACTGTTCATTACTGAAATGCTCTCAGTGAGCTGTTAGAATGTCAGAAACAAGCTTTCTGAGCTGAAAACTACATTTTGTGACAAAGTGTATCAGTGGATGATGAGAATGTCAGTTTTGATAATGAATACTGTTCATTACTAAAATGCTCTAATTGAGCTGTTAGAATGTCAGAAACAAGCTTTCTGAGCTGAAAACTACATTTTGTGACAAAGTGTATCAGTGGATGATGAGAATGTCAGTTTTGACAATGAATACTGTTCATTACTAAAATGCTCTAATTGAGCTGTTAGAATGTCAGAAACAAGCTTTCTGAGCTGAAAACTGCATTTTGTGACAAAGTGGAATGATGAGAATGTCAGTTTTGACAAAGAACACTGTTCATTACTAAAATGCTCTAATTGAGCTGTTAGAATGTCAGAAATAAGCTTTCTGAGCTGAAAACTGCATTTTGTGACAAAGTGCATCAGTGGATGATGAGAATGTCAGTTTTGACAAAGAACACTGTGCATTACAAAAAAGCTCTAATTGAGCTGTTAGAATGTCAGAAACAAGCTCTCTGAGCAGAAAAAGGCATTTTGTGACATAGTGATTCAGTGGATGATGAGAATGTCAGTTTTGACAAAGAACACTGTTCATTACTGAAATGCTCTCAATGAGCTGTTAGAATGTCAGAAACAAGCTTTCTGAGCTGAAAACTACATTTTGTGACAAAGTGTATCAGTGGATGATGAGAATGTCAGTTTTGACACTGAATACTGTTCATTACTAAAATGCTCTAATTGAGCTGTTAGAATGTCAGAAACAAGCTTTCTGAGCTGAAAACTGCATTTTGTGACATAGTGATTCAGTGGATGATGAGAATGTCAGTTTTGACAATGAATACTGTTCATTACTAAAATGCTCTAATTGAGCTGTTAGAATGTCAGAAACAAGCTTTCTGAGCTGAAAACTGCATTTTGTGACAAAGTGCATAAGTGGATGATGAGAATGTCAGTTTTCACAAAGAACACTGTTCATTACTGAAATGCTCTCAGTGAGCTGTTAGAATGTCAGAAACAAGCTTTCTGAGCTGAAAACTACATTTTGTGACAAAGTGTATCAGTGGATGATGAGAATGTCAGTTTTGACAAAGAACAC
The DNA here is from genome assembly GCF_947034865.1 of Barbatula barbatula. Classification (NCBI taxonomy): domain Eukaryota; kingdom Metazoa; phylum Chordata; class Actinopteri; order Cypriniformes; family Nemacheilidae; genus Barbatula; species Barbatula barbatula. Next base: position 18,047,600 of record NC_136778.1, on the reverse strand, counting down.
TGTTCATTACTGAAATGCTCTAATTGAGCTGTTAGAATGTCAGAAACAAGCTTTCTGAGCTGAAATCTGCATTTTGTGACAAAGTTCATCAGTGGATGATGAGAATGTCAGTTTTGACAAAGAACACTGTTCATTACTGAAATGCTCTCAGTGAGCTGTTAGAATGTCAGAAACAAGCTTTCTGAGCTGAAAACTACATTTTGTGACAAAGTGATTCAGTGGATGATGAGAATGTCAGTTTTGACAAAGAACACTGTTCATTACTGAAATGCTCTCAGTGAGCTGTTAGAATGTCAGAAACAAGCTTTCTGAGCTGAAAACTACATTTTGTGACAAAGTGTATCAGTGGATGATGAGAATGTCAGTTTTGACAAAGAACACTGTTCATTACAAAAAAGCTCTTATTGAGCTGTTAGAATGTCAGAAACAAGCTTTCTGAGCAGAAAAATGCATTTTGTGACACAGTGAGTCAGTGGATGATGCTAATGTCAGTTTTGACAAAGAACACTGTTCATTACTGAAATGCTCTAATTGAGCTGTTAGAATGTCAGAAATAAGCTTTCTGAGCTGAAAACTGCATTTTGTGACAAAGTGCATCAGTGGATGATGAGAATGTCAGTTTTGACAAAGAACACTGTGCATTACAAAAAAGCTCTAATTGAGCTGTTGGAATGTCAGAAACAAGCTTTCTGAGCAGAAAAATGCATTTTGTGACACAGTGAGTCAGTGGATGATGCTAATGTCAGTTTTGACAAAGAACACTGTTCATTACTGAAATGCTCTAATTGAGCTGTTAGAATGTCAGAAATAAGCTTTCTGAGCTGAAAACTGCATTTTGTGACAAAGTGCATCAGTGGATGATGAGAATGTCAGTTTTGACAAAGAACACTGTGCATTACAAAAAAGCTGTAATTGAGCTGTTGGAATGTCAGAAACAAGCTTTCTGAGCAGAAAAATGCATTTTGTGACATAGTGATTCAGTGGATGATGAGAATGTCTTTTTTGACAAGAACACTGTTCATTACTGAAATGCTCTCAAATGAGCTGTTAGAATGTCAGAAACAAGCTTTCTGAGCTGAAAACTGCATTTTGTGACATAGTGATTCAGTGGATGATGAGAATGTCAGGTTTGACAATGAATACTGTTCATTACTAAAATGCTCTAATTGAGCTGTTAGAATGTCAGAAACAAGCTTTCTGAGCTGAAAACTGCATTTTGTGACAAAGTGCATCAGTGGATGATGAGAATGTCAGTTTTTGACAAAGAACACTGTGCATTACAAAAAAGCTCTAATTGAGCTGTTGGAATGTCAGAAACAAGCTTTCTGAGCAGAAAAATGCATTTTGTGACATAGTGATTCAGTGGATGATGAGAATGTCTTTTTTGACAAGAACACTGTTCATTACTGAAATGCTCTCAAATGAGCTGTTAGAATGTCAGAAACAAGCTTTCTGAGCTGAAAACTGCATTTTGTGACATAGTGATTCAGTGGATGATGAGAATGTCAGTTTTGACAAAGAACACTGTTCATTACTGAAATGCTCTCAGTGAGCTGTTAGAATGTCAGAAACAAGCTTTCTGAGCTGAAAACTACATTTTGTGACAAAGTGTATCAGTGGATGATGAGAATGTCAGTTTTGATAATGAATACTGTTCATTACTAAAATGCTCTAATTGAGCTGTTAGAATGTCAGAAACAAGCTTTCTGAGCTGAAAACTGCATTTTTTGACAAAGTGCATCAGTGGATGATGAGAATGTCAGTTTTTGACAAAGAACACTGTTCATTACTAAAATGCTCTAATTGAGCTGTTAGAATGTCAGAAACAAGCTTTCTGAGCTGAAAACTACATTTTGTGACAAAGTGTATCAGTGTATGATGAGAATGTCAGTTTTGACAATGAATACTGTTCATTACTAAAATGCTCTAATTGAGCTGTTAGAATGTCAGAAACAAGCTTTCTGAGCTGAAAACTGCATTTTGTGACATAGTGATTCAGTGGATGATGAGAATGTCAGTTTTGACAATGAATACTGTTCATTACTAAAATGCTCTAATTGAGCTGTTAGAATGTCAGAAACAAGCTTTCTGAGCTGAAAACTGCATTTTGTGACAAAGTGCATAAGTGGATGATGAGAATGTCAGTTTTCACAAAGAACACTGTTCATTACTGAAATGCTCTCAGTGAGCTGTTAGAATGTCAGAAACAAGCTTTCTGAGCTGAAAACTACATTTTGTGACAAAGTGTATCAGTGGATGATGAGAATGTCAGTTTTGACAAAGAACACTGTTCATTACTGAAATGCTCTAATTGAGCTGTTAGAATGTCAGAAACAAGCTTTCTGAGCTGAAATCTGCATTTTGTGACAAAGTTCATCAGTGGATGATGAGAATGTCAGTTTTGACAAAGAACACTGTTCATTACTGAAATGCTCTCAGTGAGCTGTTAGAATGTCAGAAACAAGCTTTCTGAGCTGAAAACTACATTTTGTGACAAAGTGATTCAGTGGATGATGAGAATGTCAGTTTTGACAAAGAACACTGTTCATTACTGAAATGCTCTCAATGAGCTGTTAGAATGTCAGAAACAAGCTTTCTGAGCTGAAAACTACATTTTGTGACAAAGTGTATCAGTGGATGATGAGAATGTCAGTTTTGACAAAGAACACTGTTCATTACTGAAATGCTCTAATTGAGCTGTTAGAATGTCAGAAATAAGCTTTCTGAGCTGAAAACTGCATTTTGTGACAAAGTGCATAAGTGGATGATGAGAATGTCAGTTTTGACAAAGAACACTGTGCATTACAAAAAAGCTCTAATTGAGCTGTTAGAATGTCAGAAACAAGCTTTCTGAGCAGAAAATGGCATTTTGTGACATAGTGATTCAGTGGATGATGAGAATGTCAGTTTTGACAAAGAACACTGTTCATTACTGAAATGCTCTCAATGAGCTGTTAGAATGTCAGAAACAAGCTTTCTGAGCTGAAAACTACATTTTGTGACAAAGTGTATCAGTGGATGATGAGAATGTCAGTTTTGACAATGAATACTGTTCATTACTAAAATGCTCTAATTGAGCTGTTAGAATGTCAGAAACAAGCTTTCTGAGCTGAAAACTGCATTTTGTGACAAAGTGGATCAGTGGATGATGAGAATGTCAGTTTTGACAAAGAACACTGTTCATTACTAAAATGCTCTAATTGAGCTGTTAGAATGTCAGAAACAAGCTTTCTGAGCTGAAAACTGCATTTTGTGACATAGTGATTCAGTGGATGATGAGAATGTCAGTTTTGACAAAGAACACTGTTCATTACTGAAATGCTCTCAGTGAGCTGTTAGAATGTCAGAAACAAGCTTTCTGAGCTGAAAACTACATTTTGTGACAAAGTGTATCAGTGGATGATGAGAATGTCAGTTTTGACAATGAATACTGTTCATTACTAAAATGCTCTAATTGAGCTGTTAGAATGTCAGAAACAAGCTTTCTGAGCTGAAAACTGCATTTTGTGACAAAGTGGATCAGTGGATGATGAGAATGTCAGTTTTGACAAAAAACACTGTTCATTACTAAAATGCTCTAATTGAGCTGTTAGAATGTCAGAAATAAGCTTTCTGAGCTGAAAACTGCATTTTGTGACAAAGTGCATCAGTGGATGATGAGAATGTCAGTTTTGACAAAGAACACTGTGCATTACAAAAAAGCTCTAATTCAGCTATTAGAATGTCAGAAACAAGCTTTCTGAGCAGAAAAAGGCATTTTGTGACATAGTGATTCAGTGGATGATGAGAATGTCAGTTTTGACAAAGAACACTGTTCATTACTAAAATGCTCTAATTGAGCTGTTAGAATGTCAGAAACAAGCTTTCTGAGCTGAAAACTGCATTTTGTGACAAAGTGCATAAGTGGATGATGAGAATGTCAATTTTCACAAAGAACACTGTTCATTACTGAAATGCTCTAATTGAGCTGTTAGAATGTCAGAAACAAGCTTTCTGAGCTGAAAACTGCATTTTGTGACATAGTGATTCAGTGGATGATGAGAATGTCAGTTTTGACAAAGAACACTGTTCATTACTGAAATGCACTCAATGAGCTGTTAGAATGTCAGAAACAAGCTTTCTGAGCTGAAAACTACATTTTGTGACAAAGTGTATCAGTGGATGAGTAGAATGTCAGTTTTGACAATGAATACTGTTCATTACTAAAATGCTCTAATTGAGCTGTTAGAATGTCAGAAACAAGCTTTTTGAGCTGAAAACTGCATTTTGTGACAAAGTGCATCAGTGGATGATGAGAATGTCAGTTTTGACAATGAATACTGTTCATTACTAAAATGCTCTAATTGAGCTGTTAGAATGTCAGAAACAAGCTTTCTGAGCTGAAAACTGCATTTTGTGACAAAGTGCATAAGTGGATGATGAGAATGTCAGTTTTGACAATGAATACTGTTCAGTACTAAAATGCTCTAACTGAGCTGTTAGAATGTCAGAAACAAGCTTTCTGAGCTGAAAACTGCATTTTGTGACAAAGTGCATCAGTGGATGATGAGAATGTCAGTTTTGACAATGAATACTGTTCATTACTAAAATGCTCTAATTGAGCTGTTAGAATGTCAGAAACAAGCTTTCTGAGCAGAAAAATGCATTTTGTGACATAGTGATTCAGTGGATGATGAGAATGTCAGTTTTGACAAAGAACTATGTTCATTACTGAAATGCTCTCAATGAGCTGTTAGAATGTCAGAAACAAGCTTTCTGAGCTGAAAACTACATTTTGTGACAAAGTGTATCAGTGGATGATGAGAATGTCAGTTTTGACAAAGAACACTGTTCATTACTGAAATGCTCTCAGTGAGTTGTTAGAATGTCAGAAACAAGCTTTCTGAGCTGAAAACTATATTTTGTGAAAAAGTGTATCAGTGGATGATGAGAATGTCAGTTTTGACAATGAATACTGTTCATTACTAAAATGCTCTAATTGAGCTGTTAGAATGTCAGAAACAAGCTTTCTGAGCTGAAAACTGCATTTTGTGACAAAGTGCATCAGTGGATGATGAGAATGTCAGTTTTTGACAAAGAACACTGTTCATTACTAAAATGCTCTAATTGAGCTGTTAGAATGTCAGAAACAAGCTTTCTGAGCAGAAAACTACATTTTGTGACAAAGTGTATCAGTGGATGATGAGAATGTCAGTTTTGACAATGAATACTGTTCATTACTAAAATGCTCTAATTGAGCTGTTAGAATGTCAGAAACAAGCTTTCTGAGCTGAAAACTGCATTTTGTGACAAAGTGCATCAGTGGATGATGAGAATGTCAGTTTTGACAATGAATACTGTTCATTACTAAAATGCTCTAATTGAGCTGTTAGAATGTCAGAAACAAGCTTTCTGAGCTGAAAACTACATTTTGTGACAAAGTGTATCAGTGGATGATGAGAATGTCAGTTTTGACAATGAATACTGTTAATTACTAAAATGCTCTAATTGAGCTGTTAGAATGTCAGAAACAAGCTTTCTGAGCTGAAAACTGCATTTTGTGACAAAGTGGATCAGTGGATGATGAGAATGTCAGTTTTGACAAAGAACACTGTTCATTACTAAAATGCTCTAATTGAGCTGTTAGAATGTCAGAAATAAGCTTTCTGAGCTGAAAACTGCATTTTGTGACAAAGTGCATCAGTGGATGATGAGAATGTCAGTTTTGACAAAGAACACTGTGCATTACAAAAAAGCTCTAATTGAGCTGTTAGAATGTCAGAAACAAGCTTTCTGAGCTGAAAAAGGCATTTTGTGACATAGTGATTCAGTGGATGAAGAGAATGTCAGTTTTGACAAAGAACACTGTTCATTACTGAAATGCTCTCAATGAGCTGTTAGAATGTCAGAAACAAGCTTTCTGAGCTGAAAACTACATTTTGTGACAAAGTGTATCAGTGGATGATGAGAATGTCAGTTTTGACAATGAATACTGTTCATTACTAAAATGCTCTAATTGAGCTGTTAGAATGTCAGAAACAAGCTTTCTGAGCAGAAAAATGCATTTTGTGACAAAGTGTATCAGTGGATGATGAGAATGTCAGTTTTGACAATGAATACTGTTCATTACTAAAATGCTCTAATTGAGCTGTTAGAATGTCAGAAACAAGCTTTCTGAGCTGAAAACTGCATTTTGTGACAAAGTGGATCAGTGGATGATGAGAATGTCAGTTTTGACAAAGAACACTGTTCATTACTAAAATGCTCTAATTGAGCTGTTAGAATGTCAGAAATAAGCTTTCTGAGCTGAAAACTGCATTTTGTGACAAAGTGCATCAGTGGATGATGAGAATGTCAGTTTTGACAAAGAACACTGTGCATTACAAAAAAGCTCTAATTGAGCTGTTAGAATGTCAGAAACAAGCTCTCTGAGCAGAAAAAGGCATTTTGTGACATAGTGATTCAGTGGATGATGAGAATGTCAGTTTTGACAAAGAACACTGTTCATTACTGAAATGCTCTCAATGAGCTGTTAGAATGTCAGAAACAAGCTTTCTGAGCTGAAAACTACATTTTGTGACAAAGTGTATCAGTGGATGATGAGAATGTCAGTTTTGACAATGAATACTGTTCATTACTAAAATGCTCTAATTGAGCTGTTAGAATGTCAGAAACAAGCTTTCTGAGCTGAAAACTGCATTTTGTGACAAAGTGTATCAGTGGATGATGAGAATGTCAGTTTTGACAATGAATACTGTTCATTACTAAAATGCTCTAATTGAGCTTGTTAGAATGTCAGAAACAAGCTTTCTGAGCAGAAAAATGCATTTTGTGACATAGTGATTCAGTGGATGATGAGAATGTCTTTTTTGACAAGAACACTGTTCATTACTGAAATGCTCTCAAATGAGCTGTTAGAATGTCAGAAACAAGCTTTCTGAGCTGAAAACTGCATTTTGTGACATAGTGATTCAGTGGATGATGAGAATGTCAGGTTTGACAATGAATACTGTTCATTACTAAAATGCTCTAATTGAGCTGTTAGAATGTCAGAAACAAGCTTTCTGAGCTGAAAACTGCATTTTGTGACAAAGTGGATCAGTGGATGATGAGAATGTCAGTTTTGACAAAGAACACTGTTCATTACTAAAATGCTCTAATTGAGCTGTTAGAATGTCAGAAATAAGCTTTCTGAGCTGAAAACTGCATTTTGTGACAAAGTGCATCAGTGGATGATGAGAATGTCAGTTTTGACAAAGAACACTGTGCATTACAAAAAAGCTCTAATTGAGCTGTTAGAATGTCAGAAACAAGCTCTCTGAGCAGAAAAAGGCATTTTGTGACATAGTGATTCAGTGGATGATGAGAATGTCTTTTTTGACAAGAACACTGTTCATTACTGAAATGCTCTCAAATGAGCTGTTAGAATGTCAGAAACAAGCTTTCTGAGCTGAAAACTGCATTTTGTGACATAGTGATTCAGTGGATGATGAGAATGTCAGGTTTGACAATGAATACTGTTCATTACTAAAATGCTCTAATTGAGCTGTTAGAATGTCAGAAACAAGCTTTCTGAGCTGAAAACTGCATTTTGTGACAAAGTGCATCAGTGGATGATGAGAATGTCAGTTTTTGACAAAGAACACTGTGCATTACAAAAAAGCTCTAATTGAGCTGTTGGAATGTCAGAAACAAGCTTTCTGAGCAGAAAAATGCATTTTGTGACATAGTGATTCAGTGGATGATGAGAATGTCTTTTTTGACAAGAACACTGTTCATTACTGAAATGCTCTCAAATGAGCTGTTAGAATGTCAGAAACAAGCTTTCTGAGCTGAAAACTACATTTTGTGACAAAGTGTATCAGTGTATGATGAGAATGTCAGTTTTGACAATGAATACTGTTCATTACTAAAATGCTCTAATTGAGCTGTTAGAATGTCAGAAACAAGCTTTCTGAGCTGAAAACTGCATTTTGTGACATAGTGATTCAGTGGATGATGAGAATGTCAGTTTTGACAATGAATACTGTTCATTACTAAAATGCTCTAATTGAGCTGTTAGAATGTCAGAAACAAGCTTTCTGAGCTGAAAACTGCATTTTGTGACAAAGTGCATAAGTGGATGATGAGAATGTCAGTTTTCACAAAGAACACTGTTCATTACTGAAATGCTCTCAGTGAGCTGTTAGAATGTCAGAAACAAGCTTTCTGAGCTGAAAACTACATTTTGTGACAAAGTGTATCAGTGGATGATGAGAATGTCAGTTTTGACAAAGAACACTGTTCATTACTGAAATGCTCTAATTGAGCTGTTAGAATGTCAGAAACAAGCTTTCTGAGCTGAAATCTGCATTTTGTGACAAAGTTCATCAGTGGATGATGAGAATGTCAGTTTTGACAAAGAACACTGTTCATTACTGAAATGCTCTCAGTGAGCTGTTAGAATGTCAGAAACAAGCTTTCTGAGCTGAAAACTACATTTTGTGACAAAGTGATTCAGTGGATGATGAGAATGTCAGTTTTGACAAAGAACACTGTTCATTACTGAAATGCTCTCAGTGAGCTGTTAGAATGTCAGAAACAAGCTTTCTGAGCTGAAAACTACATTTTGTGACAAAGTGTATCAGTGGATGATGAGAATGTCAGTTTTGACAAAGAACACTGTTCATTACAAAAAAGCTCTTATTGAGCTGTTAGAATGTCAGAAACAAGCTTTCTGAGCAGAAAAATGCATTTTGTGACACAGTGAGTCAGTGGATGATGCTAATGTCAGTTTTGACAAAGAACACTGTTCATTACTGAAATGCTCTAATTGAGCTGTTAGAATGTCAGAAATAAGCTTTCTGAGCTGAAAACTGCATTTTGTGACAAAGTGCATCAGTGGATGATGAGAATGTCAGTTTTGACAAAGAACACTGTGCATTACAAAAAAGCTCTAATTGAGCTGTTGGAATGTCAGAAACAAGCTTTCTGAGCAGAAAAATGCATTTTGTGACATAGTGATTCAGTGGATGATGAGAATGTCTTTTTTGACCAAGAACACTGTTCATTACTGAAATGCTCTCAAATGAGCTGTTAGAATGTCAGAAACAAGCTTTCTGAGCTGAAAACTGCATTTTGTGACATAGTGAGTCAGTGGATGATGAGAATGTCAGTTTTGACAAAGAACACTGTTCATTACTAAAATGCTCTAATTGAGCTGTTAGAATGTCAGAAATAAGCTTTCTGAGCTGAAAACTGCATTTTGTGACAAAGTGCATAAGTGGATGATGAGAATGTCAGTTTTGACAAAGAACACTGTGCATTACAAAAAAGCTCTAATTGAGCTGTTAGAATGTCAGAAACAAGCTTTCTCAGCAGAAAAAGGCATTTTGTGACATAGTGATTCAGTGGATGATGAGAATGTCAGTTTTGACAATGAATACTGTTCATTACTAAAATGCTCTCAGTGAGCTGTTAGAATGTCAGAAACAAGCTTTCGGAGCTGAAAACTACATTTTGTGACAAAGTGTATCAGTGGATGATGAGAATGTCAGTTTTGACAAAGAACACTGTTCATTACTGAAATGCTCTAATTGAGCTGTTAGAATGTCAGAAACAAGCTTTCTGAGCTGAAATCTGCATTTTGTGACAAAGTTCATCAGTGGATGATGAGAATGTCAGTTTTGACAAAGAACACTGTTCATTACTGAAATGCTCTCAGTGAGCTGTTAGAATGTCAGAAACAAGCTTTCTGAGCTGAAAACTACATTTTCTGACAAAGTGATTCAGTGGATGATGAGAATGTCAGTTTTGACAAAGAACACTGTTCATTACTGAAATGCTCTCAGTGAGCTGTTAGAATGTCAGAAACAAGCTTTCTGAGCTGAAAACTACATTTTGTGACAAAGTGTATCAGTGGATGATGAGAATGTCAGTTTTGACAAAGAACACTGTTCATTACAAAAAAGCTCTTATTGAGCTGTTAGAATGTCAGAAACAAGCTTTCTGAGCAGAAAAATGCATTTTGTGACACAGTGAGTCAGTGGATGATGCTAATGTCAGTTTTGACAAAGAACACTGTTCATTACTGAAATGCTCTAATTGAGCTGTTAGAATGTCAGAAATAAGCTTTCTGAGCTGAAAACTGCATTTTGTGACAAAGTGCATCAGTGGATGATGAGAATGTCAGTTTTGACAAAGAACACTGTGCATTACAAAAAAGCTGTAATTGAGCTGTTGAATGTCAGAAACAAGCTTTCTGAGCAGAAAAATGCATTTTGTGACATAGTGATTCAGTGGATGATGAGAATGTCTTTTTTGACCAAGAACACTGTTCATTACTGAAATGCTCTCAAATGAGCTGTTAGAATGTCAGAAACAAGCTTTCTGAGCAGAAAAATGCATTTTGTGACACAGTGAGTCAGTGGATGATGCTAATGTCAGTTTTGACAAAGAACACTGTTCATTACTGAAATGCTCTAATTGAGCTGTTAGAATGTCAGAAATAAGCTTTCTGAGCTGAAAACTGCATTTTGTGACAAAGTGCATCAGTGGATGATGAGAATGTCAGTTTTGACAAAGAACACTGTGCATTACAAAAAAGCTCTAATTGAGCTGTTGGAATGTCAGAAACAAGCTTTCTGAGCAGAAAAATGCATTTTGTGACATAGTGATTCAGTGGATGATGAGAATGTCTTTTTTGACCAAGAACACTGTTCATTACTGAAATGCTCTCAAATGAGCTGTTAGAATGTCAGAAACAAGCTTTCTGAGCTGAAAACTGCATTTTGTGACATAGTGAGTCAGTGGATGATGAGAATGTCAGTTTTGACAAAGAACACTGTTCATTACTAAAATGCTCTAATTGAGCTGTTAGAATGTCAGAAATAAGCTTTCTGAGCTGAAAACTGCATTTTGTGACAAAGTGCATAAGTGGATGATGAGAATGTCAGTTTTGAAAAAGAACACTGTGCATTACAAAAAAGCTCTAATTGAGCTGTTAGAATGTCAGAAACAAGCTTTCTGAGCAGAAAAAGGCATTTTGTGACATAGTGATTCAGTGGATGATGAGAATGTCAGTTTTGACAAAGAACACTGTTCATTACTGAAATGCTCTCAATGAGCTGTTAGAATGTCAGAAACAAGCTTTCTGAGCTGAAAACTACATTTTGTGACAAAGTGTATCAGTGGATGATGAGAATGTCAGTTTTGACAATGAATACTGTTCATTACTAAAATGCTTTAATTGAGCTGTTAGAATGTCAGAAACAAGCTTTCTGAGCTGAAAACTGCATTTTGTGACAAAGTGGATCAGTGGATGATGAGAATGTCAGTTTTGACAAAGAACACTGTTCATTACTAAAATGCTCTAATTGAGCTGTTAGAATGTCAGAAACAAGCTTTCTGAGCTGAAAACTGCATTTTGTGACATAGTGATTCAGTGGATGATGAGAATGTCAGTTTTGACAAAGAACACTGTTCATTACTGAAATGCTCTCAGTGAGCTGTTAGAATGTCAGAAACAAGCTTTCTGAGCTGAAAACTACATTTTGTGACAAAGTGTATCAGTGGATGATGAGAATGTCAGTTTTGACAATGAATACTGTTCATTACTAAAATGCTCTAATTGAGCTGTTAGAATGTCAGAAACAAGCTTTCTGAGCTGAAAACTGCATTTTGTGACAAAGTGGATCAGTGGATGATGAGAATGTCAGTTTTGACAAAGAACACTGTTCATTACTAAAATGCTCTAATTGAGCTGTTAGAATGTCAGAAATAAGCTTTCTGAGCTGAAAACTGCATTTTGTGACAAAGTGCATCAGTGGATGATGAGAATGTCAGTTTTGACAAAGAACACTGTGCATTACAAAAAAGCTCTAATTCAGCTGTTAGAATGTCAGAAACAAGCTTTCTGAGCAGAAAAAGGCATTTTGTGACATAGTGATTCAGTGGATGATGAGAATGTCAGTTTTGACAAAGAACACTGTTCATTACTGAAATGCTCTCAATGAGCTGTTAGAATGTCAGAAACAAGCTTTCTGAGCTGAAAACTACATTTTGTGACAAAGTGTATCAGTGGATGATGAGAATGTCAGTTTTGACAATGAATACTGTTCATTACTAAAATGCTCTAATTGAGCTGTTAGAATGTCAGAAACAAGCTTTTTGAGCTGAAAACTGCATTTTGTGACAAAGTGCATCAGTGGATGATGAGAATGTCAGTTTTGACAATGAATACTGTTCATTACTAAAATGCTCTAATTGAGCTGTTAGAATGTCAGAAACAAGCTTTCTGAGCTGAAAACTGCATTTTGTGACAAAGTGCATAAGTGGATGATGAGAATGTCAGTTTTGACAAAGAACACTGTTCAGTACTAAAATGCTCTAATTGAGCTGTTAGAATGTCAGAAACAAGCTTTCTGAGCTGAAAACTGCATTTTGTGACATAGTGATTCAGTGGATGATGAGAATGTCAGTTTTGACAAAGAACACTGTTCATTACTGAAATGCTCTCAGTGAGTTTTTAGAATGTCAGAAACAAGCTTTCTGAGCTGAAAACTACATTTTGTGACAAAGTGTATCAGTGGATGATGAGAATGTCAGTTTTGACAATGAATACTGTTCAGTACTAAAATGCTCTAACTGAGCTGTTAGAATGTCAGAAACAAGCTTTCTGAGCTGAAAACTGCATTTTGTGACAAAGTGCATCAGTGGATGATGAGAATGTCAGTTTTGACAATGAATACTGTTCATTACTAAAATGCTCTAATTGAGCTGTTAGAATGTCAGAAACAAGCTTTCTGAGCAGAAAAATGCATTTTGTGACATAGTGATTCAGTGGATGATGAGAATGTCTTTTTTGACAAGAACACTGTTCATTACTGAAATGCTCTCAAATGAGCTGTTAGAATGTCAGAAACAAGCTTTCTGAGCTGAAAACTGCATTTTGTGACATAGTGATTCAGTGGATGATGAGAATGTCAGGTTTGACAAAGAACACTGTTCATTACTGAAATGCTCTCAGTGAGCTGTTAGAATGTCAGAAACAAGCTTTCTGAGCTGAAAACTACATTTTGTGACAAAGTGTATCAGTGGATGATGAGAATGTCAGTTTTGATAATGAATACTGTTCATTACTAAAATGCTCTAATTGAGCTGTTAGAATGTCAGAAACAAGCTTTCTGAGCTGAAAACTACATTTTGTGACAAAGTGTATCAGTGGATGATGAGAATGTCAGTTTTGACAATGAATACTGTTCATTACTAAAATGCTCTAATTGAGCTGTTAGAATGTCAGAAACAAGCTTTCTGAGCTGAAAACTGCATTTTGTGACAAAGTGGATCAGTGGATGATGAGAATGTCAGTTTTGACAAAGAACACTGTTCATTACTAAAATGCTCTAATTGAGCTGTTAGAATGTCAGAAATAAGCTTTCTGAGCTGAAAACTGCATTTTGTGACAAAGTGCATCAGTGGATGATGAGAATGTCAGTTTTGACAAAGAACACTGTGCATTACAAAAAAGCTCTAATTGAGCTGTTAGAATGTCAGAAACAAGCTCTCTGAGCAGAAAAAGGCATTTTGTGACATAGTGATTCAGTGGATGATGAGAATGTCAGTTTTGACAAAGAACACTGTTCATTACTAAAATGCTCTAATTGAGCTGTTAGAATGTCAGAAACAAGCTTTCTGAGCTGAAAACTACATTTTGTGACAAAGTGTATCAGTGGATGATGAGAATGTCAGTTTTGACAATGAATACTGTTCATTACTAAAATGCTCTAATTGAGCTGTTAGAATGTCAGAAACAAGCTTTCTGAGCTGAAAACTACATTTTGTGACAAAGTGTATCAGTGGATGATGAGAATGTCAGTTTTGACAATGAATACTGTTCATTACTAAAATGCTCTAATTGAGCTGTTAGAATGTCAGAAACAAGCTTTCTGAGCTGAAAACTGCATTTTGTGACAAAGTGCATCAGTGGATGATGAGAATGTCAGTTTTGACAATGAATACTGTTCATTACTAAAATGCTCTAATTGAGCTGTTAGAATGTCAGAAACAAGCTTTCTGAGCTGAAAACTACATTTTGTGACAAAGTGTATCAGTGGATGATGAGAATGTCAGTTTTGACAATGAATACTGTTCATTACTAAAATGCTCTAATTGAGCTGTTAGAATGTCAGAAATAAGCTTTCTGAGCTGAAAACTGCATTTTGTGACAAAGTGCATCAGTGGATGATGAGAATGTCAGTTTTGACAAAGAACACTGTGCATTACAAAAAAGCTCTAATTGAGCTGTTAGAATGTCAGAAACAAGCTCTCTGAGCAGAAAAAGGCATTTTGTGACATAGTGATTCAGTGGATGATGAGAATGTCAGTTTTGACAAAGAACACTGTTCATTACTGAAATGCTCTCAATGAGCTGTTAGAATGTCAGAAACAAGCTTTCTGAGCTGAAAACTGCATTTTGTGACAAAGTGTATCAGTGGATGATGAGAATGTCAGTTTTGACAATGAATACTGTTCATTACTAAAATGCTCTAATTGAGCTGTTAGAATGTCAGAAACAAGCTTTCTGAGCTGAAAACTGCATTTTGTGACAAAGTGCATCAGTGGATGATGAGAATGTCAGTTTTTGACAAAGAACACTGTGCATTACAAAAAAGCTCTAATTGAGCTGTTGGAATGTCAGAAACAAGCTTTCTGAGCAGAAAAATGCATTTTGTGACATAGTGATTCAGTGGATGATGAGAATGTCTTTTTTGACAAAGAACACTGTGCATTACAAAAAAGCTCTAATTGAGCTGTTAGAATGTCAGAAACAAGCTCTCTGAGCAGAAAAAGGCATTTTGTGACATAGTGATTCAGTGGATGATGAGAATGTCAGTTTTGACAAAGAACACTGTTCATTACTAAAATGCTCTAATTGAGCTGTTAGAATGTCAGAAACAAGCTTTCTGAGCTGAAAACTACATTTTGTGACAAAGTGTATCAATGGATGATGAGAATGTCAGTTTTGACAATGAATACTGTTCATTACTAAAATGCTCTAATTGAGCTGTTAGAATGTCAGAAACAAGCTTTCTGAGCTGAAAACTGCATTTTGTGACAAAGTGCATCAGTGGATGATGAGAATGTCAGTTTTGACAATGAATACTGTTCATTACTAAAATGCTCTAATTGAGCTGTTAGAATGTCAGAAACAAGCTTTCTGAGCTGAAAACTACATTTTGTGACAAAGTGTATCAGTGGATGATGAGAATGTCAGTTTTGACAATGAATACTGTTCATTACTAAAATGCTCTAATTGAGCTGTTAGAATGTCAGAAACAAGCTTTCTGAGCTGAAAACTGCATTTTGTGACAAAGTGTATCAGTGGATGATGAGAATGTCAGTTTTGACAAAGAACACTGTTCATTACTAAAATGCTCTAATTGAGCTGTTAGAATGTCAGAAACAAGCTCTCTGAGCAGAAAAAGGCATTTTGTGACATAGTGATTCAGTGGATGATGAGAATGTCAGTTTTGACAAAGAACACTGTTCATTACTGAAATGCTCTCAATGAGCTGTTAGAATGTCAGAAACAAGCTTTCTGAGCAGAAAACTACATTTTGTGACAAAGTGTATCAGTGGATGATGAGAATGTCAGTTTTGACAATGAATACTGTTCATTACTAAAATGCTCTAATTGAGCTGTTAGAATGTCAGAAACAAGCTTTCTGAGCTGAAAACTGCATTTTGTGACAAAGTGTATCAGTGGATGATGAGAATGTCAGTTTTGACAATGAATACTGTTCATTACTAAAATGCTCTAATTGAGCTGTTAGAATGTCAGAAACAAGCTTTCTGAGCTGAAAACTGCATTTTGTGACAAAGTGCATCAGTGGATGATGAGAATGTCAGTTTTTGACAAAGAACACTGTGCATTACAAAAAAGCTCTAATTGAGCTGTTGGAATGTCAGAAACAAGCTTTCTGAGCAGAAAAATGCATTTTGTGACATAGTGATTCAGTGGATGATGAGAATGTCTTTTTTGACAAAGAACACTTTGCATTACAAAAAAGCTCTAATTGAGCTGTTAGAATGTCAGAAACAAGCTCTCTGAGCAGAAAAAGGCATTTTGTGACATAGTGATTCAGTGGATGATGAGAATGTCAGTTTTGACAAAGAACACTGTTCATTACTGAAATGCTCTCAATGAGCTGTTAGAATGTCAGAAACAAGCTTTCTGAGCTGAAAACTACATTTTGTGACAAAGTGTATCAGTGGATGATGAGAATGTCAGTTTTGACAATGAATACTGTTAATTACTAAAATGCTCTAATTGAGCTGTTAGAATGTCAGAAACAAGCTTTCTGAGCTGAAAACTGCATTTTGTGACAAAGTGCATCAGTGGATGATGAGAATGTCAGTTTTTGACAAAGAACACTGTGCATTACAAAAAAGCTCTAATTGAGCTGTTGGAATGTCAGAAACAAGCTTTCTGAGCAGAAAAATGCATTTTGTGACATAGTGATTCAGTGGATGATGAGAATGTCTTTTTTGACAAGAACACTGTTCATTACTGAAATGCTCTCAAATGAGCTGTTAGAATGTCAGAAACAAGCTTTCTGAGCTGAAAACTGCATTTTGTGACATAGTGATTCAGTGGATGATGAGAATGTCAGTTTTGACAAAGAACACTGTTCATTACTGAAATGCTCTCAGTGAGCTGTTAGAATGTCAGAAACAAGCTTTCTGAGCTGAAAACTACATTTTGTGACAAAGTGTATCAGTGGATGATGAGAATGTCAGTTTTGATAATGAATACTGTTCATTACTAAAATGCTCTAATTGAGCTGTTAGAATGTCAGAAACAAGCTTTCTGAGCTGAAAACTGCATTTTGTGACAAAGTGCATCAGTGGATGATGAGAATGTCAGTTTTTGACAAAGACCACTGTTCATTACTAAAATGCTCTAATTGAGCTGTTAGAATGTCAGAAACAAGCTTTCTGAGCTGAAAACTACATTTTGTGACAAAGTGTATCAGTGGATGATGAGAATGTCAGTTTTGACAATGAATACTGTTCATTACTAAAATGCTATAATTGAGCTGTTGGAATGTCAGAAACAAGCTTTCTGAGCTGAAAACTACATTTTGTGACAAAGTGTATCAGTGGATGATGAGAATGTCAGTTTTGACAAAGAACACTGTTCATTACAAAAAAGCTCTTATTGAGCTGTTAGAATGTCAGAAACAAGCTTTCTGAGCAGAAAAATGCATTTTGTGACACAGTGAGTCAGTGGATGATGCTAATGTCAGTTTTGACAAAGAACACTGTTCATTACTGAAATGCTCTAATTGAGCTGTTAGAATGTCAGAAATAAGCTTTCTGAGCTGAAAACTGCATTTTGTGACAAAGTGCATCAGTGGATGATGAGAATGTCAGTTTTGACAAAGAACACTGTGCATTACAAAAAAGCTCTTATTGAGCTGTTGGAATGTCAGAAACAAGCTTTCTGAGCAGAAAAATGCATTTTGTGACATAGTGATTCAGTGGATGATGAGAATGTCTTTTTTGACCAAGAACACTGTTCATTACTGAAATGCTCTCAAATGAGCTGTTAGAATGTCAGAAACAAGCTTTCTGAGCTGAAAACTGCATTTTGTGACATAGTGAGTCAGTGGATGATGAGAATGTCAGTTTTGACAAAGAACACTGTTCATTACTAAAATGCTCTAATTGAGCTGTTAGAATGTCAGAAATAAGCTTTCTGAGCTGAAAACTGCATTTTGTGACAAAGTGCATAAGTGGATGATGAGAATGTCAGTTTTGACAAAGAACACTGTGCATTACAAAAAAGCTCTAATTGAGCTGTTAGAATGTCAGAAACAAGCTTTCTGAGCAAAAAAAGGCATTTTGTGACATAGTGATTCAGTGGATGATGAGAATGTCAGTTTTGACCAAGAACACTGTTCATTACTGAAATGCTCTCAATGAGCTGTTAGAATGTCAGAAACAAGCTTTCTGAGCTGAAAACTACATTTTGTGACAAAGTGTATCAGTGGATGATGAGAATGTCAGTTTTGACAATGAATACTGTTCATTACTAAAATGCTCTAATTGAGCTGTTAGAATGTCAGAAACAAGCTTTCTGAGCTGAAAACTGCATTTTGTGACAAAGTGGATCAGTGGATGATGAGAATGTCAGTTTTGACAAAGAACACTGTTCATTACTAAAATGCTCTAATTGAGCTGTTAGAATGTCAGAAACAAGCTTTCTGAGCTGAAAACTGCATTTTGTGACATAGTGATTCAGTGGATGATGAGAATGTCAGTTTTGACAAAGAACACTGTTCATTACTGAAATGCTCTCAGTGAGCTGTTAGAATGTCAGAAACAAGCTTTCTGAGCTGAAAACTACATTTTGTGACAAAGTGTATCAGTGGATGATGAGAATGTCAGTTTTGACAATGAATACTGTTCATTACTAAAATGCTCTAATTGAGCTGTTAGAATGTCAGAAACAAGCTTTCTGAGCTGAAAACTGCATTTTGTGACAAAGTGGATCAGTGGATGATGAGAATGTCAGTTTTGACAAAGAACACTGTTCATTACTAAAATGCTCTAATTGAGCTGTTAGAATGTCAGAAATAAGCTTTCTGAGCTGAAAACTGCATTTTGTGACAAAGTGCATCAGTGGATGATGAGAATGTCAGTTTTGACAAAGAACACTGTGCATTACAAAAAAGCTCTAATTCAGCTGTTAGAATGTCAGAAACAAGCTTTCTGAGCAGAAAAAGGCATTTTGTGACATAGTGATTCAGTGGATGATGAGAATGTCAGTTTTGACAAAGAACACTGTTCATTACTAAAATGCTCTAATTGAGCTGTTAGAATGTCAGAAACAAGCTTTCTGAGCTGAAAAATGCATTTTGTGACATAGTGATTCAGTGGATGATGAGAATGTCTTTTTTGACAAGAACACTGTTCATTACTGAAATGCTCTCAAATGAGCTGTTAGAATGTCAGAAATAAGCTTTCTGAGCTGAAAACTACATTTTGTGACAAAGTGTATCAGTGGATGATGAGAATGTCAGTTTTGACAAAGAACACTGTTCATTACAAAAAAGCTCTTATTGAGCTGTTAGAATGTCAGAAACAAGCTTTCTGAGCAGAAAAATGCATTTTGTGACACAGTGAGTCAGTGGATGATGCTAATGTCAGTTTTGACAAAGAACACTGTTCATTACTGAAATGCTCTAATTGAGCTGTTAGAATGTCAGAAATAAGCTTTCTGAGCTGAAAACTGCATTTTGTGACAAAGTGCATCAGTGGATGATGAGAATGTCAGTTTTGACAAAGAACACTGTGCATTACAAAAAAGCTCTTATTGAGCTGTTGGAATGTCAGAAACAAGCTTTCTGAGCAGAAAAATGCATTTTGTGACATAGTGATTCAGTGGATGATGAGAATGTCTTTTTTGACCAAGAACACTGTTCATTACTGAAATGCTCTCAAATGAGCTGTTAGAATGTCAGAAACAAGCTTTCTGAGCTGAAAACTGCATTTTGTGACATAGTGAGTCAGTGGATGATGAGAATGTCAGTTTTGACAAAGAACACTGTTCATTACTAAAATGCTCTAATTGAGCTGTTAGAATGTCAGAAATAAGCTTTCTGAGCTGAAAACTGCATTTTGTGACAAAGTGCATAAGTGGATGATGAGAATGTCAGTTTTGACAAAGAACACTGTGCATTACAAAAAAGCTCTAATTGAGCTGTTAGAATGTCAGAAACAAGCTTTCTGAGCAAAAAAAGGCATTTTGTGACATAGTGATTCAGTGGATGATGAGAATGTCAGTTTTGACCAAGAACACTGTATATTACTGAAATGCTCTCAATGAGCTGTTAGAATGTCAGAAACAAGCTTTCTGAGCTGAAAACTACATTTTGTGACAAAGTGTATCAGTGGATGATGAGAATGTCAGTTTTGACAATGAATACTGTTCATTACTAAAATGCTCTAATTGAGCTGTTAGAATGTCAGAAACAAGCTTTCTGAGCTGAAAACTGCATTTTGTGACAAAGTGGATCAGTGGATGATGAGAATGTCAGTTTTGACAAAGAACACTGTTCATTACTAAAATGCTCTAATTGAGCTGTTAGAATGTCAGAAACAAGCTTTCTGAGCTGAAAACTGCATTTTGTGACATAGTGATTCAGTGGATGATGAGAATGTCAGTTTTGACAAAGAACACTGTTCATTACTGAAATGCTCTCAGTGAGCTGTTAGAATGTCAGAAACAAGCTTTCTGAGCTGAAAACTACATTTTGTGACAAAGTGTATCAGTGGATGATGAGAATGTCAGTTTTGACAATGAATACTGTTCATTACTAAAATGCTCTAATTGAGCTGTTAGAATGTCAGAAACAAGCTTTCTGAGCTGAAAACTGCATTTTGTGACAAAGTGGATCAGTGGATGATGAGAATGTCAGTTTTGACAAAGAACACTGTTCATTACTAAAATGCTCTAATTGAGCTGTTAGAATGTCAGAAATAAGCTTTCTGAGCTGAAAACTGCATTTTGTGACAAAGTGCATCAGTGGATGATGAGAATGTCAGTTTTGACAAAGAACACTGTGCATTACAAAAAAGCTCTAATTCAGCTGTTAGAATGTCAGAAACAAGCTTTCTGAGCAGAAAAAGGCATTTTGTGACATAGTGATTCAGTGGATGATGAGAATGTCAGTTTTGACAAAGAACACTGTTCATTACTAAAATGCTCTAATTGAGCTGTTAGAATGTCAGAAACAAGCTTTCTGAGCTGAAAACTGCATTTTGTGACAAAGTGCATAAGTGGATGATGAGAATGTCAATTTTCACAAAGAACACTGTTCATTACTGAAATGCTCTAATTGAGCTGTTAGAATGTCAGAAACAAGCTTTCTGAGCTGAAAACTGCATTTTGTGACATAGTGATTCAGTGGATGATGAGAATGTCAGTTTTGACAAAGAACACTGTTCATTACTGAAATGCTCTCAATGAGCTGTTAGAATGTCAGAAACAAGCTTTCTGAGCTGAAAACTACATTTTGTGACAAAGTGTATCAGTGGATGAGTAGAATGTCAGTTTTGACAATGAATACTGTTCATTACTAAAATGCTCTAATTGAGCTGTTAGAATGTCAGAAAAAAGCTTTTTGAGCTGAAAACTGCATTTTGTGACAAAGTGCATCAGTGGATGATGAGAATGTCAGTTTTGACAATGAATACTGTTCATTACTAAAATGCTCTAATTGAGCTGTTAGAATGTCAGAAACAAGCTTTCTGAGCTGAAAACTGCATTTTGTGACAAAGTGCATCAGTGCATGATGAGAATGTCAGTTTTTGACAAAGAACACTGTGCATTACAAAAAAGCTCTAATTGAGCTGTTGGAATGTCAGAAACAAGCTTTCTGAGCAGAAAAATGCATTTTGTGACATAGTGATTCAATGGATGATGAGAATGTCTTTTTTGACAAAGAACACTGTGCATTACAAAAAAGCTCTAATTGAGCTGTTAGAATGTCAGAAACAAGCTCTCTGAGCAGAAAAAGGCATTTTGTGACATAGTGATTCAGTGGATGATGAGAATGTCAGTTTTGACAAAGAACACTGTTCATTACTAAAATGCTCTAATTGAGCTGTTAGAATGTCAGAAACAAGCTTTCTGAGCTGAAAACTACATTTTGTGACAAAGTGTATCAATGGATGATGAGAATGTCAGTTTTGACAATGAATACTGTTCATTACTAAAATGCTCTAATTGAGCTGTTAGAATGTCAGAAACAAGCTTTCTGAGCTGAAAACTGCATTTTGTGACATAGTGAGTCAGTGGATGATGAGAATGTCAGTTTTGACAAAGAACACTGTTCATTACTAAAATGCTCTAATTGAGCTGTTAGAATGTCAGAAATAAGCTTTCTGAGCTGAAAACTGCATTTTGTGACAAAGTGCATAAGTGGATGATGAGAATGTCAGTTTTGACAAAGAACACTGTGCATTACAAAAAAGCTCTAATTGAGCTGTTAGAATGTCAGAAACAAGCTTTCTGAGCAAAAAAAGGCATTTTGTGACATAGTGATTCAGTGGATGATGAGAATGTCAGTTTTGACCAAGAACACTGTTCATTACTGAAATGCTCTAACTGAGCTGTTAGAATGTCAGAAACAAGCTTTCTGAGCTGAAAACTGCATTATGTGACAAAGTGCATCAGTGGATGATGAGAATGTCAGTTTTGACAATGAATACTGTTCATTACTGAAATGCTCTAATTGAGCTGTTAGAATGTCAGAAACAAGCTTTCTGAGCTGAAAACTACATTTTGTGACAAAGTGTATCAGTGGATGATGAGAATGTCAGTTTTGACAATGAATACTGTTCATTACTAAAATGCTCTAATTGAGCTGTTAGAATGTCAGAAACAAGCTTTCTGAGCTGAAAACTGCATTTTGTGACAAAGTGGATCAGTGGATGATGAGAATGTCAGTTTTGACAAAGAACACTGTTCATTACTGAAATGCTCTCAATGAGCTGTTAGAATGTCAGAAACAAGCTTTCTGAGCTGAAAACTGCATTTTGTGACAAAGTGCATCAGTGGATGATGAGAATGTCAGTTTTGACAAAGAACACTGTGCATTACAAAAAAGCTCTAATTGAGCTGTTAGAATGTCAGAAACAAGCTCTCTGAGCAGAAAAAGGCATTTTGTGACATAGTGATTCAGTGGATGATGAGAATGTCAGTTTTGACAAAGAACACTGTTCATTACTGAAATGCTCTCAATGAGCTGTTAGAATGTCAGAAACAAGCTTTCTGAGCTGAAAACTACATTTTGTGACAAAGTGTATCAGTGGATGATGAGAATGTCAGTTTTGACAATGAATACTGTTCATTACTAAAATGCTCTAATTGAGCTGTTAGAATGTCAGAAACAAGCTTTCTGAGCTGAAAACTGCATTTTGTGACAAAGTGTATCAGTGGATGATGAGAATGTCAGTTTTGACAATGAATACTGTTCATTACTAAAATGCTCTAATTGAGCTGTTAGAATGTCAGAAACAAGCTTTCTGAGCTGAAAACTGCATTTTGTGACAAAGTGCATCAGTGGATGATGAGAATGTCAGTTTTTGACAAAGAACACTGTGCATTACAAAAAAGCTCTAATTGAGCTGTTGGAATGTCAGAAACAAGCTTTCTGAGCAGAAAAATGCATTTTGTGACATAGTGATTCAGTGGATGATGAGAATGTCTTTTTTGACAAAGAACACTGTGCATTACAAAAAAGCTCTAATTGAGCTGTTAGAATGTCAGAAACAAGCTCTCTGAGCAGAAAAAGGCATTTTGTGACATAGTGATTCAGTGGATGATGAGAATGTCAGTTTTGACAAAGAACACTGTTCATTACTGAAATGCTCTCAATGAGCTGTTAGAATGTCAAAAACAAGCTTTCTGAGCTGAAAACTACATTTTGTGACAAAGTGTATCAGTGGATGATGAGAATGTCAGTTTTGACAATGAATACTGTTCATTACTAAAATGCTCTAATTGAGCTGTTAGAATGTCAGAAACAAGCTTTCTGAGCTGAAAACTGCATTTTGTGACAAAGTGTATCAGTGGATGATGAGAATGTCAGTTTTGACAATGAATACTGTTCATTACTAAAATGCTCTAATTGAGCTGTTAGAATGTCAGAAACAAGCTTTCTGAGCTGAAAACTGCATTTTGTGACAAAGTGCATCAGTGCATGATGAGAATGTCAGTTTTTGACAAAGAACACTGTGCATTACAAAAAAGCTCTAATTGAGCTGTTGGAATGTCAGAAACAAGCTTTCTGAGCAGAAAAATGCATTTTGTGACATAGTGATTCAGTGGATGATGAGAATGTCTTTTTTGACAAAGAACACTGTGCATTACAAAAAAGCTCTAATTGAGCTGTTAGAATGTCAGAAACAAGCTCTCTGAGCAGAAAAAGGCATTTTGTGACATAGTGATTCAGTGGATGATGAGAATGTCAGTTTTGACAAAGAACACTGTTCATTACTAAAATGCTCTAATTGAGCTGTTAGAATGTCAGAAACAAGCTTTCTGAGCTGAAAACTACATTTTGTGACAAAGTGTATCAATGGATGATGAGAATGTCAGTTTTGACAATGAATACTGTTCATTACTAAAATGCTCTAATTGAGCTGTTAGAATGTCAGAAACAAGCTTTCTGAGCTGAAAACTGCATTTTGTGACAAAGTGCATCAGTG
The DNA here is from genome assembly GCF_947034865.1 of Barbatula barbatula. Classification (NCBI taxonomy): domain Eukaryota; kingdom Metazoa; phylum Chordata; class Actinopteri; order Cypriniformes; family Nemacheilidae; genus Barbatula; species Barbatula barbatula. The sequence goes on along the minus strand of NC_136778.1, from coordinate 18,023,360 downwards.
GATGATGAGAATGTCAGTTTTGACAATGAATACTGTTCATTACTAAAATGCTCTAATTGAGCTGTTAGAATGTCAGAAACAAGCTTTCTGAGCTGAAAACTACATTTTGTGACAAAGTGTATCAGTGGATGATGAGAATGTCAGTTTTGACAATGAATACTGTTCATTACTAAAATGCTCTAATTGAGCTGTTAGAATGTCAGAAACAAGCTTTCTGAGCTGAAAACTGCATTTTGTGACAAAGTGGATCAGTGGATGATGAGAATGTCAGTTTTGACAAAGAACACTGTTCATTACTAAAATGCTCTAATTGAGCTGTTAGAATGTCAGAAATAAGCTTTCTGAGCTGAAAACTGCATTTTGTGACAAAGTGCATCAGTGGATGATGAGAATGTCAGTTTTGACAAAGAACACTGTGCATTACAAAAAAGCTCTAATTGAGCTGTTAGAATGTCAGAAACAAGCTCTCTGAGCAGAAAAAGGCATTTTGTGACATAGTGATTCAGTGGATGATGAGAATGTCAGTTTTGACAAAGAACACTGTTCATTACTGAAATGCTCTCAATGAGCTGTTAGAATGTCAGAAACAAGCTTTCTGAGCTGAAAACTACATTTTGTGACAAAGTGTATCAGTGGATGATGAGAATGTCAGTTTTGACAAAGAACACTGTTCATTACAAAAAAGCTCTTATTGAGCTGTTAGAATGTCAGAAACAAGCTTTCTGAGCAGAAAAATGCATTTTTTGACACAGTGAGTCAGTGGATGATGCTAATGTCAGTTTTGACAAAGAACACTGTTCATTACTGAAATGCTCTAATTGAGCTGTTAGAATGTCAGAAATAAGCTTTCTGAGCTGAAAACTGCATTTTGTGACAAAGTGCATCAGTGGATGATGAGAATGTCAGTTTTGACAAAGAACACTGTGCATTACAAAAAAGCTCTAATTGAGCTGTTGGAATGTCAGAAACAAGCTTTCTGAGCAGAAAAATGCATTTTGTGACATAGTGATTCAGTGGATGATGAGAATGTCTTTTTTGACCAAGAACACTGTTCATTACTGAAATGCTCTCAAATGAGCTGTTAGAATGTCAGAAACAAGCTTTCTGAGCTGAAAATTGCATTTTGTGACATAGTGAGTCAGTGGATGATGAGAATGTCAGTTTTGACAAAGAACACTGTTCATTACTAAAATGCTCTAATTGAGCTGTTAGAATGTCAGAAATAAGCTTTCTGAGCTGAAAACTGCATTTTGTGACAAAGTGCATAAGTGGATGATGAGAATGTCAGTTTTGACAAAGAACACTGTGCATTACAAAAAAGCTCTAATTGAGCTGTTAGAATGTCAGAAACAAGCTTTCTGAGCAGAAAAAGGCAAATTTGTGACATAGTGATTCAGTGGATGATGAGAATGTCAGTTTTGACCAAGAACACTGTTCATTACTGAAATGCTCTCAATGAGCTGTTAGAATGTCAGAAACAAGCTTTCTGAGCTGAAAACTACATTTTGTGACAAAGTGTATCAGTGGATGATGAGAATGTCAGTTTTGACAATGAATACTGTTCATTACTAAAATGCTCTAATTGAGCTGTTAGAATGTCAGAAACAAGCTTTCTGAGCTGAAAACTGCATTTTGTGACAAAGTGGATCAGTGGATGATGAGAATGTCAGTTTTGACAAAGAACACTGTTCATTACTAAAATGCTCTAATTGAGCTGTTAGAATGTCAGAAATAAGCTTTCTGAGCTGAAAACTGCATTTTGTGACAAAGTGCATCAGTGGATGATGAGAATGTCAGTTTTGACAAAGAACACTGTGCATTACAAAAAAGCTCTAATTGAGCTGTTGGAATGTCAGAAACAAGCTTTCTGAGCAGAAAAATGCATTTTGTGACATAGTGATTCAGTGGATGATGAGAATGTCTTTTTTGACCAAGAACACTGTTCATTACTGAAATGCTCTCAAATGAGCTGTTAGAATGTCAGAAACAAGCTTTCTGAGCTGAAAACTGCATTTTGTGACATAGTGAGTCAGTGGATGATGAGAATGTCAGTTTTGACAAAGAACACTGTTCATTACTAAAATGCTCTAATTGAGCTGTTAGAATGTCAGAAATAAGCTTTCTGAGCTGAAAACTGCATTTTGTGACAAAGTGCATAAGTGGATGATGAGAATGTCAGTTTTGACAAAGAACACTGTGCATTACAAAAAAGCTCTAATTGAGCTGTTAGAATGTCAGAAACAAGCTTTCTGAGCAGAAAAAGGCATTTTGTGACATAGTGATTCAGTGGATGATGAGAATGTCAGTTTTGACCAAGAACACTGTTCATTACTGAAATGCTCTCAATGAGCTGTTAGAATGTCAGAAACAAGCTTTCTGAGCTGAAAACTACATTTTGTGACAAAGTGTATCAGTGGATAATGAGAATGTCAGTTTTGACAATGAATACTGTTCATTACTAAAATGCTCTAATTGAGCTGTTAGAATGTCAGAAACAAGCTTTCTGAGCTGAAAACTGCATTTTGTGACAAAGTGGATCAGTGGATGATGAGAATGTCAGTTTTGACAAAGAACACTGTTCATTACTAAAATGCTCTAATTGAGCTGTTAGAATGTCAGAAACAAGCTTTCTGAGCTGAAAACTGCATTTTGTGACAAAGTGATTCAGTGGATGATGAGAATGTCAGTTTTGACAAAGAACACTGTTCATTACTGAAATGCTCTCAGTGAGCTGTTAGAATGTCAGAAACAAGCTTTCTGAGCTGAAAACTACATTTTGTGACAAAGTGTATCAGTGGATGATGAGAATGTCAGTTTTGACAATGAATACTGTTCATTACTAAAATGCTCTAATTGAGCTGTTAGAATGTCAGAAACAAGCTTTCTGAGCTGAAAACTGCATTTTGTGACAAAGTGGATCAGTGGATGATGAGAATGTCAGTTTTGACAAAGAACACTGTTCATTACTAAAATGCTCTAATTGAGCTGTTAGAATGTCAGAAATAAGCTTTCTGAGCTGAAAACTGCATTTTGTGACAAAGTGCATCAGTGGATGATGAGAATGTCAGTTTTGACAAAGAACACTGTGCATTACAAAAAAGCTCTAATTCAGCTGTTAGAATGTCAGAAACAAGCTTTCTGAGCAGAAAAAGGCATTTTGTGACATAGTGATTCAGTGGATGATGAGAATGTCTTTTTTGACCAAGAACACTGTTCATTACTGAAATGCTCTCAAATGAGCTGTTAGAATGTCAGAAACAAGCTTTCTGAGCTGAAAACTGCATTTTGTGACATAGTGAGTCAGTGGATGATGAGAATGTCAGTTTTGACAAAGAACACTGTTCATTACTAAAATGCTCTAATTGAGCTGTTAGAATGTCAGAAATAAGCTTTCTGAGCTGAAAACTGCATTTTGTGACAAAGTGCATAAGTGGATGATGAGAATGTCAGTTTTGACAAAGAACACTGTGCATTACAAAAAAGCTCTAATTGAGCTGTTAGAATGTCAGAAACAAGCTTTCTGAGCAGAAAAAGGCATTTTGTGACATAGTGATTCAGTGGATGATGAGAATGTCAGTTTTGACCAAGAACACTGTTCATTACTGAAATGCTCTCAATGAGCTGTTAGAATGTCAGAAACAAGCTTTCTGAGCTGAAAACTACATTTTGTGACAAAGTGTATCAGTGGATGATGAGAATGTCAGTTTTGACAATGAATACTGTTCATTACTAAAAAATGCTCTAATTGAGCTGTTAGAATGTCAGAAACAAGCTTTCTGAGCTGAAAACTGCATTTTGTGACAAAGTGGATCAGTGGATGATGAGAATGTCAGTTTTGACAAAGAACACTGTTCATTACTAAAATGCTCTAATTGAGCTGTTAGAATGTCAGAAACAAGCTTTCTGAGCTGAAAACTGCATTTTGTGACAAAGTGATTCAGTGGATGATGAGAATGTCAGTTTTGACAAAGAACACTGTTCATTACTGAAATGCTCTCAGTGAGCTGTTAGAATGTCAGAAACAAGCTTTCTGAGCTGAAAACTACATTTTGTGACAAAGTGTATCAGTGGATGATGAGAATGTCAGTTTTGACAATGAATACTGTTCATTACTAAAATGCTCTAATTGAGCTGTTAGAATGTCAGAAACAAGCTTTCTGAGCTGAAAACTGCATTTTGTGACAAAGTGGATCAGTGGATGATGAGAATGTCAGTTTTGACAAAGAACACTGTTCATTACTAAAATGCTCTAATTGAGCTGTTAGAATGTCAGAAATAAGCTTTCTGAGCTGAAAACTGCATTTTGTGACAAAGTGCATCAGTGGATGATGAGAATGTCAGTTTTGACAAAGAACACTGTGCATTACAAAAAAGCTCTAATTCAGCTGTTAGAATGTCAGAAACAAGCTTTCTGAGCAGAAAAAGGCATTTTGTGACATAGTGATTCAGTGGATGATGAGAATGTCAGTTTTGACAAAGAACACTGTTCATTACTAAAATGCTCTAATTGAGCTGTTAGAATGTCAGAAACAAGCTTTCTGAGCTGAAAACTGCATTTTGTGACAAAGTGCATCAGTGGATGATGAGAATGTCAGTTTTGACAATGAATACTGTTCATTACTGAAATGCTCTAATTGAGCTGTTAGAATGTCAGAAACAAGCTTTCTGAGCTGAAAACTACATTTTGTGACAAAGTGTATCAGTGGATGATGAGAATGTCAGTTTTGACAATGAATACTGTTCATTACTAAAATGCTCTAATTGAGCTGTTAGAATGTCAGAAACAAGCTTTCTGAGCTGAAAACTGCATTTTGTGACAAAGTGGATCAGTGGATGATGAGAATGTCAGTTTTGACAAAGAACACTGTTCATTACAAAAATGCTCTAATTGAGCTGTTAGAATGTCAGAAATAAGCTTTCTGAGCTGAAAACTGCATTTTGTGACAAAGTGCATCAGTGGATGATGAGAATGTCAGTTTTGACAAAGAACACTGTGCATTACAAAAAAGCTCTAATTGAGCTGTTAGAATGTCAGAAACAAGCTCTCTGAGCAGAAAAAGGCATTTTGTGACATAGTGATTCAGTGGATGATGAGAATGTCAGTTTTGACAAAGAACACTGTTCATTACTGAAATGCTCTCAATGAGCTGTTAGAATGTCAGAAACAAGCTTTCTGAGCTGAAAACTACATTTTGTGACAAAGTGTATCAGTGGATGATGAGAATGTCAGTTTTGACAATGAATACTGTTCATTACTAAAATGCTCTAATTGAGCTGTTAGAATGTCAGAAACAAGCTTTCTGAGCTGAAAACTGCATTTTGTGACAAAGTGTATCAGTGGATGATGAGAATGTCAGTTTTGACAATGAATACTGTTCATTACTAAAATGCTCTAATTGAGCTGTTGGAATGTCAGAAACAAGCTTTCTGAGCAGAAAAATGCATTTTGTGACATAGTGATTCAGTGGATGATGAGAATGTCTTTTTTGACAAAGAACACTGTGCATTACAAAAAAGCTCTAATTGAGCTGTTAGAATGTCAGAAACAAGCTTTCTGAGCAGAAAAATGCATTTTGTGACATAGTGATTCAGTGGATGATGAGAATGTCTTTTTTGACAAAGAACACTGTGCATTACAAAAAAGCTCTAATTGAGCTGTTAGAATGTCAGAAACAAGCTCTCTGAGCAGAAAAAGGCATTTTGTGACATAGTGATTCAGTGGATGATGAGAATGTCAGTTTTGACAAAGAACACTGTTCATTACTGAAATGCTCTCAATGAGCTGTTAGAATGTCAGAAACAAGCTTTCTGAGCTGAAAACTACATTTTGTGACAAAGTGTATCAGTGGATGATGAGAATGTCAGTTTTGACAATGAATACTGTTCATTACTAAAATGCTCTAATTGAGCTGTTAGAATGTCAGAAACAAGCTTTCTGAGCAGAAAAAGGCATTTTGTGACATAGTGATTCAGTGGATGATGAGAATGTCAGTTTTGACAAAGAACACTGTTCATTACTAAAATGCTCTAATTGAGCTGTTAGAATGTCAGAAACAAGCTTTCTGAGCTGAAAACTGCATTTTGTGACAAAGTGGATCAGTGGATGATGAGAATGTCAGTTTTGACAAAGAACACTGTTCATTACTAAAATGCTCTAATTGAGCTGTTAGAATGTCAGAAACAAGCTTTCTGAGCTGAAAACTGCATTTTGTGACAAAGTGCATCAGTGGATGATGAGAATGTCAGTTTTTGACAAAGAACACTGTGCATTACAAAAAAGCTCTAATTGAGCTGTTGGAATGTCAGAAACAAGCTTTCTGAGCAGAAAAATGCATTTTGTGACATAGTGATTCAGTGGATGATGAGAATGTCTTTTTTGACAAAGAACACTGTGCATTACAAAAAAGCTCTAATTGAGCTGTTAGAATGTCAGAAACAAGCTCTCTGAGCAGAAAAAGGCATTTTGTGACATAGTGATTCAGTGGATGATGAGAATGTCAGTTTTGACAAAGAACACTGTTCATTACTGAAATGCTCTCAATGAGCTGTTAGAATGTCAGAAACAAGCTTTCTGAGCTGAAAACTACATTTTGTGACAAAGTGTATCAGTGGATGATGAGAATGTCAGTTTTGACAATGAATACTGTTCATTACTAAAATGCTCTAATTGAGCTGTTAGAATGTCAGAAACAAGCTTTCTGAGCTGAAAACTGCATTTTGTGACAAAGTGTATCAGTGGATGATGAGAATGTCAGTTTTGACAATGAATACTGTTCATTACTAAAATGCTCTAATTGAGCTGTTAGAATGTCAGAAACAAGCTTTCTGAGCTGAAAACTGCATTTTGTGACAAAGTGCATCAGTGCATGATGAGAATGTCAGTTTTTGACAAAGAACACTGTGCATTACAAAAAAGCTCTAATTGAGCTGTTGGAATGTCAGAAACAAGCTTTCTGAGCAGAAAAATGCATTTTGTGACATAGTGATTCAGTGGATGATGAGAATGTCTTTTTTGACAAAGAACACTGTGCATTACAAAAAAGCTCTAATTGAGCTGTTAGAATGTCAGAAACAAGCTCTCTGAGCAGAAAAAGGCATTTTGTGACATAGTGATTCAGTGGATGATGAGAATGTCAGTTTTGACAAAGAACACTGTTCATTACTAAAATGCTCTAATTGAGCTGTTAGAATGTCAGAAACAAGCTTTCTGAGCTGAAAACTACATTTTGTGACAAAGTGTATCAATGGATGATGAGAATGTCAGTTTTGACAATGAATACTGTTCATTACTAAAATGCTCTAATTGAGCTGTTAGAATGTCAGAAACAAGCTTTCTGAGCTGAAAACTGCATTTTGTGACAAAGTGCATCAGTGGATGATGAGAATGTCAGTTTTGACAATGAATACTGTTCATTACTAAAATGCTCTAATTGAGCTGTTAGAATGTCAGAAACAAGCTTTCTGAGCTGAAAACTACATTTTGTGACAAAGTGTATCAGTGGATGATGAGAATGTCAGTTTTGACAATGAATACTGTTCATTACTAAAATGCTCTAATTGAGCTGTTAGAATGTCAGAAACAAGCTTTCTGAGCTAAAAAACTGCATTTTGTGACAAAGTGGATCAGTGGATGATGAGAATGTCAGTTTTGACAAAGAACACTGTTCATTACTAAAATGCTCTAATTGAGCTGTTAGAATGTCAGAAATAAGCTTTCTGAGCTGAAAACTGCATTTTGTGACAAAGTGCATCAGTGGATGATGAGAATGTCAGTTTTGACAAAGAACACTGTGCATTACAAAAAAGCTCTAATTGAGCTGTTAGAATGTCAGAAACAAGCTCTCTGAGCAGAAAAAGGCATTTTGTGACATAGTGATTCAGTGGATGATGAGAATGTCAGTTTTGACAAAGAACACTGTTCATTACTGAAATGCTCTCAATGAGCTGTTAGAATGTCAGAAACAAGCTTTCTGAGCTGAAAACTACATTTTGTGACAAAGTGTATCAGTGGATGATGAGAATGTCAGTTTTGACAAAGAACACTGTTCATTACAAAAAAGCTCTTATTGAGCTGTTAGAATGTCAGAAACAAGCTTTCTGAGCAGAAAAATGCATTTTGTGACACAGTGAGTCAGTGGATGATGCTAATGTCAGTTTTGACAAAGAACACTGTTCATTACTGAAATGCTCTAATTGAGCTGTTAGAATGTCAGAAATAAGCTTTCTGAGCTGAAAACTGCATTTTGTGACAAAGTGCATCAGTGGATGATGAGAATGTCAGTTTTGACAAAGAACACTGTTCATTACTGAAATGCTCTCAGTGAGCTGTTAGAATGTCAGAAACAAGCTTTCTGAGCTGAAAACTACATTTTGTGACAAAGTGTATCAGTGGATGATGAGAATGTCAGTTTTGACAATGAATACTGTTCATTACTAAAATGCTCTAATTGAGCTGTTAGAATGTCAGAAACAAGCTTTCTGAGCTGAAAACTGCATTTTGTGACAAAGTGCATCAGTGGATGATGAGAATGTCAGTTTTGACAAAGAACACTGTGCATTACAAAAAAGCTCTATTCAGCTGTTAGAATGTCAGAAACAAGCTTTCTGAGCAGAAAAAGGCATTTTGTGACATAGTGATTCAGTGGATGATGAGAATGTCAGTTTTGACAAAGAACACTGTTCATTACTAAAATGCTCTAATTGAGCTGTTAGAATGTCAGAAACAAGCTTTCTGAGCTGAAAACTGCATTTTGTGACAAAGTGCATAAGTGGATGATGAGAATGTCAATTTTCACAAAGAACACTGTTCATTACTGAAATGCTCTAATTGAGCTGTTAGAATGTCAGAAACAAGCTTTCTGAGCTGAAAACTGCATTTTGTGACATAGTGATTCAGTGGATGATGAGAATGTCAGTTTTGACAAAGAACACTGTTCATTACTGAAATGCTCTCAATGAGCTGTTAGAATGTCAGAAACAAGCTTTCTGAGCTGAAAACTACATTTTGTGACAAAGTGTATCAGTGGATGATGAGAATGTCAGTTTTGACAATGAATACTGTTCATTACTAAAATGCTCTAATTGAGCTGTTAGAATGTCAGAAACAAGCTTTCTGAGCTGAAAACTGCATTTTGTGACAAAGTGGATCAGTGGATGATGAGAATGTCAGTTTTGACAAAGAACACTGTTCATTACTAAAATGCTCTAATTGAGCTGTTAGAATGTCAGAAATAAGCTTTCTGAGCTGAAAACTGCATTTTGTGACAAAGTGCATCAGTGGATGATGAGAATGTCAGTTTTGACAAAGAACACTGTGCATTACAAAAAAGCTCTAATTCAGCTGTTAGAATGTCAGAAACAAGCTTTCTGAGCAGAAAAAGGCATTTTGTGACATAGTGATTCAGTGGATGATGAGAATGTCAGTTTTGACAAAGAACACTGTTCATTACTGAAATGCTCTCAATGAGCTGTTAGAATGTCAGAAACAAGCTTTCTGAGCTGAAAACTACATTTTGTGACAAAGTGTATCAGTGGATGATGAGAATGTCAGTTTTGATAATGAATACTGTTCATTACTAAAATGCTCTAATTGAGCTGTTAGAATGTCAGAAACAAGCTTTCTGAGCAGAAAAATGCATTTTGTGACATAGTGATTCAGTGGATGATGAGAATGTCAGTTTTGACAAAGAACTATGTTCATTACTGAAATGCTCTCAATGAGCTGTTAGAATGTCAGAAACAAGCTTTCTGAGCTGAAAACTACATTTTGTGACAAAGTGTATCAGTGGATGATGAGAATGTCAGTTTTGATAATGAATACTGTTCATTACTAAAATGCTCTAATTGAGCTGTTAGAATGTCAGAAACAAGCTTTCTGAGCTGAAAACTGCATTTTGTGACAAAGTGCATCAGTGGATGATGAGAATGTCAGTTTTTGACAAAGACCACTGTTCATTACTAAAATGCTCTAATTGAGCTGTTAGAATGTCAGAAACAAGCTTTCTGAGCTGAAAACTACATTTTGTGACAAAGTGTATCAGTGGATGATGAGAATGTCAGTTTTGACAATGAATACTGTTCATTACTAAAATGCTCTAATTGAGCTGTTAGAATGTCAGAAACAAGCTTTCTGAGCTGAAAACTGCATTTTGTGACAAAGTGCATCAGTGGATGATGAGAATGTCAGTTTTGACAATGAATACTGTTCATTACTAAAATGCTCTAATTGAGCTGTTAGAATGTCAGAAACAAGCTTTCTGAGCTGAAAACTACATTTTGTGACAAAGTGTATCAGTGGATGATGAGAATGTCAGTTTTGACAATGAATACTGTTCATTACTAAAATGCTCTAATTGAGCTGTTAGAATGTCAGAAACAAGCTTTCTGAGCTGAAAACTGCATTTTGTGACAAAGTGGATCAGTGGATGATGAGAATGTCAGTTTTGACAAAGAACACTGTTCATTACTGAAATGCTCTCAATGAGCTGTTAGAATGTCAGAAACAAGCTTTCTGAGCTGAAAACTACATTTTGTGACAAAGTGTATCAGTGGATGATGAGAATGTCAGTTTTGACAATGAATACTGTTCATTACTAAAATGCTCTAATTGAGCTGTTAGAATGTCAGAAACAAGCTTTCTGAGCTGAAAACTGCATTTTGTGACAAAGTGGATCAGTGGATGATGAGAATGTCAGTTTTGACAAAGAACACTGTTCATTACTGAAATGCTCTAATTGAGCTGTTAGAATGTCAGAAACAAGCTTTCTGAGCTGAAAACTACATTTTGTGACAAAGTGTATCAATGGATGATGAGAATGTCAGTTTTGACAAAGAACACTGTTCATTACTGAAATGCTCTCAGTGAGCTGTTAGAATGTCAGAAACAAGCTTTCTGAGCTGAAAACTACATTTTGTGACAAAGTGTATCAGTGGATGATGAGAATGTCAGTTTTGAGAAAGAACACTGTTCATTACTGAAATGCTCTAATTGAGCTGTTAGAATGTCAGAAACAAGCTTTCTGAGCTGAAATCTGCATTTTGTGACAAAGTTCATCAGTGGATGATGAGAATGTCAGTTTTGACAAAGAACACTGTTCATTACTGAAATGCTCTCAGTGAGCTGTTAGAATGTCAGAAACAAGCTTTCTGAGCTGAAAACTACATTTTGTGACAAAGTGATTCAGTGGATGATGAGAATGTCAGTTTTGACAAAGAACACTGTTCATTACTGAAATGCTCTCAGTGAGCTGTTAGAATGTCAGAAACAAACTTTCTGAGCTGAAAACTACATTTTGTGACAAAGTGTATCAGTGAATGATGAGAATGTCAGTTTTGACAAAGAACACTGTTCATTACAAAAAAGCTCTTATTGAGCTGTTAGAATGTCAGAAACAAGCTTTCTGAGCAGAAAAATGCATTTTGTGACACAGTGAGTCAGTGGATGATGCTAATGTCAGTTTTGACAAAGAACACTGTTCATTACTGAAATGCTCTAATTGAGCTGTTAGAATGTCAGAAATAAGCTTTCTGAGCTGAAAACTGCATTTTGTGACAAAGTGCATCAGTGGATGATGAGAATGTCAGTTTTGACAAAGAACACTGTGCATTACAAAAAAGCTCTAATTGAGCTGTTGGAATGTCAGAAACAAGCTTTCTGAGCAGAAAAATGAATTTTGTGACATAGTGATTGAGTGGATGATGAGAATGTCTTTTTTGACCAAGAACACTGTTCATTACTGAAATGCTCTCAAATGAGCTGTTAGAATGTCAGAAACAAGCTTTCTGAGCTGAAAACTGCATTTTGTGACATAGTGAGTCAGTGGATGATGAGAATGTCAGTTTTGACAAAGAACACTGTTCATTACTAAAATGCTCTAATTGAGCTGTTAGAATGTCAGAAACAAGCTTTCTGAGCTGAAAACTGCATTTTGTGACAAAGTGGATCAGTGGATGATGAGAATGTCAGTTTTGACAAAGAACACTGTTCATTACTAAAATGCTCTAATTGAGCTGTTAGAATGTCAGAAATAAGCTTTCTGAGCTGAAAACTGCATTTTGTGACAAAGTGCATCAGTGGATGATGAGAATGTCAGTTTTGACAAAGAACAATGTGCATTACAAAAAAGCTCTAATTGAGCTGTTAGAATGTCAGAAACAAGCTCTCTGAGCAGAAAAAGGCATTTTGTGACATAGTGATTCAGTGGATGATGAGAATGTCAGTTTTGACAAAGAACACTGTTCATTACTGAAATGCTCTCAATGAGCTGTTAGAATGTCAGAAACAAGCTTTCTGAGCTGAAAACTACATTTTGTGACAAAGTGTATCAGTGGATGATGAGAATGTCAGTTTTGACAATGAATACTGTTCATTACTAAAATGCTCTAATTGAGCTGTTAGAATGTCAGAAACAAGCTTTCTGAGCTGAAAACTACATTTTGTGATAAAGTGTATCAGTGTATGATGAGAATGTCAGTTTTGACAATGAATACTGTTCATTACTAAAATGCTCTAATTGAGCTGTTAGAATGTCAGAAACAAGCTTTCTGAGCTGAAAACTGCATTTTGTGACATAGTGATTCAGTGGATGATGAGAATGTCAGTTTTGACAATGAATACTGTTCATTACTAAAATGCTCTAATTGAGCTGTTAGAATGTCAGAAACAAGCTTTCTGAGCTGAAAACTGCATTTTGTGACAAAGTGCATAAGTGGATGATGAGAATGTCAGTTTTCACAAAGAACACTGTTCATTACTGAACTGCTCTAATTGAGCTGTTAGAATGTCAGAAACAAGCTTTCTGAGCTGAAAACTGCATTTTGTGACATAGTGATTCAGTGGATGATGAGAATGTCAGTTTTGACAAAGAACACTGTTCATTACTGAAATGCTCTCAGTGAGCTGTTAGAATGTCAGAAACAAGCTTTCTGAGCTGAAAACTACATTTTGTGACAAAGTGTATCAGTGGATGATGAGAATGTCAGTTTTGACAAAGAACACTGTTCATTACAAAAAAGCTCTTATTGAGCTGTTAGAATGTCAGAAACAAGCTTTCTGAGCAGAAAAATGCATTTTGTGACACAGTGAGTCAGTGGATGATGCTAATGTCAGTTTTGACAAAGAACACTGTTCATTACTGAAATGCTCTAATTGAGCTGTTAGAATGTCAGAAACAAGCTTTCTGAGCTGAAATCTGCATTTTGTGACAAAGTTCATAAGTGGATGATGAGAATGTCAGTTTTGACAAAGAACACTGTTCATTACTAAAATGCTCTCAGTGAGCTGTTAGAATGTCAGAAACAAGCTTTCCGAGCTGAAAACTACATTTTGTGACAAAGTGATTCAGTGGATGATGAGAATGTCAGTTTTGACAAAGAACACTGTTCATTACTGAAATGCTCTCAGTGAGCTGTTAGAATGTCAGAAACAAGCTTTCTGAGCTGAAAACTACATTTTGTGACAAAGTGTATCAGTGGATGATGAGAATGTCAGTTTTGACAAAGAACACTGTTCATTACAAAAAAGCTCTTATTGAGCTGTTAGAATGTCAGAAACAAGCTTTCTGAGCAGAAAAATGCATTTTGTGACACAGTGAGTCAGTGGATGATGCTAATGTCAGTTTTGACAAAGAACACTGTTCATTACTGAAATGCTCTAATTGAGCTGTTAGAATGTCAGAAATAAGCTTTCTGAGCTGAAAACTGCATTTTGTGACAAAGTGCATCAGTGGATGATGAGAATGTCAGTTTTGACAAAGAACACTGTGCATTACAAAAAAGCTCTAATTGAGCTGTTGGAATGTCAGAAACAAGCTTTCTGAGCAGAAAAATGCATTTTGTGACATAGTGATTCAGTGGATGATGAGAATGTCTTTTTTGACCAAGAACACTGTTCATTACTGAAATGCTCTCAAATGAGCTGTTAGAATGTCAGAAACAAGCTTTCTGAGCAGAAAAAGGCATTTTGTGACATAGTGATTCAGTGGATGATGAGAATGTCAGTTTTGACAAAGAACACTGTTCATTACTGAAATGCTCTCAATGAGCTGTTAGAATGTCAGAAACAAGCTTTCTGAGCTGAAAACTACATTTTGTGACAAAGTGTATCAGTGGATGATGAGAATGTCAGTTTTGACAATGAATACTGTTCATTACTAAAATGCTCTAATTGAGCTGTTAGAATGTCAGAAACAAGCTTTCTGAGCTGAAAACTGCATTTTGTGACAAAGTGGATCAGTGGATGATGAGAATGTCAGTTTTGACAATGAATACTGTTCATTACTAAAATGCTCTAATTGAGCTGTTAGAATGTCAGAAACAAGCTTTCTGAGCTGAAAACTGCATTTTGTGACAAAGTGGATCAGTGGATGATGAGAATGTCAGTTTTGACAAAGAACACTGTTCATTACTAAAATGCTCTAATTGAGCTGTTAGAATGTCAGAAATAAGCTTTCTGAGCTGAAAACTGCATTTTGTGACAAAGTGCATCAGTGGATGATGAGAATGTCAGTTTTGACAAAGAACACTGTGCATTACAAAAAAGCTCTAATTCAGCTGTTAGAATGTCAGAAACAAGCTTTCTGAGCAGAAAAAGGCATTTTGTGACATAGTGATTCAGTGGATGATGAGAATGTCAGTTTTGACAAAGAACACTGTTCATTACTAAAATGCTCTAATTGAGCTGTTAGAATGTCAGAAACAAGCTTTCTGAGCTGAAAACTGCATTTTGTGACAAAGTGCATAAGTGGATGATGAGAATGTCAGTTTTCACAAAGAACACTGTTCATTACTGAAATGCTCTAATTGAGCTGTTAGAATGTCAGAAACAAGCTTTCTGAGCTGAAAATTGCATTTTGTGACATAGTGATTCAGTGGATGATGAGAATGTCAGTTTTGACAAAGAACACTGTTCATTACTGAAATGCTCTCAATGAGCTGTTAGAATGTCAGAAACAAGCTTTCTGAGCTGAAAACTACATTTTGTGAAAAAGTGTATCAGTGGATGATGAGAATGTCAGTTTAGACAATGAATACTGTTCATTACTAAAATGCTCTAATTGAGCTGTTAGAATGTCAGAAACAAGCTTTTTGAGCTGAAAACTGCATTTTGTGACAAAGTGCATCAGTGGATGATGAGAATGTCAGTTTTGACAATGAATACTGTTCATTACTAAAATGCTCTAATTGAGCTGTTAGAATGTCAGAAACAAGCTTTCTGAGCTGAAAACTGCATTTTGTGACAAAGTGCATAAGTGGATGATGAGAATGTCAGTTTTGACAAAGAACACTGTTCATTACTGAAATGCTCTAATTGAGCTGTTAGAATGTCAGAAACAAGCTTTCTGAGCTGAAAACTGCATTTTGTGACATGGTGATTCAGTGGATGATGAGAATGTCAGTTTTGACAAAGAACACTGTTCATTACTAAAATGCTCTAATTGAGCTGTTAGAATGTCAGAAATAAGCTTTCTGAGCTGAAAACTGCATTTTGTGACAAAGTGCATCAGTGGATGATGAGAATGTCAGTTTTGACAAAGAACAATGTGCATTACAAAAAAGCTCTAATTGAGCTGTTAGAATGTCAGAAACAAGCTCTCTGAGCAGAAAAAGGCATTTTGTGACATAGTGATTCAGTGGATGATGAGAATGTCAGTTTTGACAAAGAACACTGTTCATTACTGAAATGCTCTCAATGAGCTGTTAGAATGTCAGAAACAAGCTTTCTGAGCTGAAAACTACATTTTGTGACAAAGTGTATCAGTGGATGATGAGAATGTCAGTTTTGACAAAGAACACTGTTCATTACAAAAAAGCTCTTATTGAGCTGTTAGAATGTCAGAAACAAGCTTTCTGAGCAGAAAAATGCATTTTGTGACACAGTGAGTCAGTGGATGATGCTAATGTCAGTTTTGACAAAGAACACTGTTCATTACTGAAATGCTCTAATTGAGCTGTTAGAATGTCAGAAATAAGCTTTCTGAGCTGAAAACTGCATTTTGTGACAAAGTGCATCAGTGGATGATGAGAATGTCAGTTTTGACAAAGAACACTGTGCATTACAAAAAAGCTCTAATTGAGCTGTTGGAATGTCAGAAACAAGCTTTCTGAGCAGAAAAATGCATTTTGTGACATAGTGATTCAGTGGATGATGAGAATGTCTTTTTTGACCAAGAACACTGTTCATTACTGAAATGCTCTCAAATGAGCTGTTAGAATGTCAGAAACAAGCTTTCTGAGCTGAAAACTGCATTTTGTGACATAGTGAGTCAGTGGATGATGAGAATGTCAGTTTTGACAAAGAACACTGTTCATTACTGAAATGCTCTCAATGAGCTGTTAGAATGTCAGAAATAAGCTTTCTGAGCTGAAAACTGCATTTTGTGACAAAGTGCATAAGTGGATGATGAGAATGTCAGTTTTGACAAAGAACACTGTGCATTACAAAAAAGCTCTAATTGAGCTGTTAGAATGTCAGAAACAAGCTTTCTGAGCAGAAAAAGGCATTTTGTGACATAGTGATTCAGTGGATGATGAGAATGTCAGTTTTGACCAAGAACACTGTTCATTACTGAAATGCTCTCAATGAGCTGTTAGAATGTCAGAAACAAGCTTTCTGAGCTGAAAACTACATTTTGTGACAAAGTGTATCAGTGGATGATGAGAATGTCAGTTTTGACAATGAATACTGTTCATTACTAAAATGCTCTAATTGAGCTGTTAGAATGTCAGAAACAAGCTTTCTGAGCTGAAAACTGCATTTTGTGACAAAGTGGATCAGTGGATGATGAGAATGTCAGTTTTGACAAAGAACACTGTTCATTACTAAAATGCTCTAATTGAGCTGTTAGAATGTCAGAAACAAGCTTTCTGAGCTGAAAACTGCATTTTGTGACATAGTGATTCAGTGGATGATGAGAATGTCAGTTTTGACAAAGAACACTGTTCATTACTGAAATGCTCTCAGTGAGCTGTTAGAATGTCAGAAACAAGCTTTCTGAGCTGAAAACTACATTTTGTGACAAAGTGTATCAGTGGATGATGAGAATGTCAGTTTTGACAATGAATACTGTTCATTACTAAAATGCTCTAATTGAGCTTTTAGAATGTCAGAAACAAGCTTTCTGAGCTGAAAACTGCATTTTGTGACAAAGTGGATCAGTGGATGATGAGAATGTCAGTTTTGACAAAGAACACTGTTCATTACTAAAATGCTCTAATTGAGCTGTTAGAATGTCAGAAATAAGCTTTCTGAGCTGAAAACTGCATTTTGTGACAAAGTGCATCAGTGGATGATGAGAATGTCAGTTTTGACAAAGAACACTGTGCATTACAAAAAAGCTCTAATTCAGCTGTTAGAATGTCAGAAACAAGCTTTCTGAGCAGAAAAAGGCATTTTGTGACATAGTGATTCAGTGGATGATGAGAATGTCAGTTTTGACAAAGAACACTGTTCATTACTAAAATGCTCTAATTGAGCTGTTAGAATGTCAGAAACAAGCTTTCTGAGCTGAAAACTGCATTTTGTGACAAAGTGCATAAGTGGATGATGAGAATGTCAATTTTCACAAAGAACACTGTTCATTACTGAAATGCTCTAATTGAGCTGTTAGAATGTCAGAAACAAGCTTTCTGAGCTGAAAACTGCATTTTGTGACATAGTGATTCAGTGGATGATGAGAATGTCAGTTTTTACAAAGAACACTGTTCATTACTGAAATGCTCTCAATGAGCTGTTAGAATGTCAGAAACAAGCTTTCTGAGCTGAAAACTACATTTTGTGACAAAGTGTATCAGTGGATGAGTAGAATGTCAGTTTTGACAATGAATACTGTTCATTACTAAAATGCTCTAATTGAGCTGTTAGAATGTCAGAAACAAGCTTTTTGAGCTGAAAACTGCATTTTGTGACAAAGTGCATCAGTGGATGATGAGAATGTCAGTTTTGACAATGAATACTGTTCATTACTAAAATGCTCTAATTGAGCTGTTAGAATGTCAGAAACAAGCTTTCTGAGCTGAAAACTGCATTTTGTGACAAAGTGCATAAGTGGATGATGAGAATGTCAGTTTTGACAAAGAACACTGTTCATTACTGAAATGCTCTCAGTGAGTTTTTAGAATGTCAGAAACAAGCTTTCTGAGCTGAAAACTACATTTTGTGACAAAGTGTATCAGTGGATGATGAGAATGTCAGTTTTGACAATGAATACTGTTCAGTACTAAAATGCTCTAACTGAGCTGTTAGAATGTCAGAAACAAGCTTTCTGAGCTGAAAACTGCATTTTGTGACAAAGTGCATCAGTGGATGATGAGAATGTCAGTTTTGACAATGAATACTGTTCATTACTAAAATGCTCTAATTGAGCTGTTAGAATGTCAGAAACAAGCTTTCTGAGCAGAAAAATGCATTTTGTGACATAGTGATTCAGTGGATGATGAGAATGTCAGTTTTGACAAAGAACTATGGTCATTACTGAAATGCTCTCAATGAGCTGTTAGAATGTCAGAAACAAGCTTTCTGAGCTGAAAACTACATTTTGTGACAAAGTGTATCAGTGGATGATGAGAATGTCAGTTTTGATAATGAATACTGTTCATTACTAAAATGCTCTAATTGAGCTGTTAGAATGTCAGAAACAAGCTTTCTGAGCTGAAAACTGCATTTTGTGACAAAGTGCATCAGTGGATGATGAGAATGTCAGTTTTGACAATGAATACTGTTCATTACTAAAATGCTCTAATTGAGCTGTTAGAATGTCAGAAACAAGCTTTCTGAGCTGAAAACTGCATTTTGTGACAAAGTGGATCAGTGGATGATGAGAATGTCAGTTTTGACAATCAATACTGTTCATTACTAAAATGCTCTAATTGAGCTGTTAGAATGTCAGAAACAAGCTTTCTGAGCTGAAAACTGCATTTTGTGACAAAGTGGATCAGTGGATGATGAGAATGTCAGTTTTGACAAAGAACACTGTTCATTACTAAAATGCTCTAATTGAGCTGTTAGAATGTCAGAAACAAGCTTTCTGAGCTGAAAACTGCATTTTGTGACATAGTGATTCAGTGGATGATGAGAATGTCAGTTTTGACAAAGAACACTGTTCATTACTGAAATGCTCTCAGTGAGCTGTTAGAATGTCAGAAACAAGCTTTCTGAGCTGAAAACTACATTTTGTGACAAAGTGTATCAGTGGATGATGAGAATGTCAGTTTTGACAATGAAAACTGTTCATTACTAAAATGCTCTAATTGAGCTGTTAGAATGTCAGAAACAAGCTTTCTGAGCTGAAAACTGCATTTTGTGACAAAGTGGATCAGTGGATGATGAGAATGTCAGTTTTGACAAAGAACACTGTTCATTACTAAAATGCTCTAATTGAGCTGTTAGAATGTCAGAAATAAGCTTTCTGAGCTGAAAACTGCATTTTGTGACAAAGTGCATCAGTGGATGATGAGAATGTCAGTTTTGACAAAGAACACTGTGCATTACAAAAAAGCTCTAATTCAGCTGTTAGAATGTCAGAAACAAGCTTTCTGAGCAGAAAAATGCATTTTGTGACATAGTGATTCAGTGGATGATGAGAATGTCAGTTTTGACAAAGAACTATGGTCATTACTGAAATGCTCTCAATGAGCTGTTAGAATGTCAGAAACAAGCTTTCTGAGCTGAAAACTACATTTTGTGACAAAGTGCATAAGTGGATGATGAGAATGTCAGTTTTGATAATGAATACTGTTCATTACTAAAATGCTCTAATTGAGCTGTTAGAATGTCAGAAACAAGCTTTCTGAGCTGAAAACTGCATTTTGTGACATAGTGATTCAGTGGATGATGAGAATGTCAGTTTTGACAAAGAACACTGTTCATTACTGAAATGCTCTCAATGAGCTGTTAGAATGTCAGAAACAAGCTTTCTGAGCTGAAAACTACATTTTGTGACAAAGTGTATCAGTGGATGAGTAGAATGTCAGTTTTGACAATGAATACTGTTCATTACTAAAATGCTCTAATTGAGCTGTTAAAATGTCAGAAACAAGCTTTTTGAGCTGAAAACTGCATTTTGTGACAAAGTGCATCAGTGGATGATGAGAATGTCAGTTTTGACAATGAATACTGTTCATTACTAAAATGCTCTAATTGAGCTGTTAGAATGTCAGAAACAAGCTTTCTGAGCTGAAAACTGCATTTTGTGACAAAGTGCATAAGTGGATGATGAGAATGTCAGTTTTGACAAAGAACACTGTTCATTACTGAAATGCTCTCAGTGAGTTTTTAGAATGTCAGAAACAAGCTTTCTGAGCTGAAAACTACATTTTGTGACAAAGTGTATCAGTGGATGATGAGAATGTCAGTTTTGACAATGAATACTGTTCAGTACTAAAATGCTCTAACTGAGCTGTTAGAATGTCAGAAACAAGCTTTCTGAGCTGAAAACTGCATTTTGTGACAAAGTGCATCAGTGGATGATGAGAATGTCAGTTTTGACAATGAATACTGTTCATTACTAAAATGCTCTAATTGAGCTGTTAGAATGTCAGAAACAAGCTTTCTGAGCAGAAAAATGCATTTTGTGACATAGTGATTCAGTGGATGATGAGAATGTCAGTTTTGACAAAGAACTATGTTCATTACTGAAATGCTCTCAATGAGCTGTTAGAATGTCAGAAACAAGCTTTCTGAGCTGAAAACTACATTTTGTGACAAAGTGTATCAGTGGATGATGAGAATGTCAGTTTTGATAATGAATACTGTTCATTACTAAAATGCTCTAATTGAGCTGTTAGAATGTCAGAAACAAGCTTTCTGAGCTGAAAACTGCATTTTGTGACAAAGTGCATCAGTGGATGATGAGAATGTCAGTTTTTGACAAAGACCACTGTTCATTACTAAAATGCTCTAATTGAGCTGTTAGAATGTCAGAAACAAGCTTTCTGAGCTGAAAACTACATTTTGTGACAAAGTGTATCAGTGGATGATGAGAATGTCAGTTTTGACAATGAATACTGTTCATTACTAAAATGCTCTAATTGAGCTGTTAGAATGTCAGAAACAAGCTTTCTGAGCTGAAAACTGCATTTTGTGACAAAGTGCATCAGTGGATGATGAGAATGTCAGTTTTGACAATGAATACTGTTCATTACTAAAATGCTCTAATTGAGCTGTTAGAATGTCAGAAACAAGCTTTCTGAGCTGAAAACTACATTTTGTGACAAAGTGTATCAGTGGATGATGAGAATGTCAGTTTTGACAATGAATACTGTTCATTACTAAAATGCTCTAATTGAGCTGTTAGAATGTCAGAAACAAGCTTTCTGAGCTGAAAACTGCATTTTGTGACAAAGTGGATCAGTGGATGATGAGAATGTCAGTTTTGACAAAGAACACTGTTCATTACTGAAATGCTCTCAATGAGCTGTTAGAATGTCAGAAACAAGCTTTCTGAGCTGAAAACTACATTTTGTGACAAAGTGTATCAGTGGATGATGAGAATGTCAGTTTTGACAATGAATACTGTTCATTACTAAAATGCTCTAATTGAGCTGTTAGAATGTCAGAAACAAGCTTTCTGAGCTGAAAACTGCATTTTGTGACAAAGTGGATCAGTGGATGATGAGAATGTCAGTTTTGACAAAGAACACTGTTCATTACTGAAATGCTCTAATTGAGCTGTTAGAATGTCAGAAACAAGCTTTCTGAGCTGAAAACTACATTTTGTGACAAAGTGTATCAATGGATGATGAGAATGTCAGTTTTGACAAAGAACACTGTTCATTACTGAAATGCTCTCAGTGAGCTGTTAGAATGTCAGAAACAAGCTTTCTGAGCTGAAAACTACATTTTGTGACAAAGTGTATCAGTGGATGATGAGAATGTCAGTTTTGAGAAAGAACACTGTTCATTACTGAAATGCTCTAATTGAGCTGTTAGAATGTCAGAAACAAGCTTTCTGAGCTGAAATCTGCATTTTGTGACAAAGTTCATCAGTGGATGATGAGAATGTCAGTTTTGACAAAGAACACTGTTCATTACTGAAATGCTCTCAGTGAGCTGTTAGAATGTCAGAAACAAGCTTTCTGAGCTGAAAACTACATTTTGTGACAAAGTGATTCAGTGGATGATGAGAATGTCAGTTTTGACAATGAATACTGTTCAGTACTAAAATGCTCTAACTGAGCTGTTAGAATGTCAGAAACAAGCTTTCTGAGCTGAAAACTGCATTTTGTGACAAAGTGCATCAGTGGATGATGAGAATGTCAGTTTTGACAATGAATACTGTTCATTACTAAAATGCTCTAATTGAGCTGTTAGAATGTCAGAAACAAGCTTTCTGAGCAGAAAAATGCATTTTGTGACATAGTGATTCAGTGGATGATGAGAATGTCAGTTTTGACAAAGAACTATGTTCATTACTGAAATGCTCTCAATGAGCTGTTAGAATGTCAGAAACAAGCTTTCTGAGCTGAAAACTACATTTTGTGACAAAGTGTATCAGTGGATGATGAGAATGTCAGTTTTGATAATGAATACTGTTCATTACTAAAATGCTCTAATTGAGCTGTTAGAATGTCAGAAACAAGCTTTCTGAGCTGAAAACTGCATTTTGTGACAAAGTGCATCAGTGGATGATGAGAATGTCAGTTTTTGACAAAGACCACTGTTCATTACTAAAATGCTCTAATTGAGCTGTTAGAATGTCAGAAACAAGCTTTCTGAGCTGAAAACTACATTTTGTGACAAAGTGTATCAGTGGATGATGAGAATGTCAGTTTTGACAATGAATACTGTTCATTACTAAAATGCTCTAATTGAGCTGTTAGAATGTCAGAAACAAGCTTTCTGAGCTGAAAACTGCATTTTGTGACAAAGTGCATCAGTGGATGATGAGAATGTCAGTTTTGACAATGAATACTGTTCATTACTAAAATGCTCTAATTGAGCTGTTAGAATGTCAGAAACAAGCTTTCTGAGCTGAAAACTACATTTTGTGACAAAGTGTATCAGTGGATGATGAGAATGTCAGTTTTGACAATGAATACTGTTCATTACTAAAATGCTCTAATTGAGCTGTTAGAATGTCAGAAACAAGCTTTCTGAGCTGAAAACTGCATTTTGTGACAAAGTGGATCAGTGGATGATGAGAATGTCAGTTTTGACAAAGAACACTGTTCATTACTGAAATGCTCTCAATGAGCTGTTAGAATGTCAGAAACAAGCTTTCTGAGCTGAAAACTACATTTTGTGACAAAGTGTATCAGTGGATGATGAGAATGTCAGTTTTGACAATGAATACTGTTCATTACTAAAATGCTCTAATTGAGCTGTTAGAATGTCAGAAACAAGCTTTCTGAGCTGAAAACTGCATTTTGTGACAAAGTGGATCAGTGGATGATGAGAATGTCAGTTTTGACAAAGAACACTGTTCATTACTGAAATGCTCTAATTGAGCTGTTAGAATGTCAGAAACAAGCTTTCTGAGCTGAAAACTACATTTTGTGACAAAGTGTATCAATGGATGATGAGAATGTCAGTTTTGACAAAGAACACTGTTCATTACTGAAATGCTCTCAGTGAGCTGTTAGAATGTCAGAAACAAGCTTTCTGAGCTGAAAACTACATTTTGTGACAAAGTGTATCAGTGGATGATGAGAATGTCAGTTTTGAGAAAGAACACTGTTCATTACTGAAATGCTCTAATTGAGCTGTTAGAATGTCAGAAACAAGCTTTCTGAGCTGAAATCTGCATTTTGTGACAAAGTTCATCAGTGGATGATGAGAATGTCAGTTTTGACAAAGAACACTGTTCATTACTGAAATGCTCTCAGTGAGCTGTTAGAATGTCAGAAACAAGCTTTCTGAGCTGAAAACTACATTTTGTGACAAAGTGATTCAGTGGATGATGAGAATGTCAGTTTTGACAAAGAACACTGTTCATTACTGAAATGCTCTCAGTGAGCTGTTAGAATGTCAGAAACAAACTTTCTGAGCTGAAAACTACATTTTGTGACAAAGTGTATCAGTGGATGATGAGAATGTCAGTTTTGACAAAGAACACTGTTCATTACAAAAAAGCTCTTATTGAGCTGTTAGAATGTCAGAAACAAGCTTTCTGAGCAGAAAAATGCATTTTGTGACACAGTGAGTCAGTGGATGATGCTAATGTCAGTTTTGACAAAGAACACTGTTCATTACTGAAATGCTCTAATTGAGCTGTTAGAATGTCAGAAATAAGCTTTCTGAGCTGAAAACTGCATTTTGTGACAAAGTGCATCAGTGGATGATGAGAATGTCAGTTTTGACAAAGAACACTGTGCATTACAAAAAAGCTCTAATTGAGCTGTTGGAATGTCAGAAACAAGCTTTCTGAGCAGAAAAATGCATTTTGTGACATAGTGATTCAGTGGATGATGAGAATGTCTTTTTTGACCAAGAACACTGTTCATTACTGAAATGCTCTCAAATGAGCTGTTAGAATGTCAGAAACAAGCTTTCTGAGCTGAAAACTGCATTTTGTGACATAGTGAGTCAGTGGATGATGAGAATGTCAGTTTTGACAAAGAACACTGTTCATTACTAAAATGCTCTAATTGAGCTGTTAGAATGTCAGAAACAAGCTTTCTGAGCTGAAAACTGCATTTTGTGACAAAGTGGATCAGTGGATGATGAGAATGTCAGTTTTGACAAAGAACACTGTTCATTACTAAAATGCTCTAATTGAGCTGTTAGAATGTCAGAAATAAGCTTTCTGAGCTGAAAACTGCATTTTGTGACAAAGTGCATCAGTGGATGATGAGAATGTCAGTTTTGACAAAGAACAATGTGCATTACAAAAAAGCTCTAATTGAGCTGTTAGAATGTCAGAAACAAGCTCTCTGAGCAGAAAAAGGCATTTTGTGACATAGTGATTCAGTGGATGATGAGAATGTCAGTTTTGACAAAGAACACTGTTCATTACTGAAATGCTCTCAATGAGCTGTTAGAATGTCAGAAACAAGCTTTCTGAGCTGAAAACTACATTTTGTGACAAAGTGTATCAGTGGATGATGAGAATGTCAGTTTTGACAATGAATACTGTTCATTACTAAAATGCTCTAATTGAGCTGTTAGAATGTCAGAAACAAGCTTTCTGAGCTGAAAACTGCATTTTGTGACAAAGTGCATCAGTGGATGATGAGAATGTCAGTTTTTGACAAAGAACACTGTTCATTACTAAAATGCTCTAATTGAGCTGTTAGAATGTCAGAAACAAGCTTTCTGAGCTGAAAACTACATTTTGTGACAAAGTGTATCAGTGTATGATGAGAATGTCAGTTTTGACAATGAATACTGTTCATTACTAAAATGCTCTAATTGAGCTGTTAGAATGTCAGAAACAAGCTTTCTGAGCTGAAAACTGCATTTTGTGACATAGTGATTCAGTGGATGATGAGAATGTCAGTTTTGACAATGAATACTGTTCATTACTAAAATGCTCTAATTGAGCTGTTAGAATGTCAGAAACAAGCTTTCTGAGCTGAAAACTGCATTTTGTGACAAAGTGCATAAGTGGATGATGAGAATGTCAGTTTTCACAAAGAACACTGTTCATTACTGAACTGCTCTAA
The DNA here is from genome assembly GCF_947034865.1 of Barbatula barbatula. Lineage (NCBI taxonomy): Eukaryota > Metazoa > Chordata > Actinopteri > Cypriniformes > Nemacheilidae > Barbatula > Barbatula barbatula. The sequence continues at coordinate 17,997,761 of NC_136778.1, read as the reverse complement.
TTGAGCTGTTAGAATGTCAGAAACAAGCTTTCTTAGCTGAAAACTGCATTTTGTGACATAGTGATTCAGTGGATGATGAGAATGTCAGTTTTGACAAAGAACACTGTTCATTACTGAAATGCTCTCAGTGAGCTGTTAGAATGTCAGAAACAAGCTTTCTGAGCTGAAAACTACATTTTGTGACAAAGTGTATCAGTGGATGATGAGAATGTCAGTTTTGACAAAGAACACTGTTCATTACAAAAAAGCTCTTATTGAGCTGTTAGAATGTCAGAAACAAGCTTTCTGAGCAGAAAAATGCATTTTGTGACACAGTGAGTCAGTGGATGATGCTAATGTCAGTTTTGACAAAGAACACTGTTCATTACTGAAATGCTCTAATTGAGCTGTTAGAATGTCAGAAACAAGCTTTCTGAGCTGAAATCTGCATTTTGTGACAAAGTTCATAAGTGGATGATGAGAATGTCAGTTTTGACAAAGAACACTGTTCATTACTGAAATGCTCTCAGTGAGCTGTTAGAATGTCAGAAACAAGCTTTCCGAGCTGAAAACTACATTTTGTGACAAAGTGATTCAGTGGATGATGAGAATGTCAGTTTTGACAAAGAACACTGTTCATTACTGAAATGCTCTCAGTGAGCTGTTAGAATGTCAGAAACAAGCTTTCTGAGCTGAAAACTACATTTTGTGACAAAGTGTATCAGTGGATGATGAGAATGTCAGTTTTGACAAAGAACACTGTTCATTACAAAAAAGCTCTTATTGAGCTGTTAGAATGTCAGAAACAAGCTTTCTGAGCAGAAAAATGCATTTTGTGACACAGTGAGTCAGTGGATGATGCTAATGTCAGTTTTGACAAAGAACACTGTTCATTACTGAAATGCTCTAATTGAGCTGTTAGAATGTCAGAAATAAGCTTTCTGAGCTGAAAACTGCATTTTGTGACAAAGTGCATCAGTGGATGATGAGAATGTCAGTTTTGACAAAGAACAATGTGCATTACAAAAAAGCTCTAATTGATCTGTTAGAATGTCAGAAACAAGCTCTCTGAGCAGAAAAAGGCATTTTGTGACATAGTGATTCAGTGGATGATGAGAATGTCAGTTTTGACAAAGAACACTGTTCATTACTGAAATGCTCTCAATGAGCTGTTAGAATGTCAGAAACAAGCTTTCTGAGCTGAAAACTACATTTTGTGACAAAGTGTATCAGTGGATGATGAGAATGTCAGTTTTGACAATGAATACTGTTCATTACTAAAATGCTCTAATTGAGCTGTTAGAATGTCAGAAACAAGCTTTCTGAGCTGAAAACTGCATTTTGTGACAAAGTGCATCAGTGGATGATGAGAATGTCAGTTTTTGACAAAGAACACTGTTCATTACTAAAATGCTCTAATTGAGCTGTTAGAATGTCAGAAACAAGCTTTCTGAGCTGAAAACTACATTTTGTGACAAAGTGTATCAGTGTATGATGAGAATGTCAGTTTTGACAATGAATACTGTTCATTACTAAAATGCTCTAATTGAGCTGTTAGAATGTCAGAAACAAGCTTTCTGAGCTGAAAACTGCATTTTGTGACATAGTGATTCAGTGGATGATGAGAATGTCAGTTTTGACAAAGAACACTGTTCATTACTGAAATGCTCTCAGTGAGCTGTTAGAATGTCAGAAACAAGCTTTCTGAGCTGAAAACTACATTTTGTGACAAAGTGTATCAGTGGATGATGAGAATGTCAGTTTTGACAATGAATACTGTTCATTACTAAAATGCTCTAATTGAGCTGTTAGAATGTCAGAAACAAGCTTTCTGAGCTGAAAACTGCATTTTGTGACAAAGTGGATCAGTGTATGATGAGAATGTCAGTTTTGACAAAGAACACTGTTCATTACTAAAATGCTCTAATTGAGCTGTTAGAATGTCAGAAATAAGCTTTCTGAGCTGAAAACTGCATTTTGTGACAAAGTGCATCAGTGGATGATGAGAATGTCAGTTTTGACAAAGAACACTGTGCATTACAAAAAAGCTCTAATTCAGCTGTTAGAATGTCAGAAACAAGCTTTCTGAGCAGAAAAAGGCATTTTGTGACATAGTGATTCAGTGGATGATGAGAATGTCAGTTTTGACAAAGAACACTGTTCATTACTAAAATGCTCTAATTGAGCTGTTAGAATGTCAGAAACAAGCTTTCTGAGCTGAAAATTGCATTTTGTGACAAAGTGCATAAGTGGATGATGAGAATGTCAGTTTTCACAAAGAACACTGTTCATTACTGAAATGCTCTAATTGAGCTGTTAGAATGTCAGAAACAAGCTTTCTGAGCTGAAAATTGCATTTTGTGACATAGTGATTCAGTGGATGATGAGAATGTCAGTTTTGACAAAGAACACTGTTCATTACTGAAATGCTCTCAATGAGCTGTTAGAATGTCAGAAACAAGCTTTCTGAGCTGAAAACTACATTTTGTGACAAAGTGTATCAGTGGATGATGAGAATGTCAGTTTAGACAATGAATACTGTTCATTACTAAAATGCTCTAATTGAGCTGTTAGAATGTCAGAAACAAGCTTTTTGAGCTGAAAACTGCATTTTGTGACAAAGTGCATCAGTGGATGATGAGAATGTCAGTTTTGACAATGAATACTGTTCATTACTAAAATGCTCTAATTGAGCTGTTAGAATGTCAGAAACAAGCTTTCTGAGCTGAAAACTGCATTTTGTGACAAAGTGCATAAGTGGATGATGAGAATGTCAGTTTTGACAAAGAACACTGTTCATTACTGAAATGCTCTAATTGAGCTGTTAGAATGTCAGAAACAAGCTTTCTGAGCTGAAAACTGCATTTTGTGACATAGTGATTCAGTGGATGATGAGAATGTCAGTTTTGACAAAGAACACTGTTCATTACTGAAATGCTCTCAGTGAGTTTTTAGAATGTCAGAAACAAGCTTTCTGAGCTGAAAACTACATTTTGTGACAAAGTGTATCAGTGGATGATGAGAATGTCAGTTTTGACAATGAATACTGTTCATTACTAAAATGCTCTAATTGAGCTGTTAGAATGTCAGAAACAAGCTTTCTGAGCTGAAAACTACATTTTGTGACAAAGTGCATCAGTGGATGATGAGAATGTCAGTTTTGACAATGAATACTGTTCATTACTAAAATGCTCTAATTGAGCTGTTAGAATGTCAGAAACAAGCTTTCTGAGCAGAAAAATGCATTTTGTGACATAGTGATTCAGTGGATGATGAGAATGTCAGTTTTGACAAAGAACTATGTTCATTACTGAAATGCTCTCAATGAGCTGTTAGAATGTCAGAAATAAGCTTTCTGAGCTGAAAACTGCATTTTGTGACATAGTGATTCAGTGGATGATGAGAATGTCAGTTTTGACAAAGAACACTGTTCATTACTGAAATGCTCTCAATGAGCTGTTAGAATGTCAGAAACAAGCTTTCTGAGCTGAAAACTACATTTTGTGACAAAGTGTATCAGTGGATGATGAGAATGTCAGTTTTGACAATGAATACTGTTCATTACTAAAATGCTCTAATTGAGCTGTTAGAATGTCAGAAACAAGCTTTCTGAGCTGAAAACTGCATTTTGTGACAAAGTGGATCAGTGGATGATGAGAATGTCAGTTTTGACAAAGAACACTGTTCATTACTAAAATGCTCTAATTGAGCTGTTAGAATGTCAGAAACAAGCTTTCTGAGCTGAAAACTGCATTTTGTGACATAGTGATTCAGTGGATGATGAGAATGTCAGTTTTGACAAAGAACACTGTTCATTACTGAAATGCTCTCAGTGAGCTGTTAGAATGTCAGAAACAAGCTTTCTGAGCTGAAAACTACATTTTGTGACAAAGTGTATCAGTGGATGATGAGAATGTCAGTTTTGACAATGAATACTGTTCATTACTAAAATGCTCTAATTGAGCTGTTAGAATGTCAGAAACAAGCTTTCTGAGCTGAAAACTGCATTTTGTGACAAAGTGGATCAGTGGATGATGAGAATGTCAGTTTTGACAAAGAACACTGTTCATTACTAAAATGCTCTAATTGAGCTGTTAGAATGTCAGAAATAAGCTTTCTGAGCTGAAAACTGCATTTTGTGACAAAGTGCATCAGTGGATGATGAGAATGTCAGTTTTGACAAAGAACACTGTGCATTACAAAAAAGCTCTAATTCAGCTGTTAGAATGTCAGAAATAAGCTTTCTGAGCTGAAAACTGCATTTTGTGACATAGTGATTCAGTGGATGATGAGAATGTCAGTTTTGACAAAGAACACTGTTCATTACTGAAATGCTCTCAATGAGCTGTTAGAATGTCAGAAACAAGCTTTCTGAGCTGAAAACTACATTTTGTGACAAAGTGTATCAGTGGATGATGAGAATGTCAGTTTTGACAATGAATACTGTTCATTACTAAAATGCTCTAATTGAGCTGTTAGAATGTCAGAAACAAGCTTTCTGAGCTGAAAACTACATTTTGTGACAAAGTGTATCAGTGGATGATGAGAATGTCAGTTTTGACAATGAATACTGTTCATTACTAAAATGCTCTAATTGAGCTGTTAGAATGTCAGAAACAAGCTTTCTGAGCTGAAAACTGCATTTTGTGACATAGTGATTCAGTGGATGATGAGAATGTCAGTTTTGACAAAGAACACTGTTCATTACTGAAATGCTCTCAGTGAGCTGTTAGAATGTCAGAAACAAGCTTTCTGAGCTGAAAACTACATTTTGTGACAAAGTGTATCAGTGGATGATGAGAATGTCAGTTTTGACAATGAATACTGTTCATTACTAAAATGCTCTAATTGAGCTGTTAGAATGTCAGAAACAAGCTTTCTGAGCTGAAAACTGCATTTTGTGACAAAGTGGATCAGTGGATGATGAGAATGTCAGTTTTGACAAAGAACACTGTTCATTACTAAAATGCTCTAATTGAGCTGTTAGAATGTCAGAAATAAGCTTTCTGAGCTGAAAACTGCATTTTGTGACAAAGTGCATCAGTGGATGATGAGAATGTCAGTTTTGACAAAGAACACTGTGCATTACAAAAAAGCTCTAATTCAGCTGTTAGAATGTCAGAAACAAGCTTTCTGAGCAGAAAAAGGCATTTTGTGACATAGTGATTCAGTGGATGATGAGAATGTCAGTTTTGACAAAGAACACTGTTCATTACTAAAATGCTCTAATTGAGCTGTTAGAATGTCAGAAATAAGCTTTCTGAGCTGAAAACTGCATTTTGTGACAAAGTGCATCAGTGGATGATGAGAATGTCAGTTTTGACAAAGAACACTGTGCATTACAAAAAAGCTCTAATTCAGCTGTTAGAATGTCAGAAACAAGCTTTCTGAGCAGAAAAAGGCATTTTGTGACATAGTGATTCAGTGGATGATGAGAATGTCAGTTTTGACAAAGAACACTGTTCATTACTAAAATGCTCTAATTGAGCTGTTAGAATGTCAGAAACAAGCTTTCTGAGCTGAAAACTGCATTTTGTGACAAAGTGGATCAGTGGATGATGAGAATGTCAGTTTTGACAAAGAACACTGTTCATTACTGAAATGCTCTCAATGAGCTGTTAGAATGTCAGAAACAAGCTTTCTGAGCTGAAAACTACATTTTGTGACAAAGTGTATCAGTGGATGATGAGAATGTCAGTTTTGACAATGAATACTGTTCATTACTAAAATGCTCTTATTGAGCTGTTAGAATGTCAGAAACAAGCTTTCTGAGCAGAAAAATGCATTTTGTGACATAGTGATTCAGTGGATGATGAGAATGTCAGTTTTGACAAAGAACTATGTTCATTACTGAAATGCTCTCAATGAGCTGTTAGAATGTCAGAAATAAGCTTTCTGAGCTGAAAACTGCATTTTGTGACATAGTGATTCAGTGGATGATGAGAATGTCAGTTTTGACAAAGAACACTGTTCATTACTGAAATGCTCTCAATGAGCTGTTAGAATGTCAGAAACAAGCTTTCTGAGCTGAAAACTACATTTTGTGACAAAGTGTATCAGTGGATGATGAGAATGTCAGTTTTGACAATGAATACTGTTCATTACTAAAATGCTCTAATTGAGCTGTTAGAATGTCAGAAACAAGCTTTCTGAGCTGAAAACTGCATTTTGTGACAAAGTGGATCAGTGGATGATGAGAATGTCAGTTTAGACAATGAATACTGTTCATTACTAAAATGCTCTAATTGAGCTGTTAGAATGTCAGAAACAAGCTTTCTGAGCTGAAAACTACATTTTGTGACAAAGTGTATCAGTGGATGATGAGAATGTCAGTTTTGACAATGAATACTGTTCATTACTAAAATGCTCTAATTGAGCTGTTAGAATGTCAGAAACAAGCTTTCTGAGCTGAAAACTGCATTTTGTGACAAAGTGCATCAGTGGATGATGAGAATGTCAGTTTTGACAATGAATACTGTTCATTACTAAAATGCTCTAATTGAGCTGTTAGAATGTCAGAAACAAGCTTTCTGAGCTGAAAACTACATTTTGTGACAAAGTGTATCAGTGGATGATGAGAATGTCAGTTTTGACAATGAATACTGTTCATTACTAAAATGCTCTAATTGAGCTGTTAGAATGTCAGAAACAAGCTTTCTGAGCTGAAAACTGCATTTTGTGACATAGTGATTCAGTGGATGATGAGAATGTCAGTTTTGACAAAGAACACTGTTCATTACTGAAATGCTCTCAATGAGCTGTTAGAATGTCAGAAACAAGCTTTCTGAGCTGAAAACTACATTTTGTGACAAAGTGTATCAGTGGATGATGAGAATGTCAGTTTTGACAATGAATACTGTTCATTACTAAAATGCTCTAATTGAGCTGTTAGAATGTCAGAAACAAGCTTTCTGAGCTGAAAACTGCATTTTGTGACAAAGTGGATCAGTGGATGATGAGAATGTCAGTTTTGACAAAGAACACTGTTCATTACTGAAATGCTCTAATTGAGCTGTTAGAATGTCAGAAACAAGCTTTCTGAGCTGAAAACTACATTTTGTGACAAAGTGTATCAATGGATGATGAGAATGTCAGTTTTGACAAAGAACACTGTTCATTACTGAAATGCTCTCAGTGAGCTGTTAGAATGTCAGAAACAAGCTTTCTGAGCTGAAAACTACATTTTGTGACAAAGTGTATCAGTGGATGATGAGAATGTCAGTTTTGAGAAAGAACACTGTTCATTACTGAAATGCTCTAATTGAGCTGTTAGAATGTCAGAAACAAGCTTTCTGAGCTGAAATCTGCATTTTGTGACAAAGTTCATCAGTGGATGATGAGAATGTCAGTTTTGACAAAGAACACTGTTCATTACTGAAATGCTCTCAGTGAGCTGTTAGAATGTCAGAAACAAGCTTTCTGAGCTGAAAACTACATTTTGTGACAAAGTGATTCAGTGGATGATGAGAATGTCAGTTTTGACAAAGAACACTGTTCATTACTGAAATGCTCTCAGTGAGCTGTTAGAATGTCAGAAACAAACTTTCTGAGCTGAAAACTACATTTTGTGACAAAGTGTATCAGTGGATGATGAGAATGTCAGTTTTGACAAAGAACACTGTTCATTACAAAAAAGCTCTTATTGAGCTGTTAGAATGTCAGAAACAAGCTTTCTGAGCAGAAAAATGCATTTTGTGACACAGTGAGTCAGTGGATGATGCTAATGTCAGTTTTGACAAAGAACACTGTTCATTACTGAAATGCTCTAATTGAGCTGTTAGAATGTCAGAAATAAGCTTTCTGAGCTGAAAACTGCATTTTGTGACAAAGTGCATCAGTGGATGATGAGAATGTCAGTTTTGACAAAGAACACTGTGCATTACAAAAAAGCTCTAATTGAGCTGTTGGAATGTCAGAAACAAGCTTTCTGAGCAGAAAAATGCATTTTGTGACATTGTGATTCAGTGGATGATGAGAATGTCTTTTTTGACCAAGAACACTGTTCATTACTGAAATGCTCTCAAATGAGCTGTTAGAATGTCAGAAACAAGCTTTCTGAGCTGAAAACTGCATTTTGTGACATAGTGAGTCAGTGGATGATGAGAATGTCAGTTTTGACAAAGAACACTGTTCATTACTAAAATGCTCTAATTGAGCTGTTAGAATGTCAGAAACAAGCTTTCTGAGCTGAAAACTGCATTTTGTGACATAGTGATTCAGTGGATGATGAGAATGTCAGTTTTGACAAAGAACACTGTTCATTACTGAAATGCTCTCAATGAGCTGTTAGAATGTCAGAAACAAGCTTTCTGAGCTGAAAACTACATTTTGTGACAAAGTGCATAAGTGGATGATGAGAATGTCAGTTTTCACAAAGAACACTGTTCATTACTGAACTGCTCTAATTGAGCTGTTAGAATGTCAGAAACAAGCTTTCTGAGCTGAAAACTGCATTTTGTGACATAGTGATTCAGTGGATGATGAGAATGTCAGTTTTGACAAAGAACACTGTTCATTACTGAAATGCTCTCAGTGAGCTGTTAGAATGTCAGAAACAAGCTTTCTGAGCTGAAAACTACATTTTGTGACAAAGTGTATCAGTGGATGATGAGAATGTCAGTTTTGACAAAGAACACTGTTCATTACAAAAAAGCTCTTATTGAGCTGTTAGAATGTCAGAAACAAGCTTTCTGAGCAGAAAAATGCATTTTGTGACACAGTGAGTCAGTGGATGATGCTAATGTCAGTTTTGACAAAGAACACTGTTCATTACTGAAATGCTCTAATTGAGCTGTTAGAATGTCAGAAACAAGCTTTCTGAGCTGAAATCTGCATTTTGTGACAAAGTTCATAAGTGGATGATGAGAATGTCAGTTTTGACAAAGAACACTGTTCATTACTGAAATGCTCTCAGTGAGCTGTTAGAATGTCAGAAACAAGCTTTCCGAGCTGAAAACTACATTTTGTGACAAAGTGATTCAGTGGATGATGAGAATGTCAGTTCTGACAAAGAACACTGTTCATTACTGAAATGCTCTCAGTGAGCTGTTAGAATGTCAGAAACAAGCTTTCTGAGCTGAAAACTACATTTTGTGACAAAGTGTATCAGTGGATGATGAGAATGTCAGTTTTGACAAAGAACACTGTTCATTACAAAAAAGCTCTTATTGAGCTGTTAGAATGTCAGAAACAAGCTTTCTGAGCAGAAAAATGCATTTTGTGACACAGTGAGTCAGTGGATGATGCTAATGTCAGTTTTGACAAAGAACACTGTTCATTACTGAAATGCTCTAATTGAGCTGTTAGAATGTCAGAAATAAGCTTTCTGAGCTGAAAACTGCATTTTGTGACAAAGTGCATCAGTGGATGATGAGAATGTCAGTTTTGACAAAGAACAATGTGCATTACAAAAAAGCTCTAATTGAGCTGTTAGAATGTCAGAAACAAGCTCTCTGAGCAGAAAAAGGCATTTTGTGACATAGTGATTCAGTGGATGATGAGAATGTCAGTTTTGACAAAGAACACTGTTCATTACTGAAATGCTCTCAATGAGCTGTTAGAATGTCAGAAACAAGCTTTCTGAGCTGAAAACTACATTTTGTGACAAAGTGTATCAGTGGATGATGAGAATGTCAGTTTTGACAATGAATACTGTTCATTACTAAAATGCTCTAATTGAGCTGTTAGAATGTCAGAAACAAGCTTTCTGAGCTGAAAACTGCATTTTGTGACAAAGTGCATCAGTGGATGATGAGAATGTCAGTTTTTGACAAAGAACACTGTTCATTACTAAAATGCTCTAATTGAGCTGTTAGAATGTCAGAAACAAGCTTTCTGAGCTGAAAACTACATTTTGTGACAAAGTGTATCAGTGTATGATGAGAATGTCAGTTTTGACAAAGAACACTGTTCATTACTGAAATGCTCTCAGTGAGCTGTTAGAATGTCAGAAACAAGCTTTCTGAGCTGAAAACTACATTTTGTGACAAAGTGTATCAGTGGATGATGAGAATGTCAGTTTTGACAATGAATACTGTTCATTACTAAAATGCTCTAATTGAGCTGTTAGAATGTCAGAAACAAGCTTTCTGAGCTGAAAACTGCATTTTGTGACAAAGTGGATCAGTGGATGATGAGAATGTCAGTTTTGACAAAGAACACTGTTCATTACTGAAATGCTCTCAGTGAGCTGTTAGAATGTCAGAAACAAGCTTTCTGAGCTGAAAACTACATTTTGTGACAAAGTGTATCAGTGGATGATGAGAATGTCAGTTTTGACAATGAATACTGTTCATTACTAAAATGCTCTAATTGAGCTGTTAGAATGTCAGAAACAAGCTTTCTGAGCTGAAAACTGCATTTTGTGACAAAGTGGATCAGTGGATGATGAGAATGTCAGTTTTGACAAAGAACACTGTTCATTACTAAAATGCTCTAATTGAGCTGTTAGAATGTCAGAAATAAGCTTTCTGAGCTGAAAACTGCATTTTGTGACAAAGTGCATCAGTGGATGATGAGAATGTCAGTTTTGACAAAGAACACTGTGCATTACAAAAAAGCTCTAATTCAGCTGTTAGAATGTCAGAAACAAGCTTTCTGAGCAGAAAAAGGCATTTTGTGACATAGTGATTCAGTGGATGATGAGAATGTCAGTTTTGACAAAGAACACTGTTCATTACTAAAATGCTCTAATTGAGCTGTTAGAATGTCAGAAACAAGCTTTCTGAGCTGAAAACTGCATTTTGTGACAAAGTGCATAAGTGGATGATGAGAATGTCAGTTTTCACAAAGAACACTGTTCATTACTGAAATGCTCTAATTGAGCTGTTAGAATGTCAGAAACAAGCTTTCTGAGCTGAAAACTGCATTTTGTGACATAGTGATTCAGTGGATGATGAGAATGTCAGTTTTGACAAAGAACACTGTTCATTACTGAAATGCTCTCAATGAGCTGTTAGAATGTCAGAAACAAGCTTTCTGAGCTGAAAACTACATTTTGTGACAAAGTGTATCAGTGGATGATGAGAATGTCAGTTTAGACAATGAATACTGTTCATTACTAAAATGCTCTAATTGAGCTGTTAGAATGTCAGAAACAAGCTTTTTGAGCTGAAAACTGCATTTTGTGACAAAGTGCATCAGTGGATGATGAGAATGTCAGTTTTGACAATGAATACTGTTCATTACTAAAATGCTCTAATTGAGCTGTTAGAATGTCAGAAACAAGCTTTCTGAGCAGAAAAATGCATTTTGTGACATAGTGATTCAGTGGATGATGAGAATGTCAGTTTTGACAAAGAACTATGTTCATTACTGAAATGCTCTCAATGAGCTGTTAGAATGTCAGAAACAAGCTTTCTGAGCTGAAAACTACATTTTGTGACAAAGTGTATCAGTGGATGATGAGAATGTCAGTTTTGATAATGAATACTGTTCATTACTAAAATGCTCTAATTGAGCTGTTAGAATGTCAGAAACAAGCTTTCTGAGCTGAAAACTGCATTTTGTGACAAAGTGCATCAGTGGATGATGAGAATGTCAGTTTTTGACAAAGACCACTGTTCATTACTAAAATGCTCTAATTGAGCTGTTAGAATGTCAGAAACAAGCTTTCTGAGCTGAAAACTACATTTTGTGACAAAGTGTATCAGTGGATGATGAGAATGTCAGTTTTGACAATGAATACTGTTCATTACTAAAATGCTCTAATTGAGCTGTTAGAATGTCAGAAACAAGCTTTCTGAGCTGAAAACTGCATTTTGTGACAAAGTGCATCAGTGGATGATGAGAATGTCAGTTTTGACAATGAATACTGTTCATTACTAAAATGCTCTAATTGAGCTGTTAGAATGTCAGAAACAAGCTTTCTGAGCTGAAAACTACATTTTGTGACAAAGTGTATCAGTGGATGATGAGAATGTCAGTTTTGACAATGAATACTGTTCATTACTAAAATGCTCTAATTGAGCTGTTAGAATGTCAGAAACAAGCTTTCTGAGCTGAAAACTGCATTTTGTGACAAAGTGGATCAGTGGATGATGAGAATGTCAGTTTTGACAAAGAACACTGTTCATTACTGAAATGCTCTCAATGAGCTGTTAGAATGTCAGAAACAAGCTTTCTGAGCTGAAAACTACATTTTGTGACAAAGTGTATCAGTGGATGATGAGAATGTCAGTTTTGACAATGAATACTGTTCATTACTAAAATGCTCTAATTGAGCTGTTAGAATGTCAGAAACAAGCTTTCTGAGCTGAAAACTGCATTTTGTGACAAAGTGGATCAGTGGATGATGAGAATGTCAGTTTTGACAAAGAACACTGTTCATTACTGAAATGCTCTAATTGAGCTGTTAGAATGTCAGAAACAAGCTTTCTGAGCTGAAAACTACATTTTGTGACAAAGTGTATCAATGGATGATGAGAATGTCAGTTTTGACAAAGAACACTGTTCATTACTGAAATGCTCTCAGTGAGCTGTTAGAATGTCAGAAACAAGCTTTCTGAGCTGAAAACTACATTTTGTGACAAAGTGTATCAGTGGATGATGAGAATGTCAGTTTTGAGAAAGAACACTGTTCATTACTGAAATGCTCTAATTGAGCTGTTAGAATGTCAGAAACAAGCTTTCTGAGCTGAAATCTGCATTTTGTGACAAAGTTCATCAGTGGATGATGAGAATGTCAGTTTTGACAAAGAACACTGTTCATTACTGAAATGCTCTCAGTGAGCTGTTAGAATGTCAGAAACAAGCTTTCTGAGCTGAAAACTACATTTTGTGACAAAGTGATTCAGTGGATGATGAGAATGTCAGTTTTGACAAAGAACACTGTTCATTACTGAAATGCTCTCAGTGAGCTGTTAGAATGTCAGAAACAAACTTTCTGAGCTGAAAACTACATTTTGTGACAAAGTGTATCAGTGGATGATGAGAATGTCAGTTTTGACAAAGAACACTGTTCATTACAAAAAAGCTCTTATTGAGCTGTTAGAATGTCAGAAACAAGCTTTCTGAGCAGAAAAATGCATTTTGTGACACAGTGAGTCAGTGGATGATGCTAATGTCAGTTTTGACAAAGAACACTGTTCATTAGTGAAATGCTCTAATTGAGCTGTTAGAATGTCAGAAATAAGCTTTCTGAGCTGAAAACTGCATTTTGTGACAAAGTGCATCAGTGGATGATGAGAATGTCAGTTTTGACAAAGAACACTGTGCATTACAAAAAAGCTCTAATTGAGCTGTTGGAATGTCAGAAACAAGCTTTCTGAGCAGAAAAATGCATTTTGTGACATAGTGATTCAGTGGATGATGAGAATGTCTTTTTTGACCAAGAACACTGTTCATTACTGAAATGCTCTCAAATGAGCTGTTAGAATGTCAGAAACAAGCTTTCTGAGCTGAAAACTGCATTTTGTGACATAGTGAGTCAGTGGATGATGAGAATGTCAGTTTTGACAAAGAACACTGTTCATTACTAAAATGCTCTAATTGAGCTGTTAGAATGTCAGAAACAAGCTTTCTGAGCTGAAAACTGCATTTTGTGACATAGTGATTCAGTGGATGATGAGAATGTCAGTTTTGACAAAGAACACTGTTCATTACTGAAATGCTCTCAATGAGCTGTTAGAATGTCAGAAACAAGCTTTCTGAGCTGAAAACTACATTTTGTGACAAAGTGCATAAGTGGATGATGAGAATGTCAGTTTTCACAAAGAACACTGTTCATTACTGAACTGCTCTAATTGAGCTGTTAGAATGTCAGAAACAAGCTTTCTGAGCTGAAAACTGCATTTTGTGACATAGTGATTCAGTGGATGATGAGAATGTCAGTTTTGACAAAGAACACTGTTCATTACTGAAATGCTCTCAGTGAGCTGTTAGAATGTCAGAAACAAGCTTTCTGAGCTGAAAACTACATTTTGTGACAAAGTGTATCAGTGGATGATGAGAATGTCAGTTTTGACAAAGAACACTGTTCATTACAAAAAAGCTCTTATTGAGCTGTTAGAATGTCAGAAACAAGCTTTCTGAGCAGAAAAATGCATTTTGTGACACAGTGAGTCAGTGGATGATGCTAATGTCAGTTTTGACAAAGAACACTGTTCATTACTGAAATGCTCTAATTGAGCTGTTAGAATGTCAGAAACAAGCTTTCTGAGCTGAAATCTGCATTTTGTGACAAAGTTCATAAGTGGATGATGAGAATGTCAGTTTTGACAAAGAACACTGTTCATTACTGAAATGCTCTCAGTGAGCTGTTAGAATGTCAGAAACAAGCTTTCCGAGCTGAAAACTACATTTTGTGACAAAGTGATTCAGTGGATGATGAGAATGTCAGTTTTGACAAAGAACACTGTTCATTACTGAAATGCTCTCAGTGAGCTGTTAGAATGTCAGAAACAAGCTTTCTGAGCTGAAAACTACATTTTGTGACAAAGTGTATCAGTGGATGATGAGAATGTCAGTTTTGACAAAGAACACTGTTCATTACAAAAAAGCTCTTATTGAGCTGTTAGAATGTCAGAAACAAGCTTTCTGAGCAGAAAAATGCATTTTGTGACACAGTGAGTCAGTGGATGATGCTAATGTCAGTTTTGACAAAGAACACTGTTCATTTACTGAAATGCTCTAATTGAGCTGTTAGAATGTCAGAAATAAGCTTTCTGAGCTGAAAACTGCATTTTGTGACAAAGTGCATCAGTGGATGATGAGAATGTCAGTTTTGACAAAGAACAATGTGCATTACAAAAAAGCTCTAATTGAGCTGTTAGAATGTCAGAAACAAGCTCTCTGAGCAGAAAAAGGCATTTTGTGACATAGTGATTCAGTGGATGATGAGAATGTCAGTTTTGACAAAGAACACTGTTCATTACTGAAATGCTCTCAATGAGCTGTTAGAATGTCAGAAACAAGCTTTCTGAGCTGAAAACTACATTTTGTGACAAAGTGTATCAGTGGATGATGAGAATGTCAGTTTTGACAATGAATACTGTTCATTACTAAAATGCTCTAATTGAGCTGTTAGAATGTCAGAAACAAGCTTTCTGAGCTGAAAACTGCATTTTGTGACAAAGTGCATCAGTGGATGATGAGAATGTCAGTTTTTGACAAAGAACACTGTTCATTACTAAAATGCTCTAATTGAGCTGTTAGAATGTCAGAAACAAGCTTTCTGAGCTGAAAACTACATTTTGTGACAAAGTGTATCAGTGTATGATGAGAATGTCAGTTTTGACAATGAATACTGTTCATTACTAAAATGCTCTAATTGAGCTGTTAGAATGTCAGAAACAAGCTTTCTGAGCTGAAAACTGCATTTTGTGACATAGTGATTCAGTGGATGATGAGAATGTCAGTTTTGACAAAGAACACTGTTCATTACTGAAATGCTCTCAGTGAGCTGTTAGAATGTCAGAAACAAGCTTTCTGAGCTGAAAACTACATTTTGTGACAAAGTGTATCAGTGGATGATGAGAATGTCAGTTTTGACAATGAATACTGTTCATTACTAAAATGCTCTAATTGAGCTGTTAGAATGTCAGAAACAAGCTTTCTGAGCTGAAAACTGCATTTTGTGACAAAGTGGATCAGTGTATGATGAGAATGTCAGTTTTGACAAAGAACACTGTTCATTACTAAAATGCTCTAATTGAGCTGTTAGAATGTCAGAAATAAGCTTTCTGAGCTGAAAACTGCATTTTGTGACAAAGTGCATCAGTGGATGATGAGAATGTCAGTTTTGACAAAGAACACTGTGCATTACAAAAAAGCTCTAATTCAGCTGTTAGAATGTCAGAAACAAGCTTTCTGAGCAGAAAAAGGCATTTTGTGACATAGTGATTCAGTGGATGATGAGAATGTCAGTTTTGACAAAGAACACTGTTCATTACTAAAATGCTCTAATTGAGCTGTTAGAATGTCAGAAACAAGCTTTCTGAGCTGAAAACTGCATTTTGTGACAAAGTGCATAAGTGGATGATGAGAATGTCAGTTTTCACAAAGAACACTGTTCATTACTGAAATGCTCTAATTGAGCTGTTAGAATGTCAGAAACAAGCTTTCTGAGCTGAAAATTGCATTTTGTGACATAGTGATTCAGTGGATGATGAGAATGTCAGTTTTGACAAAGAACACTGTTCATTACTGAAATGCTCTCAATGAGCTGTTAGAATGTCAGAAACAAGCTTTCTGAGCTGAAAACTACATTTTGTGACAAAGTGTATCAGTGGATGATGAGAATGTCAGTTTAGACAATGAATACTGTTCATTACTAAAATGCTCTAATTGAGCTGTTAGAATGTCAGAAACAAGCTTTTTGAGCTGAAAACTGCATTTTGTGACAAAGTGCATCAGTGGATGATGAGAATGTCAGTTTTGACAATGAATACTGTTCATTACTAAAATGCTCTAATTGAGCTGTTAGAATGTCAGAAACAAGCTTTCTGAGCTGAAAACTGCATTTTGTGACAAAGTGCATAAGTGGATGATGAGAATGTCAGTTTTGACAAAGAACACTGTTCATTACTGAAATGCTCTAATTGAGCTGTTAGAATGTCAGAAACAAGCTTTCTGAGCTGAAAACTGCATTTTGTGACATAGTGATTCAGTGGATGATGAGAATGTCAGTTTTGACAAAGAACACTGTTCATTACTGAAATGCTCTCAGTGAGTTTTTAGAATGTCAGAAACAAGCTTTCTGAGCTGAAAACTACATTTTGTGACAAAGTGTATCAGTGGATGATGAGAATGTCAGTTTTGACAATGAATACTGTTCATTACTAAAATGCTCTAATTGAGCTGTTAGAATGTCAGAAACAAGCTTTCTGAGCTGAAAACTACATTTTGTGACAAAGTGCATCAGTGGATGATGAGAATGTCAGTTTTGACAATGAATACTGTTCATTACTAAAATGCTCTAATTGAGCTGTTAGAATGTCAGAAACAAGCTTTCTGAGCAGAAAAATGCATTTTGTGACATAGTGATTCAGTGGATGATGAGAATGTCAGTTTTGACAAAGAACTATGTTCATTACTGAAATGCTCTCAATGAGCTGTTAGAATGTCAGAAATAAGCTTTCTGAGCTGAAAACTGCATTTTGTGACATAGTGATTCAGTGGATGATGAGAATGTCAGTTTTGACAAAGAACACTGTTCATTACTGAAATGCTCTCAATGAGCTGTTAGAATGTCAGAAACAAGCTTTCTGAGCTGAAAACTACATTTTGTGACAAAGTGTATCAGTGGATGATGAGAATGTCAGTTTTGACAATGAATACTGTTCATTACTAAAATGCTCTAATTGAGCTGTTAGAATGTCAGAAACAAGCTTTCTGAGCTGAAAACTGCATTTTGTGACAAAGTGGATCAGTGGATGATGAGAATGTCAGTTTTGACAAAGAACACTGTTCATTACTAAAATGCTCTAATTGAGCTGTTAGAATGTCAGAAACAAGCTTTCTGAGCTGAAAACTGCATTTTGTGACATAGTGATTCAGTGGATGATGAGAATGTCAGTTTTGACAAAGAACACTGTTCATTACTGAAATGCTCTCAGTGAGCTGTTAGAATGTCAGAAACAAGCTTTCTGAGCTGAAAACTACATTTTGTGACAAAGTGTATCAGTGGATGATGAGAATGTCAGTTTTGACAATGAATACTGTTCATTACTAAAATGCTCTAATTGAGCTGTTAGAATGTCAGAAACAAGCTTTCTGAGCTGAAAACTGCATTTTGTGACAAAGTGGATCAGTGGATGATGAGAATGTCAGTTTTGACAAAGAACACTGTTCATTACTAAAATGCTCTAATTGAGCTGTTAGAATGTCAGAAATAAGCTTTCTGAGCTGAAAACTGCATTTTGTGACAAAGTGCATCAGTGGATGATGAGAATGTCAGTTTTGACAAAGAACACTGTGCATTACAAAAAAGCTCTTATTCAGCTGTTAGAATGTCAGAAATAAGCTTTCTGAGCTGAAAACTGCATTTTGTGACATAGTGATTCAGTGGATGATGAGAATGTCAGTTTTGACAAAGAACACTGTTCATTACTGAAATGCTCTCAATGAGCTGTTAGAATGTCAGAAACAAGCTTTCTGAGCTGAAAACTACATTTTGTGACAAAGTGTATCAGTGGATGATGAGAATGTCAGTTTTGACAATGAATACTGTTCATTACTAAAATGCTCAAATTGAGCTGTTAGAATGTCAGAAACAAGCTTTCTGAGCTGAAAACTACATTTTGTGACAAAGTGTATCAGTGGATGATGAGAATGTCAGTTTTGACAATGAATACTGTTCATTACTAAAATGCTCTAATTGAGCTGTTAGAATGTCAGAAACAAGCTTTCTGAGCTGAAAACTGCATTTTGTGACATAG
This sequence comes from Barbatula barbatula, assembly GCF_947034865.1. Taxonomy (NCBI): domain Eukaryota; kingdom Metazoa; phylum Chordata; class Actinopteri; order Cypriniformes; family Nemacheilidae; genus Barbatula; species Barbatula barbatula. Next base: position 17,979,405 of record NC_136778.1, on the reverse strand, counting down.
TGATTCAGTGGATGATGAGAATGTCAGTTTTGACAAAGAACACTGTTCATTACTGAAATGCTCTCAGTGAGCTGTTAGAATGTCAGAAACAAGCTTTCTGAGCTGAAAACTACATTTTGTGACAAAGTGTATCAGTGGATGATGAGAATGTCAGTTTTGACAATGAATACTGTTCATTACTAAAATGCTCTAATTGAGCTGTTAGAATGTCAGAAACAAGCTTTCTGAGCTGAAAACTGCATTTTGTGACAAAGTGGATCAGTGGATGATGAGAATGTCAGTTTTGACAAAGAACACTGTTCATTACTAAAATGCTCTAATTGAGCTGTTAGAATGTCAGAAATAAGCTTTCTGAGCTGAAAACTGCATTTTGTGACAAAGTGCATCAGTGGATGATGAGAATGTCAGTTTTGACAAAGAACACTGTGCATTACAAAAAAGCTCTAATTCAGCTGTTAGAATGTCAGAAACAAGCTTTCTGAGCAGAAAAAGGCATTTTGTGACATAGTGATTCAGTGGATGATGAGAATGTCAGTTTTGACAAAGAACACTGTTCATTACTAAAATGCTCTAATTGAGCTGTTAGAATGTCAGAAACAAGCTTTCTGAGCTGAAAACTGCATTTTGTGACAAAGTGCATAAGTGGATGATGAGAATGTCAGTTTTCACAAAGAACACTGTTCATTACTGAAATGCTCTAATTGAGCTGTTAGAATGTCAGAAACAAGCTTTCTGAGCTGAAAACTGCATTTTGTGACATAGTGATTCAGTGGATGATGAGAATGTCAGTTTTGACAAAGAACACTGTTCATTACTGAAATGCTCTCAATGAGCTGTTAGAATGTCAGAAACAAGCTTTCTGAGCTGAAAACTACATTTTGTGACAAAGTGTATCAGTGGATGATGAGAATGTCAGTTTAGACAATGAATACTGTTCATTACTAAAATGCTCTAATTGAGCTGTTAGAATGTCAGAAACAAGCTTTTTGAGCTGAAAACTGCATTTTGTGACAAAGTGCATCAGTGGATGATGAGAATGTCAGTTTTGACAATGAATACTGTTCATTACTAAAATGCTCTAATTGAGCTGTTAGAATGTCAGAAACAAGCTTTCTGAGCAGAAAAATGCATTTTGTGACATAGTGATTCAGTGGATGATGAGAATGTCAGTTTTGACAAAGAACTATGTTCATTACTGAAATGCTCTCAATGAGCTGTTAGAATGTCAGAAACAAGCTTTCTGAGCTGAAAACTACATTTTGTGACAAAGTGTATCAGTGGATGATGAGAATGTCAGTTTTGATAATGAATACTGTTCATTACTAAAATGCTCTAATTGAGCTGTTAGAATGTCAGAAACAAGCTTTCTGAGCTGAAAACTGCATTTTGTGACAAAGTGCATCAGTGGATGATGAGAATGTCAGTTTTTGACAAAGACCACTGTTCATTACTAAAATGCTCTAATTGAGCTGTTAGAATGTCAGAAACAAGCTTTCTGAGCTGAAAACTACATTTTGTGACAAAGTGTATCAGTGGATGATGAGAATGTCAGTTTTGACAATGAATACTGTTCATTACTAAAATGCTCTAATTGAGCTGTTAGAATGTCAGAAACAAGCTTTCTGAGCTGAAAACTGCATTTTGTGACAAAGTGCATCAGTGGATGATGAGAATGTCAGTTTTGACAATGAATACTGTTCATTACTAAAATGCTCTAATTGAGCTGTTAGAATGTCAGAAACAAGCTTTCTGAGCTGAAAACTACATTTTGTGACAAAGTGTATCAGTGGATGATGAGAATGTCAGTTTTGACAATGAATACTGTTCATTACTAAAATGCTCTAATTGAGCTGTTAGAATGTCAGAAACAAGCTTTCTGAGCTGAAAACTGCATTTTGTGACAAAGTGGATCAGTGGATGATGAGAATGTCAGTTTTGACAAAGAACACTGTTCATTACTGAAATGCTCTCAATGAGCTGTTAGAATGTCAGAAACAAGCTTTCTGAGCTGAAAACTACATTTTGTGACAAAGTGTATCAGTGGATGATGAGAATGTCAGTTTTGACAATGAATACTGTTCATTACTAAAATGCTCTAATTGAGCTGTTAGAATGTCAGAAACAAGCTTTCTGAGCTGAAAACTGCATTTTGTGACAAAGTGGATCAGTGGATGATGAGAATGTCAGTTTTGACAAAGAACACTGTTCATTACTGAAATGCTCTAATTGAGCTGTTAGAATGTCAGAAACAAGCTTTCTGAGCTGAAAACTACATTTTGTGACAAAGTGTATCAGTGGATGATGAGAATGTCAGTTTAGACAATGAATACTGTTCATTACTAAAATGCTCTAATTGAGCTGTTAGAATGTCAGAAATAAGCTTTCTGAGCTGAAAACTGCATTTTGTGACAAAGTGCATCAGTGGATGATGAGAATGTCAGTTTTGACAAAGAACACTGTGCATTACAAAAAAGCTCTAATTCAGCTGTTAGAATGTCAGAAACAAGCTTTCTGAGCAGAAAAAGGCATTTTGTGACATAGTGATTCAGTGGATGATGAGAATGTCAGTTTTGACAAAGAACACTGTTCATTACTAAAATGCTCTAATTGAGCTGTTAGAATGTCAGAAACAAGCTTTCTGAGCTGAAAACTGCATTTTGTGACAAAGTGCATAAGTGGATGATGAGAATGTCAGTTTTCACAAAGAACACTGTTCATTACTGAAATGCTCTAATTGAGCTGTTAGAATGTCAGAAACAAGCTTTCTGAGCTGAAAACTGCATTTTGTGACATAGTGATTCAGTGGATGATGAGAATGTCAGTTTTGACAAAGAACACTGTTCATTACTGAAATGCTCTCAATGAGCTGTTAGAATGTCAGAAACAAGCTTTCTGAGCTGAAAACTACATTTTGTGACAAAGTGTATCAGTGGATGATGAGAATGTCAGTTTAGACAATGAATACTGTTCATTACTAAAATGCTCTAATTGAGCTGTTAGAATGTCAGAAACAAGCTTTTTGAGCTGAAAACTGCATTTTGTGACAAAGTGCATCAGTGGATGATGAGAATGTCAGTTTAGACAATGAATACTGTTCATTACTAAAATGCTCTAATTGAGCTGTTAGAATGTCAGAAACAAGCTTTTTGAGCTGAAAACTGCATTTTGTGACAAAGTGCATCAGTGGATGATGAGAATGTCAGTTTTGACAATGAATACTGTTCATTACTAAAATGCTCTAATTGAGCTGTTAGAATGTCAGAAACAAGCTTTCTGAGCAGAAAAATGCATTTTGTGACATAGTGATTCAGTGGATGATGAGAATGTCAGTTTTGACAAAGAACACTGTTCATTACTGAAATGCTCTCAATGAGCTGTTAGAATGTCAGAAACAAGCTTTCTGAGCTGAAAACTACATTTTGTGACAAAGTGTATCAGTGGATGATGAGAATGTCAGTTTTGACAATGAATACTGTTCATTACTAAAATGCTCTAATTGAGCTGTTAGAATGTCAGAAACAAGCTTTCTGAGCTGAAAACTGCATTTTGTGACAAAGTGGATCAGTGGATGATGAGAATGTCAGTTTTGACAAAGAACACTGTTCATTACTGAAATGCTCTAATTGAGCTGTTAGAATGTCAGAAACAAGCTTTCTGAGCTGAAAACTACATTTTGTGACAAAGTGTATCAGTGGATGATGAGAATGTCAGTTTAGACAATGAATACTGTTCATTACTAAAATGCTCTAATTGAGCTGTTAGAATGTCAGAAATAAGCTTTCTGAGCTGAAAACTGCATTTTGTGACAAAGTGCATCAGTGGATGATGAGAATGTCAGTTTTGACAAAGAACACTGTGCATTACAAAAAAGCTCTAATTCAGCTGTTAGAATGTCAGAAACAAGCTTTCTGAGCAGAAAAAGGCATTTTGTGACATAGTGATTCAGTGGATGATGAGAATGTCAGTTTTGACAAAGAACACTGTTCATTACTAAAATGCTCTAATTGAGCTGTTAGAATGTCAGAAACAAGCTTTCTGAGCTGAAAACTGCATTTTGTGACAAAGTGCATAAGTGGATGATGAGAATGTCAGTTTTCACAAAGAACACTGTTCATTACTGAAATGCTCTAATTGAGCTGTTAGAATGTCAGAAACAAGCTTTCTGAGCTGAAAACTGCATTTTGTGACATAGTGATTCAGTGGATGATGAGAATGTCAGTTTTGACAAAGAACACTGTTCATTACTGAAATGCTCTCAATGAGCTGTTAGAATGTCAGAAACAAGCTTTCTGAGCTGAAAACTACATTTTGTGACAAAGTGTATCAGTGGATGATGAGAATGTCAGTTTAGACAATGAATACTGTTCATTACTAAAATGCTCTAATTGAGCTGTTAGAATGTCAGAAACAAGCTTTTTGAGCTGAAAACTGCATTTTGTGACAAAGTGCATCAGTGGATGATGAGAATGTCAGTTTTGACAATGAATACTGTTCATTACTAAAATGCTCTAATTGAGCTGTTAGAATGTCAGAAACAAGCTTTCTGAGCAGAAAAATGCATTTTGTGACATAGTGATTCAGTGGATGATGAGAATGTCAGTTTTGACAAAGAACTATGTTCATTACTGAAATGCTCTCAATGAGCTGTTAGAATGTCAGAAACAAGCTTTCTGAGCTGAAAACTACATTTTGTGACAAAGTGTATCAGTGGATGATGAGAATGTCAGTTTTGATAATGAATACTGTTCATTACTAAAATGCTCTAATTGAGCTGTTAGAATGTCAGAAACAAGCTTTCTGAGCTGAAAACTGCATTTTGTGACAAAGTGCATCAGTGGATGATGAGAATGTCAGTTTTTGACAAAGACCACTGTTCATTACTAAAATGCTCTAATTGAGCTGTTAGAATGTCAGAAACAAGCTTTCTGAGCTGAAAACTACATTTTGTGACAAAGTGTATCAGTGGATGATGAGAATGTCAGTTTTGACAATGAATACTGTTCATTACTAAAATGCTCTAATTGAGCTGTTAGAATGTCAGAAACAAGCTTTCTGAGCTGAAAACTGCATTTTGTGACAAAGTGCATCAGTGGATGATGAGAATGTCAGTTTTGACAATGAATACTGTTCATTACTAAAATGCTCTAATTGAGCTGTTAGAATGTCAGAAACAAGCTTTCTGAGCTGAAAACTACATTTTGTGACAAAGTGTATCAGTGGATGATGAGAATGTCAGTTTTGACAATGAATACTGTTCATTACTAAAATGCTCTAATTGAGCTGTTAGAATGTCAGAAACAAGCTTTCTGAGCTGAAAACTGCATTTTGTGACAAAGTGGATCAGTGGATGATGAGAATGTCAGTTTTGACAATGAATACTGTTCATTACTAAAATGCTCTAATTGAGCTGTTAGAATGTCAGAAACAAGCTTTCTGAGCTGAAAACTGCATTTTGTGACAAAGTGGATCAGTGGATGATGAGAATGTCAGTTTTGACAAAGAACACTGTTCATTACTGAAATGCTCTCAATGAGCTGTTAGAATGTCAGAAACAAGCTTTCTGAGCTGAAAACTACATTTTGTGACAAAGTGTATCAGTGGATGATGAGAATGTCAGTTTTGACAATGAATACTGTTCATTACTAAAATGCTCTAATTGAGCTGTTAGAATGTCAGAAACAAGCTTTCTGAGCTGAAAACTGCATTTTGTGACAAAGTGGATCAGTGGATGATGAGAATGTCAGTTTTGACAAAGAACACTGTTCATTACTGAAATGCTCTAATTGAGCTGTTAGAATGTCAGAAACAAGCTTTCTGAGCTGAAAACTGCATTTTGTGACAAAGTGGATCAGTGGATGATGAGAATGTCAGTTTTGACAAAGAACACTGTTCATTACTGAAATGCTCTAATTGAGCTGTTAGAATGTCAGAAACAAGCTTTCTGAGCTGAAAACTACATTTTGTGACAAAGTGTATCAATGGATGATGAGAATGTCAGTTTTGACAAAGAACACTGTTCATTACTGAAATGCTCTCAGTGAGCTGTTAGAATGTCAGAAACAAGCTTTCTGAGCTGAAAACTACATTTTGTGACAAAGTGTATCAGTGGATGATGAGAATGTCAGTTTTGAGAAAGAACACTGTTCATTACTGAAATGCTCTAATTGAGCTGTTAGAATGTCAGAAACAAGCTTTCTGAGCTGAAATCTGCATTTTGTGACAAAGTTCATCAGTGGATGATGAGAATGTCAGTTTTGACAAAGAACACTGTTCATTACTGAAATGCTCTCAGTGAGCTGTTAGAATGTCAGAAACAAGCTTTCTGAGCTGAAAACTACATTTTGTGACAAAGTGATTCAGTGGATGATGAGAATGTCAGTTTTGACAAAGAACACTGTTCATTACTGAAATGCTCTCAGTGAGCTGTTAGAATGTCAGAAACAAACTTTCTGAGCAGAAAACTACATTTTGTGACAAAGTGTATCAGTGGATGATGAGAATGTCAGTTTTGACAAAGAACACTGTTCATTACAAAAAAGCTCTTATTGAGCTGTTAGAATGTCAGAAACAAGCTTTCTGAGCAGAAAAATGCATTTTGTGACACAGTGAGTCAGTGGATGATGCTAATGTCAGTTTTGACAAAGAACACTGTTCATTACTGAAATGCTCTAATTGAGCTGTTAGAATGTCAGAAATAAGCTTTCTGAGCTGAAAACTGCATTTTGTGACAAAGTGCATCAGTGGATGATGAGAATGTCAGTTTTGACAAAGAACACTGTGCATTACAAAAAAGCTCTAATTGAGCTGTTGGAATGTCAGAAACAAGCTTTCTGAGCAGAAAAATGCATTTTGTGACATAGTGATTCAGTGGATGATGAGAATGTCTTTTTTGACCAAGAACACTGTTCATTACTGAAATGCTCTCAAATGAGCTGTTAGAATGTCAGAAACAAGCTTTCTGAGCTGAAAACTGCATTTTGTGACAAAGTGGATCAGTGGATGATGAGAATGTCAGTTTTGACAAAGAACACTGTTCATTACTAAAATGCTCTAATTGAGCTGTTAGAATGTCAGAAATAAGCTTTCTGAGCTGAAAACTGCATTTTGTGACAAAGTGCATCAGTGGATGATGAGAATGTCAGTTTTGACAAAGAACAATGTGCATTACAAAAAAGCTCTAATTGAGCTGTTAGAATGTCAGAATCAAGCTCTCTGAGCAGAAAAAGGCATTTTGTGACATAGTGATTCAGTGGATGATGAGAATGTCAGTTTTGACAAAGAACACTGTTCATTACTGAAATGCTCTCAATGAGCTGTTAGAATGTCAGAAACAAGCTTTCTGAGCTGAAAACTACATTTTGTGACAAAGTGTATCAGTGGATGATGAGAATGTCAGTTTTGACAATGAATACTGTTCATTACTAAAATGCTCTAATTGAGCTGTTAGAATGTCAGAAACAAGCTTTCTGAGCTGAAAACTGCATTTTGTGACAAAGTGGATCAGTGGATGATGAGAATGTCAGTTTTGACAAAGAACACTGTTCATTACTGAAATGCTCTCAATGAGCTGTTAGAATGTCAGAAACAAGCTTTCTGAGCTGAAAACTACATTTTGTGACAAAGTGTATCAGTGGATGATGAGAATGTCAGTTTTGACAATGAATACTGTTCATTACTAAAATGCTCTAATTGAGCTGTTAGAATGTCAGAAACAAGCTTTCTGAGCTGAAAACTGCATTTTGTGACAAAGTGGATCAGTGGATGATGAGAATGTCAGTTTTGACAAAGAACACTGTTCATTACTGAAATGCTCTAATTGAGCTGTTAGAATGTCAGAAACAAGCTTTCTGAGCTGAAAACTACATTTTGTGACAAAGTGTATCAATGGATGATGAGAATGTCAGTTTTGACAAAGAACACTGTTCATTACTGAAATGCTCTCAGTGAGCTGTTAGAATGTCAGAAACAAGCTTTCTGAGCTGAAAACTACATTTTGTGACAAAGTGTATCAGTGGATGATGAGAATGTCAGTTTTGAGAAAGAACACTGTTCATTACTGAAATGCTCTAATTGAGCTGTTAGAATGTCAGAAACAAGCTTTCTGAGCTGAAATCTGCATTTTGTGACAAAGTTCATAAGTGGATGATGAGAATGTCAGTTTTGACAAAGAACACTGTTCATTACTGAAATGCTCTCAGTGAGCTGTTAGAATGTCAGAAACAAGCTTTCCGAGCTGAAAACTACATTTTGTGACAAAGTGATTCAGTGGATGATGAGAATGTCAGTTTTGACAAAGAACACTGTTCATTACTGAAATGCTCTCAGTGAGCTGTTAGAATGTCAGAAACAAGCTTTCTGAGCTGAAAACTACATTTTGTGACAAAGTGTATCAGTGGATGATGAGAATGTCAGTTTTGACAAAGAACACTGTTCATTACAAAAAAGCTCTTATTGAGCTGTTAGAATGTCAGAAACAAGCTTTCTGAGCAGAAAAATGCATTTTGTGACACAGTGAGTCAGTGGATGATGCTAATGTCAGTTTTGACAAAGAACACTGTTCATTACTGAAATGCTCTAATTGAGCTGTTAGAATGTCAGAAATAAGCTTTCTGAGCTGAAAACTGCATTTTGTGACAAAGTGCATCAGTGGATGATGAGAATGTCAGTTTTGACAAAGAACACTGTGCATTACAAAAAAGCTCTAATTGAGCTGTTGGAATGTCAGAAACAAGCTTTCTGAGCAGAAAAATGCATTTTGTGACATAGTGATTCAGTGGATGATGAGAATGTCTTTTTTGACCAAGAACACTGTTCATTACTGAAATGCTCTCAAATGAGCTGTTAGAATGTCAGAAACAAGCTTTCTGAGCAGAAAAAGGCATTTTGTGACATAGTGATTCAGTGGATGATGAGAATGTCAGTTTTGACAAAGAACACTGTTCATTACTGAAATGCTCTCAATGAGCTGTTAGAATGTCAGAAACAAGCTTTCTGAGCTGAAAACTACATTTTGTGACAAAGTGTATCAGTGGATGATGAGAATGTCAGTTTTGACAATGAATACTGTTCATTACTAAAATGCTCTAATTGAGCTGTTAGAATGTCAGAAACAAGCTTTCTGAGCTGAAAACTGCATTTTGTGACAAAGTGGATCAGTGGATGATGAGAATGTCAGTTTTGACAAAGAACACTGTTCATTACTAAAATGCTCTAATTGAGCTGTTAGAATGTCAGAAACAAGCTTTCTGAGCTGAAAACTGCATTTTGTGACATAGTGATTCAGTGGATGATGAGAATGTCAGTTTTGACAAAGAACACTGTTCATTACTGAAATGCTCTCAGTGAGCTGTTAGAATGTCAGAAACAAGCTTTCTGAGCTGAAAACTACATTTTGTGACAAAGTGTATCAGTGGATGATGAGAATGTCAGTTTTGACAATGAATACTGTTCATTACTAAAATGCTCTAATTGAGCTGTTAGAATGTCAGAAACAAGCTTTCTGAGCTGAAAACTGCATTTTGTGACAAAGTGGATCAGTGGATGATGAGAATGTCAGTTTTGACAAAGAACACTGTTCATTACTAAAATGCTCTAATTGAGCTGTTAGAATGTCAGAAATAAGCTTTCTGAGCTGAAAACTGCATTTTGTGACAAAGTGCATCAGTGGATGATGAGAATGTCAGTTTTGACAAAGAACCATGTGCATTACAAAAAAGCTCTAATTCAGCTGTTAGAATGTCAGAAACAAGCTTTCTGAGCAGAAAAAGGCATTTTGTGACATAGTGATTCAGTGGATGATGAGAATGTCAGTTTTGACAAAGAACACTGTTCATTACTAAAATGCTCTAATTGAGCTGTTAGAATGTCAGAAATAAGCTTTCTGAGCTGAAAACTGCATTTTGTGACAAAGTGCATCAGTGGATGATGAGAATGTCAGTTTTGACAAAGAACACTGTGCATTACAAAAAAGCTCTAATTGAGCTGTTAGAATGTCAGAAACAAGCTCTCTGAGCAGAAAAAGGCATTTTGTGACATAGTGATTCAGTGGATGATGAGAATGTCAGTTTTGACAAAGAACACTGTTCATTACTGAAATGCTCTCAATGAGCTGTTAGAATGTCAGAAACAAGCTTTCTGAGCTGAAAACTACATTTTGTGACAAAGTGTATCAGTGGATGATGAGAATGTCAGTTTTGACAAAGAACACTGTTCATTACAAAAAAGCTCTTATTGAGCTGTTAGAATGTCAGAAACAAGCTTTCTGAGCAGAAAAATGCATTTTGTGACACAGTGAGTCAGTGGATGATGCTAATGTCAGTTTTGACAAAGAACACTGTTCATTACTGAAATGCTCTAATTGAGCTGTTAGAATGTCAGAAATAAGCTTTCTGAGCTGAAAACTGCATTTTGTGACAAAGTGCATCAGTGGATGATGAGAATGTCAGTTTTGACAAAGAACACTGTGCATTACAAAAAAGCTCTAATTGAGCTGTTGGAATGTCAGAAACAAGCTTTCTGATTAGAAAAATGCATTTTGTGACATAGTGATTCAGTGGATGATGAGAATGTCTTTTTTGACCAAGAACACTGTTCATTACTGAAATGCTCTCAAATGAGCTGTTAGAATGTCAGAAACAAGCTTTCTGAGCTGAAAACTGCATTTTGTGACATAGTGAGTCAGTGGATGATGAGAATGTCAGTTTTGACAAAGAACACTGTTCATTACTAAAATGCTCTAATTGAGCTGTTAGAATGTCAGAAATAAGCTTTCTGAGCTGAAAACTGCATTTTGTGACAAAGTGCATAAGTGGATGATGAGAATGTCAGTTTTGACAAAGAACACTGTGCATTACAAAAAAGCTCTAATTCAGCTGTTAGAATGTCAGAAATAAGCTTTCTTAGCAGAAAAAGGCATTTTGTGACATAGTGATTCAGTGGATGATGAGAATGTCAGTTTTGACCAAGAACACTGTTCATTACTGAAATGCTCTCAATGAGCTGTTAGAATGTCAGAAACAAGCTTTCTGAGCTGAAAACTGCATTTTGTGACAAAGTGGATCAGTGGATGATGAGAATGTCAGTTTTGACAAAGAACACTGTTCATTACTAAAATGCTCTAATTGAGCTGTTAGAATGTCAGAAACAAGCTTTCTGAGCTGAAAACTGCATTTTGTGACATAGTGATTCAGTGGATGATGAGAATGTCAGTTTTGACAAAGAACACTGTTCATTACTGAAATGCTCTCAGTGAGCTGTTAGAATGTCAGAAACAAGCTTTCTGAGCTGAAAACTACATTTTGTGACAAAGTGTATCAGTGGATGATGAGAATGTCAGTTTTGACAATGAATACTGTTCATTACTAAAATGCTCTAATTGAGCTGTTAGAATGTCAGAAACAAGCTTTCTGAGCTGAAAACTGCATTTTGTGACAAAGTGGATCAGTGGATGATGAGAATGTCAGTTTTGACAAAGAACACTGTTCATTACTAAAATGCTCTAATTGAGCTGTTAGAATGTCAGAAATAAGCTTTCTGAGCTGAAAACTGCATTTTGTGACAAAGTGCATCAGTGGATGATGAGAATGTCAGTTTTGACAAAGAACACTGTGCATTACAAAAAAGCTCTAATTCAGCTGTTAGAATGTCAGAAACAAGCTTTCTGAGCAGAAAAAGGCATTTTGTGACATAGTGATTCAGTGGATGATGAGAATGTCAGTTTTGACAAAGAACACTGTTCATTACTAAAATGCTCTAATTGAGCTGTTAGAATGTCAGAAACAAGCTTTCTGAGCTGAAAACTGCATTTTGTGACAAAGTGTATCAGTGGATGATGAGAATGTCAGTTTTGACAATGAATACTGTTCATTACTAAAATGCTCTAATTGAGCTGTTAGAATGTCAGAAACAAGCTTTCTGAGCTGAAAACTGCATTTTGTGACAAAGTGCATAAGTGGATGATGAGAATGTCAATTTTCACAAAGAACACTGTTCATTACTGAAATGCTCTAATTGAGCTGTTAGAATGTCAGAAACAAGCTTTCTGAGCTGAAAACTGCATTTTGTGACATAGTGATTCAGTGGATGATGAGAATGTCAGTTTTGACAAAGAACACTGTTCATTACTGAAATGCTCTCAATGAGCTGTTAGAATGTCAGAAATAAGCTTTCTGAGCTGAAAACTACATTTTGTGACAAAGTGTATCAGTGGATGAGTAGAATGTCAGTTTTGACAATGAATACTGTTCATTACTAAAATGCTCTAATTGAGCTGTTAGAATGTCAGAAACAAGCTTTTTGAGCTGAAAACTGCATTTTGTGACAAAGTGCATCAGTGGATGATGAGAATGTCAGTTTTGACAATGAATACTGTTCATTACTAAAATGCTCTAATTGAGCTGTTAGAATGTCAGAAACAAGCTTTCTGAGCTGAAAACTGCATTTTGTGACAAAGTGGATCAGTGGATGATGAGAATGTCAGTTTTGACAAAGAACACTGTTCATTACTGAAATGCTCTAATTGAGCTGTTAGAATGTCAGAAACAAGCTTTCTGAGCTGAAATCTGCATTTTGTGACAAAGTTCATCAGTGGATGATGAGAATGTCAGTTTTGACAATGAATACTGTTCATTACTAAAATGCTCTAATTGAGCTGTTAGAATGTCAGAAATAAGCTTTCTGAGCTGAAAACTGCATTTTGTGACAAAGTGCATAAGTGGATGATGAGAATGTCAGTTTTGACAAAGAACACTGTGCATTACAAAAAAGCTCTAATTCAGCTGTTAGAATGTCAGAAATAAGCTTTCTGAGCAGAAAAAGGCATTTTGTGACATAGTGATTCAGTGGATGATGAGAATGTCAGTTTTGACCAAGAACACTGTTCATTACTGAAATGCTCTCAATGAGCTGTTAGAATGTCAGAAACAAGCTTTCTGAGCTGAAAACTGCATTTTGTGACAAAGTGGATCAGTGGATGATGAGAATGTCAGTTTTGACAAAGAACACTGTTCATTACTAAAATGCTCTAATTGAGCTGTTAGAATCTCAGAAACAAGCTTTCTGAGCTGAAAACTGCATTTTGTGACATAGTGATTCAGTGGATGATGAGAATGTCAGTTTTGACAAAGAACACTGTTCATTACTGAAATGCTCTCAGTGAGCTGTTAGAATGTCAGAAACAAGCTTTCTGAGCTGAAAACTACATTTTGTGACAAAGTGTATCAGTGGATGATGAGAATGTCAGTTTTGACAATGAATACTGTTCATTACTAAAATGCTCTAATTGAGCTGTTAGAATGTCAGAAACAAGCTTTCTGAGCTGAAAACTGCATTTTGTGACAAAGTGGATCAGTGGATGATGAGAATGTCAGTTTTGACAAAGAACACTGTTCATTACTAAAATGCTCTAATTGAGCTGTTAGAATGTCAGAAATAAGCTTTCTGAGCTGAAAACTGCATTTTGTGACAAAGTGCATCAGTGGATGATGAGAATGTCAGTTTTGACAAAGAACACTGTGCATTACAAAAAAGCTCTAATTCAGCTGTTAGAATGTCAGAAACAAGCTTTCTGAGCAGAAAAAGGCATTTTGTGACATAGTGATTCAGTGGATGATGAGAATGTCAGTTTTGACAAAGAACACTGTTCATTACTAAAATGCTCTAATTGAGCTGTTAGAATGTCAGAAACAAGCTTTCTGAGCTGAAAACTGCATTTTGTGACAAAGTGTATCAGTGGATGATGAGAATGTCAGTTTTGACAATGAATACTGTTCATTACTAAAATGCTCTAATTGAGCTGTTAGAATGTCAGAAACAAGCTTTCTGAGCTGAAAACTGCATTTTGTGACAAAGTGCATAAGTGGATGATGAGAATGTCAATTTTCACAAAGAACACTGTTCATTACTGAAATGCTCTAATTGAGCTGTTAGAATGTCAGAAACAAGCTTTCTGAGCTGAAAACTGCATTTTGTGACATAGTGATTCAGTGGATGATGAGAATGTCAGTTTTGACAAAGAACACTGTTCATTACTGAAATGCTCTCAATGAGCTGTTAGAATGTCAGAAACAAGCTTTCTGAGCTGAAAACTACATTTTGTGACAAAGTGTATCAGTGGATGAGTAGAATGTCAGTTTTGACAATGAATACTGTTCATTACTAAAATGCTCTAATTGAGCTGTTAGAATGTCAGAAACAAGCTTTTTGAGCTGAAAACTGCATTTTGTGACAAAGTGCATCAGTGGATGATGAGAATGTCAGTTTTGACAATGAATACTGTTCATTACTAAAATGCTCTAATTGAGCTGTTAGAATGTCAGAAACAAGCTTTCTGAGCTGAAAACTGCATTTTGTGACAAAGTGCATAAGTGGATGATGAGAATGTCAGTTTTGACAAAGAACACTGTTCATTACTGAAATGCTCTCAGTGAGTTTTTAGAATGTCAGAAACAAGCTTTCTGAGCTGAAAACTACATTTTGTGACAAAGTGTATCAGTGGATGATGAGAATGTCAGTTTTGACAATGAATACTGTTCAGTACTAAAATGCTCTAACTGAGCTGTTAGAATGTCAGAAACAAGCTTTCTGAGCTGAAAACTGCATTTTGTGACATAGTGAGTCAGTGGATGATGAGAATGTCAGTTTTGACAAAGAACACTGTTCATTACTAAAATGCTCTAATTGAGCTGTTAGAATGTCAGAAATAAGCTTTCTGAGCTGAAAACTGCATTTTGTGACAAAGTGCATAAGTGGATGATGAGAATGTCAGTTTTGACAAAGAACACTGTGCATTACAAAAAAGCTCTAATTCAGCTGTTAGAATGTCAGAAATAAGCTTTCTTAGCAGAAAAAGGCATTTTGTGACATAGTGATTCAGTGGATGATGAGAATGTCAGTTTTGACCAAGAACACTGTTCATTACTGAAATGCTCTCAATGAGCTGTTAGAATGTCAGAAACAAGCTTTCTGAGCTGAAAACTGCATTTTGTGACAAAGTGGATCAGTGGATGATGAGAATGTCAGTTTTGACAAAGAACACTGTTCATTACTAAAATGCTCTAATTGAGCTGTTAGAATCTCAGAAACAAGCTTTCTGAGCTGAAAACTGCATTTTGTGACATAGTGATTCAGTGGATGATGAGAATGTCAGTTTTGACAAAGAACACTGTTCATTACTGAAATGCTCTCAGTGAGCTGTTAGAATGTCAGAAACAAGCTTTCTGAGCTGAAAACTACATTTTGTGACAAAGTGTATCAGTGGATGATGAGAATGTCAGTTTTGACAATGAATACTGTTCATTACTAAAATGCTCTAATTGAGCTGTTAGAATGTCAGAAACAAGCTTTCTGAGCTGAAAACTGCATTTTGTGACAAAGTGGATCAGTGGATGATGAGAATGTCAGTTTTGACAAAGAACACTGTTCATTACTAAAATGCTCTAATTGAGCTGTTAGAATGTCAGAAATAAGCTTTCTGAGCTGAAAACTGCATTTTGTGACAAAGTGCATCAGTGGATGATGAGAATGTCAGTTTTGACAAAGAACACTGTGCATTACAAAAAAGCTCTAATTCAGCTGTTAGAATGTCAGAAACAAGCTTTCTGAGCAGAAAAAGGCATTTTGTGACATAGTGATTCAGTGGATGATGAGAATGTCAGTTTTGACAAAGAACACTGTTCATTACTAAAATGCTCTAATTGAGCTGTTAGAATGTCAGAAACAAGCTTTCTGAGCTGAAAACTGCATTTTGTGACAAAGTGTATCAGTGGATGATGAGAATGTCAGTTTTGACAATGAATACTGTTCATTACTAAAATGCTCTAATTGAGCTGTTAGAATGTCAGAAACAAGCTTTCTGAGCTGAAAACTGCATTTTGTGACAAAGTGCATAAGTGGATGATGAGAATGTCAATTTTCACAAAGAACACTGTTCATTACTGAAATGCTCTAATTGAGCTGTTAGAATGTCAGAAACAAGCTTTCTGAGCTGAAAACTGCATTTTGTGACATAGTGATTCAGTGGATGATGAGAATGTCAGTTTTGACAAAGAACACTGTTCATTACTGAAATGCTCTCAATGAGCTGTTAGAATGTCAGAAATAAGCTTTCTGAGCTGAAAACTACATTTTGTGACAAAGTGTATCAGTGGATGAGTAGAATGTCAGTTTTGACAATGAATACTGTTCATTACTAAAATGCTCTAATTGAGCTGTTAGAATGTCAGAAACAAGCTTTTTGAGCTGAAAACTGCATTTTGTGACAAAGTGCATCAGTGGATGATGAGAATGTCAGTTTTGACAATGAATACTGTTCATTACTAAAATGCTCTAATTGAGCTGTTAGAATGTCAGAAACAAGCTTTCTGAGCTGAAAACTGCATTTTGTGACAAAGTGGATCAGTGGATGATGAGAATGTCAGTTTTGACAAAGAACACTGTTCATTACTGAAATGCTCTAATTGAGCTGTTAGAATGTCAGAAACAAGCTTTCTGAGCTGAAATCTGCATTTTGTGACAAAGTTCATCAGTGGATGATGAGAATGTCAGTTTTGACAATGAATACTGTTCATTACTAAAATGCTCTAATTGAGCTGTTAGAATGTCAGAAATAAGCTTTCTGAGCTGAAAACTGCATTTTGTGACAAAGTGCATAAGTGGATGATGAGAATGTCAGTTTTGACAAAGAACACTGTGCATTACAAAAAAGCTCTAATTCAGCTGTTAGAATGTCAGAAATAAGCTTTCTGAGCAGAAAAAGGCATTTTGTGACATAGTGATTCAGTGGATGATGAGAATGTCAGTTTTGACCAAGAACACTGTTCATTACTGAAATGCTCTCAATGAGCTGTTAGAATGTCAGAAACAAGCTTTCTGAGCTGAAAACTGCATTTTGTGACAAAGTGGATCAGTGGATGATGAGAATGTCAGTTTTGACAAAGAACACTGTTCATTACTAAAATGCTCTAATTGAGCTGTTAGAATCTCAGAAACAAGCTTTCTGAGCTGAAAACTGCATTTTGTGACATAGTGATTCAGTGGATGATGAGAATGTCAGTTTTGACAAAGAACACTGTTCATTACTGAAATGCTCTCAGTGAGCTGTTAGAATGTCAGAAACAAGCTTTCTGAGCTGAAAACTACATTTTGTGACAAAGTGTATCAGTGGATGATGAGAATGTCAGTTTTGACAATGAATACTGTTCATTACTAAAATGCTCTAATTGAGCTGTTAGAATGTCAGAAACAAGCTTTCTGAGCTGAAAACTGCATTTTGTGACAAAGTGGATCAGTGGATGATGAGAATGTCAGTTTTGACAAAGAACACTGTTCATTACTAAAATGCTCTAATTGAGCTGTTAGAATGTCAGAAATAAGCTTTCTGAGCTGAAAACTGCATTTTGTGACAAAGTGCATCAGTGGATGATGAGAATGTCAGTTTTGACAAAGAACACTGTGCATTACAAAAAAGCTCTAATTCAGCTGTTAGAATGTCAGAAACAAGCTTTCTGAGCAGAAAAAGGCATTTTGTGACATAGTGATTCAGTGGATGATGAGAATGTCAGTTTTGACAAAGAACACTGTTCATTACTAAAATGCTCTAATTGAGCTGTTAGAATGTCAGAAACAAGCTTTCTGAGCTGAAAACTGCATTTTGTGACAAAGTGTATCAGTGGATGATGAGAATGTCAGTTTTGACAATGAATACTGTTCATTACTAAAATGCTCTAATTGAGCTGTTAGAATGTCAGAAACAAGCTTTCTGAGCTGAAAACTGCATTTTGTGACAAAGTGCATAAGTGGATGATGAGAATGTCAATTTTCACAAAGAACACTGTTCATTACTGAAATGCTCTAATTGAGCTGTTAGAATGTCAGAAACAAGCTTTCTGAGCTGAAAACTGCATTTTGTGACATAGTGATTCAGTGGATGATGAGAATGTCAGTTTTGACAAAGAACACTGTTCATTACTGAAATGCTCTCAATGAGCTGTTAGAATGTCAGAAACAAGCTTTCTGAGCTGAAAACTACATTTTGTGACAAAGTGTATCAGTGGATGAGTAGAATGTCAGTTTTGACAATGAATACTGTTCATTACTAAAATGCTCTAATTGAGCTGTTAGAATGTCAGAAACAAGCTTTTTGAGCTGAAAACTGCATTTTGTGACAAAGTGCATCAGTGGATGATGAGAATGTCAGTTTTGACAATGAATACTGTTCATTACTAAAATGCTCTAATTGAGCTGTTAGAATGTCAGAAACAAGCTTTCTGAGCTGAAAACTGCATTTTGTGACAAAGTGCATAAGTGGATGATGAGAATGTCAGTTTTGACAAAGAACACTGTTCATTACTGAAATGCTCTCAGTGAGTTTTTAGAATGTCAGAAACAAGCTTTCTGAGCTGAAAACTACATTTTGTGACAAAGTGTATCAGTGGATGATGAGAATGTCAGTTTTGACAATGAATACTGTTCAGTACTAAAATGCTCTAACTGAGCTGTTAGAATGTCAGAAACAAGCTTTCTGAGCTGAAAACTGCATTTTGTGACAAAGTGCATCAGTGGATGATGAGAATGTCAGTTTTGACAATGAATACTGTTCATTACTAAAATGCTCTAATTGAGCTGTTAGAATGTCAGAAACAAGCTTTCTGAGCAGAAAAATGCATTTTGTGACATAGTGATTCAGTGGATGATGAGAATGTCAGTTTTGACAAAGAACTATGTTCATTACTGAAATGCTCTCAATGAGCTGTTAGAATGTCAGAAACAAGCTTTCTGAGCTGAAAACTACATTTTGTGACAAAGTGTATCAGTGGATGATGAGAATGTCAGTTTTGATAATGAATACTGTTCATTACTAAAATGCTCTAATTGAGCTGTTAGAATGTCAGAAACAGGCTTTCTGAGCTGAAAACTGCATTTTGTGACAAAGTGCATCAGTGGATGATGAGAATGTCAGTTTTGACAATGAATACTGTTCATTACTAAAATGCTCTAATTGAGCTGTTAGAATGTCAGAAACAAGCTTTCTGAGCTGAAAACTGCATTTTGTGACAAAGTGGATCAGTGGATGATGAGAATGTCAGTTTTGACGAAGAACACTGTTCATTACTAAAATGCTCTAATTGAGCTGTTAGAATGTCAGAAATAAGCTTTCTGAGCTGAAAACTGCATTTTGTGACAAAGTGCATCAGTGGATGATGAGAATGTCAGTTTTGACAAAGAACACTGTGCATTACAAAAAAGCTCTAATTGAGCTGTTAGAATGTCAGAAACAAGCTCTCTGAGCAGAAAAAGGCATTTTGTGACATAGTGATTCAGTGGATGATGAGAATGTCAGTTTTGACAAAGAACACTGTTCATTACTGAAATGCTCTCAATGAGCTGTTAGAATGTCAGAAACAAGCTTTCTGAGCTGAAAACTACATTTTGTGACAAAGTGTATCAGTGGATGATGAGAATGTCAGTTTTGACAATGAATACTGTTCATTACTAAAATGCTCTAATTGAGCTGTTAGAATGTCAGAAACAAGCTTTCTGAGCTGAAAACTGCATTTTGTGACAAAGTGTATCAGTGGATGATGAGAATGTCAGTTTTGACAATGAATACTGTTCATTACTAAAATGCTCTAATTGAGCTGTTAGAATGTCAGAAACAAGCTTTCTGAGCTGAAAACTGCATTTTGTGACAAAGTGGATCAGTGGATGATGAGAATGTCAGTTTTGACAAAGAACACTGTTCATTACTAAAATGCTCTAATTGAGCTGTTAGAATGTCAGAAATAAGCTTTCTGAGCTGAAAACTGCATTTTGTGACAAAGTGCATCAGTGGATGATGAGAATGTCAGTTTTGACAAAGAACACTGTGCATTACAAAAAAGCTCTAATTGAGCTGTTAGAATGTCAGAAACAAGCTCTCTGAGCAGAAAAAGGCATTTTGTGACATAGTGATTCAGTGGATGATGAGAATGTCAGTTTTGACAAAGAACACTGTTCATTACTGAAATGCTCTCAATGAGCTGTTAGAATGTCAGAAACAAGCTTTCTGAGCTGAAAACTACATTTTGTGACAAAGTGTATCAGTGGATGATGAGAATGTCAGTTTTGACAATGAATACTGTTCATTACTAAAATGCTCTAATTGAGCTGTTAGAATGTCAGAAACAAGCTTTCTGAGCTGAAAACTGCATTTTGTGACAAAGTGTATCAGTGGATGATGAGAATGTCAGTTTTGACAATGAATACTGTTCATTACTAAAATGCTCTAATTGAGCTGTTAGAATGTCAGAAACAAGCTTTCTGAGCTGAAAACTGCATTTTGTGACAAAGTGCATCAGTGGATGATGAGAATGTCAGTTTTTGACAAAGAACACTGTGCATTACAAAAAAGCTCTAATTGAGCTGGTGGAATGTCAGAAACAAGCTTTCTGAGCAGAAAAATGCATTTTGTGACATAGTGATTCAGTGGATGATGAGAATGTCTTTTTTGACAAAGAACACTGTGCATTACAAAAAAGCTCTAATTGAGCTGTTAGAATGTCAGAAACAAGCTCTCTGAGCAGAAAAAGGCATTTTGTGACATAGTGATTCAGTGGATGATGAGAATGTCAGTTTTGACAAAGAACACTGTTCATTACTGAAATGCTCTCAATGAGCTGTTAGAATGTCAGAAACAAGCTTTCTGAGCTGAAAACTACATTTTGTGACAAAGTTTATCAGTGGATGATGAGAATGTCAGTTTTGACAATGAATACTGTTCATTACTAAAATGCTCTAATTGAGCTGTTAGAATATCAGAAACAAGCTTTCTGAGCTGAAAACTGCATTTTGTGACAAAGTGTATCAGTGGATGATGAGAATGTCAGTTTTGACAATGAATACTGTTCATTACTAAAATGCTCTAATTGAGCTGTTAGAATGTCAGAAACAAGCTTTCTGAGCTGAAAACTGCATTTTGTGACAAAGTGCATCAGTGCATGATGAGAATGTCAGTTTTTGACAAAGAACACTGTGCATTACAAAAAAGCTCTAATTGAGCTGTTGGAATGTCAGAAACAAGCTTTCTGAGCAGAAAAATGCATTTTGTGACATAGTGATTCAGTGGATGATGAGAATGTCTTTTTTGACAAAGAACACTGTGCATTACAAAAAAGCTCTAATTGAGCTGTTAGAATGTCAGAAACAAGCTCTCTGAGCAGAAAAAGGCATTTTGTGACATAGTGATTCAGTGGATGATGAGAATGTCAGTTTTGACAAAGAACACTGTTCATTACTAAAATGCTCTAATTGAGCTGTTAGAATGTCAGAAACAAGCTTTCTGAGCTGAAAACTACATTTTGTGACAAAGTGCATCAGTGGATGATGAGAATGTCAGTTTTTGACAAAGACCACTGTTCATTACTAAAATGCTCTAATTGAGCTGTTAGAATGTCAGAAACAAGCTTTCTGAGCTGAAAACTACATTTTGTGACAAAGTGGATCAGTGGATGATGAGAATGTCAGTTTTGACAAAGAACACTGTTCATTACTGAAATGCTCTCAATGAGCTGTTAGAATGTCAGAAACAAGCTTTCTGAGCTGAAAACTACATTTTGTGACAAAGTGTATCAGTGGATGATGAGAATGTCAGTTTTGACAATGAATACTGTTCATTACTAAAATGCTCTAATTGAGCTGTTAGAATGTCAGAAACAAGCTTTCTGAGCTGAAAACTGCATTTTGTGACAAAGTGGATCAGTGGATGATGAGAATGTCAGTTTTGACAAAGAACACTGTTCATTACTGAAATGCTCTAATTGAGCTGTTAGAATGTCAGAAACAAGCTTTCTGAGCTGAAAACTACATTTTGTGACAAAGTGTATCAATGGATGATGAGAATGTCAGTTTTGACAAAGAACACTGTTCATTACTGAAATGCTCTCAGTGAGCTGTTAGAATGTCAGAAACAAGCTTTCTGAGCTGAAAACTACATTTTGTGACAAAGTGTATCAGTGGATGATGAGAATGTCAGTTTTGAGAAAGAACACTGTTCATTACTGAAATGCTCTAATTGAGCTGTTAGAATGTCAGAAACAAGCTTTCTGAGCTGAAATCTGCATTTTGTGACAAAGTTCATCAGTGGATGATGAGAATGTCAGTTTTGACAAAGAACACTGTTCATTACTGAAATGCTCTCAGTGAGCTGTTAGAATGTCAGAAACAAGCTTTCTGAGCTGAAAACTACATTTTGTGACAAAGTGATTCAGTGGATGATGAGAATGTCAGTTTTGACAAAGAACACTGTTCATTACTGAAATGCTCTCAGTGAGCTGTTAGAATGTCAGAAACAAACTTTCTGAGCTGAAAACTACATTTTGTGACAAAGTGTATCAGTGGATGATGAGAATGTCAGTTTTGACAAAGAACACTGTTCATTACAAAAAAGCTCTTATTGAGCTGTTAGAATGTCAGAAACAAGCTTTCTGAGCAGAAAAATGCATTTTGTGACACAGTGAGTCAGTGGATGATGCTAATGTCAGTTTTGACAAAGAACACTGTTCATTACTGAAATGCTCTAATTGAGCTGTTAGAATGTCAGAAATAAGCTTTCTGAGCTGAAAACTGCATTTTGTGACAAAGTGCATCAGTGGATGATGAGAATGTCAGTTTTGACAAAGAACACTGTGCATTACAAAAAAGCTCTAATTGAGCTGTTGGAATGTCAGAAACAAGCTTTCTGAGCAGAAAAATGCATTTTGTGACATAGTGATTCAGTGGATGATGAGAATGTCTTTTTTGACCAAGAACACTGTTCATTACTGAAATGCTCTCAAATGAGCTGTTAGAATGTCAGAAACAAGCTTTCTGAGCTGAAAACTGCATTTTGTGACATAGTGAGTCAGTGGATGATGAGAATGTCAGTTTTGACAAAGAACACTGTTCATTACTAAAATGCTCTAATTGAGCTGTTAGAATGTCAGAAACAAGCTTTCTGAGCTGAAAACTGCATTTTGTGACAAAGTGGATCAGTGGATGATGAGAATGTCAGTTTTGACAAAGAACACTGTTCATTACTAAAATGCTCTAATTGAGCTGTTAGAATGTCAGAAATAAGCTTTCTGAGCTGAAAACTGCATTTTGTGACAAAGTGCATCAGTGGATGATGAGAATGTCAGTTTTGACAAAGAACAATGTGCATTACAAAAAAGCTCTAATTGAGCTGTTAGAATGTCAGAAACAAGCTCTCTGAGCAGAAAAAGGCATTTTGTGACATAGTGATTCAGTGGATGATGAGAATGTCAGTTTTGACAAAGAACACTGTTCATTACTGAAATGCTCTCAATGAGCTGTTAGAATGTCAGAAACAAGCTTTCTGAGCTGAAAACTACATTTTGTGACAAAGTGTATCAGTGGATGATGAGAATGTCAGTTTTGACAATGAATACTGTTCATTACTAAAATGCTCTAATTGAGCTGTTAGAATGTCAGAAACAAGCTTTCTGAGCTGAAAACTGCATTTTGTGACAAAGTGCATCAGTGGATGATGAGAATGTCAGTTTTTGACAAAGAACACTGTTCATTACTAAAATGCTCTAATTGAGCTGTTAGAATGTCAGAAACAAGCTTTCTGAGCTGAAAACTACATTTTGTGACAAAGTGTATCAGTGTATGATGAGAATGTCAGTTTTGACAATGAATACTGTTCATTACTAAAATGCTCTAATTGAGCTGTTAGAATGTCAGAAACAAGCTTTCTGAGCTGAAAACTGCATTTTGTGACATAGTGATTCAGTGGATGATGAGAATGTCAGTTTTGACAATGAATACTGTTCATTACTAAAATGCTCTAATTGAGCTGTTAGAATGTCAGAAACAAGCTTTCTGAGCTGAAAACTGCATTTTGTGACAAAGTGCATAAGTGGATGATGAGAATGTCAGTTTTCACAAAGAACACTGTTCATTACTGAACTGCTCTAATTGAGCTGTTAGAATGTCAGAAACAAGCTTTCTGAGCTGAAAACTGCATTTTGTGACATAGTGATTCAGTGGATGATGAGAATGTCAGTTTTGACAAAGAACACTGTTCATTACTGAAATGCTCTCAGTGAGCTGTTAGAATGTCAGAAACAAGCTTTCTGAGCTGAAAACTACATTTTGTGACAAAGTGTATCAGTGGATGATGAGAATGTCAGTTTTGACAAAGAACACTGTTCATTACAAAAAAGCTCTTATTGAGCTGTTAGAATGTCAGAAACAAGCTTTCTGAGCAGAAAATGCATTTTGTGACACACTGAGTCAGTGGATGATGCTAATGTCAGTTTTGACAAAGAACACTGTTCATTACTGAAATGCTCTAATTGAGCTGTTAGAATGTCAGAAACAAGCTTTCTGAGCTGAAATCTGCATTTTGTGACAAAGTTCATAAGTGGATGATGAGAATGTCAGTTTTGACAAAGAACACTGTTCATTACTGAAATGTTTCAGTGAGCTGTTAGAATGTCAGAAACAAGCTTTCCGAGCTGAAAACTACATTTTGTGACAAAGTGATTCAGTGGATGATGAGAATGTCAGTTTTGACAAAGAACACTGTTCATTACTGAAATGCTCTCAGTGAGCTGTTAGAATGTCAGAAACAAGCTTTCTGAGCTGAAAACTACATTTTGTGACAAAGTGTATCAGTGGATGATGAGAATGTCAGTTTTGACAAAGAACACTGTTCATTACAAAAAAGCTCTTATTGAGCTGTTAGAATGTAAGAAACAAGCTTTCTGAGCAGAAAAATGCATTTTGTGACACAGTGAGTCAGTGGATGATGCTAATGTCAGTTTTGACAAAGAACACTGTTCATTACTGAAATGCTCTAATTGAGCTGTTAGAATGTCAGAAATAAGCTTTCTGAGCTGAAAACTGCATTTTGTGACAAAGTGCATCAGTGGATGATGAGAATGTCAGTTTTGACAAAGAACAATGTGCATTACAAAAAAGCTCTAATTGAGCTGTTAGAATGTCAGAAACAAGCTCTCTGAGCAGAAAAAGGCATTTTGTGACATAGTGATTCAGTGGATGATGAGAATGTCAGTTTTGACAAAGAACACTGTTCATTACTGAAATGCTCTCAATGAGCTGTTAGAATGTCAGAAACAAGCTTTCTGAGCTGAAAACTACATTTTGTGACAAAGTGTATCAGTGGATGATGAGAATGTCAGTTTTGACAATGAACACTGTTCATTACTAAAATGCTCTAATTGAGCTGTTAGAATGTCAGAAACAAGCTTTCTGAGCTGAAAACTACATTTTGTGACAAAGTGTATCAGTGTATGATGAGAATGTCAGTTTTGACAATGAATACTGTTCATTACTAAAATGCTCTAATTGAGCTGTTAGAATGTCAGAAACAAGCTTTCTGAGCTGAAAACTGCATTTTGTGACATAGTGATTCAGTGGATGATGAGAATGTCAGTTTTGACAATGAATACTGTTCATTACTAAAATGCTCTAATTGAGCTGTTAGAATGTCAGAAACAAGCTTTCTGAGCTGAAAACTGCATTTTGTGACAAAGTGCATAAGTGGATGATGAGAATGTCAGTTTTCACAAAGAACACTGTTCATTACTGAACTGCTCTAATTGAGCTGTTAGAATGTCAGAAACAAGCTTTCTGAGCTGAAAACTGCATTTTGTGACATAGTGATTCAGTGGATGATGAGAATGTCAGTTTTGACAAAGAACACTGTTCATTACTGAAATGCTCTCAGTGAGCTGTTAGAATGTCAGAAACAAGCTTTCTGAGCTGAAAACTACATTTTGTGACAAAGTGTATCAGTGGATGATGAGAATGTCAGTTTTGACAAAGAACACTGTTCATTACAAAAAAGCTCTTATTGAGCTGTTAGAATGTCAGAAACAAGCTTTCTGAGCAGAAAAATGCATTTTGTGACACAGTGAGTCAGTGGATGATGCTAATGTCAGTTTTGACAAAGAACACTGTTCATTACTGAAATGCTCTAATTGAGCTGTTAGAATGTCAGAAACAAGCTTTCTGAGCTGAAATCTGCATTTTGTGACAAAGTTCATAAGTGGATGATGAGAATGTCAGTTTTGACAAAGAACACTGTTCATTACTGAAATGCTCTCAGTGAGCTGTTAGAATGTCAGAAACAAGCTTTCCGAGCTGAAAACTACATTTTGTGACAAAGTGATTCAGTGGATGATGAGAATGTCAGTTTTGACAAAGAACACTGTTCATTACTGAAATGCTCTCAGTGAGCTGTTAGAATGTCAGAAACAAGCTTTCTGAGCTGAAAACTACATTTTGTGACAAAGTGTATCAGTGGATGATGAGAATGTCAGTTTTGACAAAGAACACTGTTCATTACAAAAAAGCTCTTATTGAGCTGTTAGAATGTCAGAAACAAGCTTTCTGAGCAGAAAAATGCATTTTGTGACACAGTGAGTCAGTGGATGATGCTAATGTCAGTTTTGACAAAGAACACTGTTCATTACTGAAATGCTCTAATTGAGCTGTTAGAATGTCAGAAATAAGCTTTCTGAGCTGAAAACTGCATTTTGTGACAAAGTGCATCAGTGGATGATGAGAATGTCAGTTTTGACCAAGAACACTGTTCATTACTGAAATGCTCTCAAATGAGCTGTTAGAATGTCAGAAACAAGCTTTCTGAGCAGAAAAAGGCATTTTGTGACATAGTGATTCAGTGGATGATGAGAATGTCAGTTTTGACAAAGAACACTGTTCATTACTGAAATGCTCTCAATGAGCTGTTAGAATGTCAGAAACAAGCTTTCTGAGCTGAAAACTACATTTTGTGACAAAGTGTATCAGTGGATGATGAGAATGTCAGTTTTGACAATGAATACTGTTCATTACTAAAATGCTCTAATTGAGCTGTTAGAATGTCAGAAACAAGCTTTCTGAGCTGAAAACTGCATTTTGTGACAAAGTGGATCAGTGGATGATGAGAATGTCAGTTTTGACAAAGAACACTGTTCATTACTAAAATGCTCTAATTGAGCTGTTAGAATGTCAGAAACAAGCTTTCTGAGCTGAAAACTGCATTTTGTGACATAGTGATTCAGTGGATGATGAGAATGTCAGTTTTGACAAAGAACACTGTTCATTACTGAAATGCTCTCAGTGAGCTGTTAGAATGTCAGAAACAAGCTTTCTGAGCTGAAAACTACATTTTGTGACAAAGTGTATCAGTGGATGATGAGAATGTCAGTTTTGACAATGAATACTGTTCATTACTAAAATGCTCTAATTGAGCTGTTAGAATGTCAGAAACAAGCTTTCTGAGCTGAAAACTGCATTTTGTGACAAAGTGGATCAGTGGATGATGAGAATGTCAGTTTTGACAAAGAACACTGTTCATTACTAAAATGCTCTAATTGAGCTGTTAGAATGTCAGAAATAAGCTTTCTGAGCTGAAAACTGCATTTTGTGACAAAGTGCATCAGTGGATGATGAGAATGTCAGTTTTGACAAAGAACACTGTTCATTACAAAAAAGCTCTAATTCAGCTGTTAGAATGTCAGAAACAAGCTTTCTGAGCAGAAAAAGGCATTTTGTGACATAGTGATTCAGTGGATGATGAGAATGTCAGTTTTGACAAAGAACACTGTTCATTACTAAAATGCTCTAATTGAGCTGTTAGAATGTCAGAAACAAGCTTTCTGAGCTGAAAACTGCATTTTGTGACAAAGTGCATAAGTGGATGATGAGAATGTCAGTTTTCACAAAGAACACTGTTCATTACTGAAATGCTCTAATTGAGCTGTTAGAATGTCAGAAACAAGCTTTCTGAGCTGAAAATTGCATTTTGTGACATAGTGATTCAGTGGATGATGAGAATGTCAGTTTTGACAAAGAACACTGTTCATTACTGAAATGCTCTCAATGAGCTGTTAGAATGTCAGAAACAAGCTTTCTGAGCTGAAAACTACATTTTGTGACAAAGTGTATGAGTGGATGATGAGAATGTCAGTTTAGACAATGAATACTGTTCATTACTAAAATGCTCTAATTGAGCTGTTAGAATGTCAGAAACAAGCTTTTTGAGCTGAAAACTGCATTTTGTGACAAAGTGCATCAGTGGATGATGAGAATGTCAGTTTTGACAATGAATACTGTTCATTACTAAAATGCTCTAATTGAGCTGTTAGAATGTCAGAAACAAGCTTTCTGAGCTGAAAACTGCATTTTGTGACAAAGTGCATAAGTGGATGATGAGAATGTCAGTTTTGACAAAGAACACTGTTCATTACTGAAATGCTCTAATTGAGCTGTTAGAATGTCAGAAACAAGCTTTCTGAGCTGAAAACTGCATTTTGTGACATAGTGATTCAGTGGATGATGAGAATGTCAGTTTTGACAAAGAACACTGTTCATTACTGAAATGCTCTCAGTGAGTTTTTAGAATGTCAGAAACAAGCTTTCTGAGCTGAAAACTACATTTTGTGACAAAGTGTATCAGTGGATGATGAGAATGTCAGTTTTGACAATGAATACTGTTCATTACTAAAATGCTCTAATTGAGCTGTTAGAATGTCAGAAACAAGCTTTCTG
Organism: Barbatula barbatula; assembly: GCF_947034865.1. NCBI lineage: Eukaryota > Metazoa > Chordata > Actinopteri > Cypriniformes > Nemacheilidae > Barbatula > Barbatula barbatula. Next base: position 17,950,848 of record NC_136778.1, on the reverse strand, counting down.
AGCTGAAAACTACATTTTGTGACAAAGTGCATCAGTGGATGATGAGAATGTCAGTTTTGACAATGAATACTGTTCATTACTAAAATGCTCTAATTGAGCTGTTAGAATGTCAGAAACAAGCTTTCTGAGCAGAAAAATGCATTTTGTGACATAGTGATTCAGTGGATGATGAGAATGTCAGTTTTGACAAAGAACTATGTTCATTACTGAAATGCTCTCAATGAGCTGTTAGAATGTCAGAAATAAGCTTTCTGAGCTGAAAACTGCATTTTGTGACATAGTGATTCAGTGGATGATGAGAATGTCAGTTTTGACAAAGAACACTGTTCATTACTGAAATGCTCTCAATGAGCTGTTAGAATGTCAGAAACAAGCTTTCTGAGCTGAAAACTACATTTTGTGACAAAGTGTATCAGTGGATGATGAGAATGTCAGTTTTGACAATGAATACTGTTCATTACTAAAATGCTCTAATTGAGCTGTTAGAATGTCAGAAACAAGCTTTCTGAGCTGAAAACTGCATTTTGTGACAAAGTGGATCAGTGGATGATGAGAATGTCAGTTTTGACAAAGAACACTGTTCATTACTAAAATGCTCTAATTGAGCTGTTAGAATGTCAGAAACAAGCTTTCTGAGCTGAAAACTGCATTTTGTGACATAGTGATTCAGTGGATGATGAGAATGTCAGTTTTGACAAAGAACACTGTTCATTACTGAAATGCTCTCAGTGAGCTGTTAGAATGTCAGAAACAAGCTTTCTGAGCTGAAAACTACATTTTGTGACAAAGTGTATCAGTGGATGATGAGAATGTCAGTTTTGACAATGAATACTGTTCATTACTAAAATGCTCTAATTGAGCTGTTAGAATGTCAGAAACAAGCTTTCTGAGCTGAAAACTGCATTTTGTGACAAAGTGGATCAGTGGATGATGAGAATGTCAGTTTTGACAAAGAACACTGTTCATTACTAAAATGCTCTAATTGAGCTGTTAGAATGTCAGAAATAAGCTTTCTGAGCTGAAAACTGCATTTTGTGACAAAGTGCATCAGTGGATGATGAGAATGTCAGTTTTGACAAAGAACACTGTGCATTACAAAAAAGCTCTAATTCAGCTGTTAGAATGTCAGAAACAAGCTTTCTGAGCAGAAAAAGGCATTTTGTGACATAGTGATTCAGTGGATGATGAGAATGTCAGTTTTGACAAAGAACACTGTTCATTACTAAAATGCTCTAATTGAGCTGTTAGAATGTCAGAAACAAGCTTTCTGAGCTGAAAACTGCATTTTGTGACAAAGTGCATAAGTGGATGATGAGAATGTCAGTTTTCACAAAGAACACTGTTCATTACTGAAATGCTCTAATTGAGCTGTTAGAATGTCAGAAACAAGCTTTCTGAGCTGAAAACTGCATTTTGTGACATAGTGATTCAGTGGATGATGAGAATGTCAGTTTTGACAAAGAACACTGTTCATTACTGAAATGCTCTCAATGAGCTGTTAGAATGTCAGAAACAAGCTTTCTGAGCTGAAAACTACATTTTGTGACAAAGTGTATCAGTGGATGATGAGAATGTCAGTTTAGACAATGAATACTGTTCATTACTAAAATGCTCTAATTGAGCTGTTAGAATGTCAGAAACAAGCTTTTTGAGCTGAAAACTGCATTTTGTGACAAAGTGCATCAGTGGATGATGAGAATGTCAGTTTTGACAATGAATACTGTTCATTACTAAAATGCTCTAATTGAGCTGTTAGAATGTCAGAAACAAGCTTTCTGAGCAGAAAAATGCATTTTGTGACATAGTGATTCAGTGGATGATGAGAATGTCAGTTTTGACAAAGAACTATGTTCATTACTGAAATGCTCTCAATGAGCTGTTAGAATGTCAGAAACAAGCTTTCTGAGCTGAAAACTACATTTTGTGACAAAGTGTATCAGTGGATGATGAGAATGTCAGTTTTGATAATGAATACTGTTCATTACTAAAATGCTCTAATTGAGCTGTTAGAATGTCAGAAACAAGCTTTCTGAGCTGAAAACTGCATTTTGTGACAAAGTGCATCAGTGGATGATGAGAATGTCAGTTTTTGACAAAGACCACTGTTCATTACTAAAATGCTCTAATTGAGCTGTTAGAATGTCAGAAACAAGCTTTCTGAGCTGAAAACTACATTTTGTGACAAAGTGTATCAGTGGATGATGAGAATGTCAGTTTTGACAATGAATACTGTTCATTACTAAAATGCTCTAATTGAGCTGTTAGAATGTCAGAAACAAGCTTTCTGAGCTGAAAACTGCATTTTGTGACAAAGTGCATCAGTGGATGATGAGAATGTCAGTTTTGACAATGAATACTGTTCATTACTAAAATGCTCTAATTGAGCTGTTAGAATGTCAGAAACAAGCTTTCTGAGCTGAAAACTACATTTTGTGACAAAGTGTATCAGTGGATGATGAGAATGTCAGTTTTGACAATGAATACTGTTCATTACTAAAATGCTCTAATTGAGCTGTTAGAATGTCAGAAACAAGCTTTCTGAGCTGAAAACTGCATTTTGTGACAAAGTGGATCAGTGGATGATGAGAATGTCAGTTTTGACAAAGAACACTGTTCATTACTGAAATGCTCTCAATGAGCTGTTAGAATGTCAGAAACAAGCTTTCTGAGCTGAAAACTACATTTTGTGACAAAGTGTATCAGTGGATGATTAGAATGTCAGTTTTGACAATGAATACTGTTCATTACTAAAATGCTCTAATTGAGCTGTTAGAATGTCAGAAACAAGCTTTCTGAGCTGAAAACTGCATTTTGTGACAAAGTGGATCAGTGGATGATGAGAATGTCAGTTTTGACAAAGAACACTGTTCATTACTGAAATGCTCTAATTGAGCTGTTAGAATGTCAGAAACAAGCTTTCTGAGCTGAAAACTACATTTTGTGACAAAGTGTATCAATGGATGATGAGAATGTCAGTTTTGACAAAGAACACTGTTCATTACTGAAATGCTCTCAGTGAGCTGTTAGAATGTCAGAAACAAGCTTTCTGAGCTGAAATCTGCATTTTGTGACAAAGTTCATCAGTGGATGATGAGAATGTCAGTTTTGACAAAGAACACTGTTCATTACTGAAATGCTCTCAGTGAGCTGTTAGAATGTCAGAAACAAGCTTTCTGAGCTGAAAACTACATTTTGTGACAAAGTGATTCAGTGGATGATGAGAATGTCAGTTTTGACAAAGAACACTGTTCATTACTGAAATGCTCTCAGTGAGCTGTTAGAATGTCAGAAACAAACTTTCTGAGCTGAAAACTACATTTTGTGACAAAGTGTATCAGTGGATGATGAGAATGTCAGTTTTGACAAAGAACACTGTTCATTACAAAAAAGCTCTTATTGAGCTGTTAGAATGTCAGAAACAAGCTTTCTGAGCAGAAAAATGCATTTTGTGACACAGTGAGTCAGTGGATGATGCTAATGTCAGTTTTGACAAAGAACACTGTTCATTACTGAAATGCTCTAATTGAGCTGTTAGAATGTCAGAAATAAGCTTTCTGAGCTGAAAACTGCATTTTGTGACAAAGTGCATCAGTGGATGATGAGAATGTCAGTTTTGACAAAGAACACTGTGCATTACAAAAAAAGCTCTAATTGAGCTGTTGGAATGTCAGAAACAAGCTTTCTGAGCAGAAAAATGCATTTTGTGACATAGTGATTCAGTGGATGATGAGAATGTCTTTTTTGACCAAGAACACTGTTCATTACTGAAATGCTCTCAAATGAGCTGTTAGAATGTCAGAAACAAGCTTTCTGAGCTCAAAAATGCATTTTGTGACATAGTGAGTCAGTGGATGATGAGAATGTCAGTTTTGACAAAGAACACTGTTCATTACTAAAATGCTCTAATTGAGCTGTTAGAATGTCAGAAACAAGCTTTCTGAGCTGAAAACTGCATTTTGTGACAAAGTGGATCAGTGGATGATGAGAATGTCAGTTTTGACAAAGAACACTGTTCATTACTAAAATGCTCTAATTGAGCTGTTAGAATGTCAGAAATAAGCTTTCTGAGCTGAAAACTGCATTTTGTGACAAAGTGCATCAGTGGATGATGAGAATGTCAGTTTTGACAAAGAACAATGTGCATTACAAAAAAGCTCTAATTGAGCTGTTAGAATGTCAGAAACAAGCTCTCTGAGCAGAAAAAGGCATTTTGTGACATAGTGATTCAGTGGATGATGAGAATGTCAGTTTTGACAAAGAACACTGTTCATTACTGAAATGCTCTCAATGAGCTGTTAGAATGTCAGAAACAAGCTTTCTGAGCTGAAAACTACATTTTGTGACAAAGTGTATCAGTGGATGATGAGAATGTCAGTTTTGACAATGAATACTGTTCATTACTAAAATGCTCTAATTGAGCTGTTAGAATGTCAGAAACAAGCTTTCTGAGCTGAAAACTGCATTTTGTGACAAAGTGCATCAGTGGATGATGAGAATGTCAGTTTTTGACAAAGAACACTGTTCATTACTAAAATGCTCTAATTGAGCTGTTAGAATGTCAGAAACAAGCTTTCTGAGCTGAAAACTACATTTTGTGACAAAGTGTATCAGTGTATGATGAGAATGTCAGTTTTGACAATGAATACTGTTCATTACTAAAATGCTCTAATTGAGCTGTTAGAATGTCAGAAACAAGCTTTCTGAGCTGAAAACTGCATTTTGTGACATAGTGATTCAGTGGATGATGAGAATGTCAGTTTTGACAATGAATACTGTTCATTACTAAAATGCTCAAATTGAGCTGTTAGAATGTCAGAAACAAGCTTTCTGAGCTGAAAACTGCATTTTGTGACAAAGTGCATAAGTGGATGATGAGAATGTCAGTTTTCACAAAGAACACTGTTCATTACTGAACTGCTCTAATTGAGCTGTTAGAATGTCAGAAACAAGCTTTCTGAGCTGAAAACTGCATTTTGTGACATAGTGATTCAGTGGATGATGAGAATGTCAGTTTTGACAAAGAACACTGTTCATTACTGAAATGCTCTCAGTGAGCTGTTAGCATGTCAGAAACAAGCTTTCTGAGCTGAAAACTACATTTTGTGACAAAGTGTATCAGTGGATGATGAGAATGTCAGTTTTGACAAAGAACACTGTTCATTACAAAAAAGCTCTTATTGAGCTGTTAGAATGTCAGAAACAAGCTTTCTGAGCAGAAAAATGCATTTTGTGACACAGTGAGTCAGTGGATGATGCTAATGTCAGTTTTGACAAAGAACACTGTTCATTACTGAAATGCTCTAATTGAGCTGTTAGAATGTCAGAAATAAGCTTTCTGAGCTGAAAACTGCATTTTGTGACAAAGTGCATCAGTGGATGATGAGAATGTCAGTTTTGACAAAGAACACTGTGCATTACAAAAAAGCTCTAATTGAGCTGTTAGAATGTCAGAAACAAGCTTTCCGAGCTGAAAACTACATTTTGTGACAAAGTGATTCAGTGGATGATGAGAATGTCAGTTTTGACAAAGAACACTGTTCATTACTGAAATGCTCTCAGTGAGCTGTTAGCATGTCAGAAACAAGCTTTCTGAGCTGAAAACTACATTTTGTGACAAAGTGTATCAGTGGATGATGAGAATGTCAGTTTTGACAAAGAACACTGTTCATTACAAAAAAGCTCTTATTGAGCTGTTAGAATGTCAGAAACAAGCTTTCTGAGCAGAAAAATGCATTTTGTGACACAGTGAGTCAGTGGATGATGCTAATGTCAGTTTTGACAAAGAACACTGTTCATTACTGAAATGCTCTAATTGAGCTGTTAGAATGTCAGAAATAAGCTTTCTGAGCTGAAAACTGCATTTTGTGACAAAGTGCATCAGTGGATGATGAGAATGTCAGTTTTGACAAAGAACACTGTGCATTACAAAAAAGCTCTAATTGAGCTGTTGGAATGTCAGAAACAAGCTTTCTGAGCAGAAAAATGCATTTTGTGACATAGTGATTCAGTGGATGATGAGAATGTCTTTTTTGACCAAGAACACTGTTCATTACTGAAATGCTCTCAAATGAGCTGTTAGAATGTCAGAAACAAGCTTTCTGAGCAGAAAAAGGCATTTTGTGACATAGTGATTCAGTGGATGATGAGAATGTCAGCTTTGACAAAGAACACTGTTCATTACTGAAATGCTCTCAATGAGCTGTTAGAATGTCAGAAACAAGCTTTCTGAGCTGAAAACTACATTTTGTGACAAAGTGCATCAGTGGATGATGAGAATGTCAGTTTTGACAATGAATACTGTTCATTACTAAAATGCTCTAATTGAGCTGTTAGAATGTCAGAAACAAGCTTTCTGAGCAGAAAAATGCATTTTGTGACATAGTGATTCAGTGGATGATGAGAATGTCAGTTTTGACAAAGAACTATGTTCATTACTGAAATGCTCTCAATGAGCTGTTAGAATGTCAGAAATAAGCTTTCTGAGCTGAAAACTGCATTTTGTGACATAGTGATTCAGTGGATGATGAGAATGTCAGTTTTGACAAAGAACACTGTTCATTACTAAAATGCTCTAATTGAGCTGTTAGAATGTCAGAAACAAGCTTTCTGAGCTGAAAACTGCATTTTGTGACAAAGTGGATCAGTGGATGATGAGAATGTCAGTTTTGACAAAGAACACTGTTCATTACTAAAATGCTCCAATTGAGCTGTTAGAATGTCAGAAACAAGCTTTCTGAGCTGAAAACTGCATTTTGTGACATAGTGATTCAGTGGATGATGAGAATGTCAGTTTTGACAAAGAACACTGTTCATTACTGAAATGCTCTCAGTGAGCTGTTAGAATGTCAGAAACAAGCTTTCTGAGCTGAAAACTACATTTTGTGACAAAGTGTATCAGTGGATGATGAGAATGTCAGTTTTGACAATGAATACTGTTCATTACTAAAATGCTCTAATTGAGCTGTTAGAATGTCAGAAACAAGCTTTCTGAGCTGAAAACTGCATTTTGTGACAAAGTGGATCAGTGGATGATGAGAATGTCAGTTTTGACAAAGAACACTGTTCATTACTAAAATGCTCTAATTGAGCTGTTAGAATGTCAGAAATAAGCTTTCTGAGCTGAAAACTGCATTTTGTGACAAAGTGCATCAGTGGATGATGAGAATGTCAGTTTTGACAAAGAACACTGTGCATTACAAAAAAGCTCTAATTCAGCTGTTAGAATGTCAGAAACAAGCTTTCTGAGCAGAAAAAGGCATTTTGTGACATAGTGATTCAGTGGATGATGAGAATGTCAGTTTTGACAAAGAACACTGTTCATTACTAAAATGCTCTAATTGAGCTGTTAGAATGTCAGAAACAAGCTTTCTGAGCTGAAAACTGCATTTTGTGACAAAGTGCATAAGTGGATGATGAGAATGTCAGTTTTCACAAAGAACACTGTTCATTACTGAAATGCTCTAATTGAGCTGTTAGAATGTCAGAAACAAGCTTTCTGAGCTGAAAACTGCATTTTGTGACATAGTGATTCAGTGGATGATGAGAATGTCAGTTTTGACAAAGAACACTGTTCATTACTGAAATGCTCTCAATGAGCTGTTAGAATGTCAGAAACAAGCTTTCTGAGCTGAAAACTACATTTTGTGACAAAGTGTATCAGTGGATGATGAGAATGTCAGTTTAGACAATGAATACTGTTCATTACTAAAATGCTCTAATTGAGCTGTTAGAATGTCAGAAACAAGCTTTTTGAGCTGAAAACTGCATTTTGTGACAAAGTGCATCAGTGGATGATGAGAATGTCAGTTTTGACAATGAATACTGTTCATTACTAAAATGCTCTAATTGAGCTGTTAGAATGTCAGAAACAAGCTTTCTGAGCTGAAAACTGCATTTTGTGACAAAGTGCATAAGTGGATGATGAGAATGTCAGTTTTGACAAAGAACACTGTTCATTACTGAAATGCTCTAATTGAGCTGTTAGAATGTCAGAAACAAGCTTTCTGAGCTGAAAACTGCATTTTGTGACATGGTGATTCAGTGGATGATGAGAATGTCAGTTTTGACAAAGAACACTGTTCATTACTGAAATGCTCTCAGTGAGTTTTTAGAATGTCAGAAACAAGCTTTCTGAGCTGAAAACTACATTTTGTGACAAAGTGTATCAGTGGATGATGAGAATGTCAGTTTTGACAATGAATACTGTTCATTACTAAAATGCTCTAATTGAGCTGTTAGAATGTCAGAAACAAGCTTTCTGAGCTGAAAACTACATTTTGTGACAAAGTGCATCAGTGGATGATGAGAATGTCAGTTTTGACAATGAATACTGTTCATTACTAAAATGCTCTAATTGAGCTGTTAGAATGTCAGAAACAAGCTTTCTGAGCAGAAAAATGCATTTTGTGACATAGTGATTCAGTGGATGATGAGAATCTCAGTTTTGACAAAGAACTATGTTCATTACTGAAATGCTCTCAATGAGCTGTTAGAATGTCAGAAACAAGCTTTCTGAGCTGAAAACTATATTTTGTGACAAAGTGTATCAGTGGATGATGAGAATGTCAGTTTTGACAATGAATACTGTTCATTACTAAAATGCTCTAATTGAGCTGTTAGAATGTCAGAAACAAGCTTTCTGAGCTGAAAACTGCATTTTGTGACAAAGTGCATCAGTGGATGATGAGAATGTCAGTTTTGACAATGAATACTGTTCATTACTAAAATGCTCTAATTGAGCTGTTAGAATGTCAGAAACAAGCTTTCTGAGCTGAAAACTGCATTTTGTGACAAAGTGCATCAGTGGATGATGAGAATGTCAGTTTTGACAATGAATACTGTTCATTACTAAAATGCTCTAATTGAGCTGTTAGAATGTCAGAAACAAGCTTTCTGAGCTGAAAACTACATTTTGTGACAAAGTGTATCAGTGGATGATGAGAATGTCAGTTTTGACAATGAATACTGTTAATTACTAAAATGCTCTAATTGAGCTGTTAGAATGTCAGAAACAAGCTTTCTGAGCTGAAAACTGCATTTTGTGACAAAGTGGATCAGTGGATGATGAGAATGTCAGTTTTGACAAAGAACACTGTTCATTACTAAAATGCTCTAATTGAGCTGTTAGAATGTCAGAAATAAGCTTTCTGAGCTGAAAACTGCATTTTGTGACAAAGTGCATCAGTGGATGATGAGAATGTCAGTTTTGACAAAGAACACTGTGCATTACAAAAAAGCTCTAATTGAGCTGTTAGAATGTCAGAAACAAGCTTTCTGAGCTGAAAAAGGCATTTTGTGACATAGTGATTCAGTGGATGAAGAGAATGTCAGTTTTGACAAAGAACACTGTTCATTACTGAAATGCTCTCAATGAGCTGTTAGAATGTCAGAAACAAGCTTTCTGAGCTGAAAACTACATTTTGTGACAAAGTGTATCAGTGGATGATGAGAATGTCAGTTTTGACAATGAATACTGTTCATTACTAAAATGCTCTAATTGAGCTGTTAGAATGTCAGAAACAAGCTTTCTGAGCAGAAAAATGCATTTTGTGACATAGTGATTCAGTGGATGATGAGAATGTCTTTTTTGACAAAGAACACTGTTCATTACTGAAATGCTCTCAGTGAGCTGTTAGAATGTCAGAAACAAGCTTTCTGAGCTGAAAACTGCATTTTGTGACAAAGTGCATAAGTGGATGATGAGAATGTCAGTTTTGACAAAGAACACTGTTCATTACTGAAATACTCTAATTGAGCTGTTAGAATGTCAGAAACAAGCTTTCTGAGCTGAAAACTGCATTTTGTGACATAGTGATTCAGTGGATGATGAGAATGTCAGTTTTGACAAAGAACACTGTTCATTACTGAAATGCTCTAATTGAGCTGTTAGAATGTCAGAAACAAGCTTTCTGAGCTGAAAACTGCATTTTGTGACATAGTGATTCAGTGGATGATGAGAATGTCAGTTTTGACAAAGAACACTGTTCATTACTGAAATGCTCTCAATGAGCTGTTAGAATGTCAGAAACAAGCTTTCTGAGCTGAAAACTACATTTTGTGACAAAGTGTATCAGTGGATGATGAGAATGTCAGTTTTGACAATGAATACTGTTCATTACTAAAATGCTCTAATTGAGCTGTTAGAATGTCAGAAACAAGCTTTCTGAGATGAAAACTACATTTTGTGACAAAGTGCATCAGTGGATGATGAGAATGTCAGTTTTGACAATGAATACTGTTCATTACTAAAATGCTCTAATTGAGCTGTTAGAATGTCAGAAACAAGCTTTCTGAGCAGAAAACTGCATTTTGTGACATAGTGATTCAGTGGATGATGAGAATGTCAGTTTTGACAAAGAACTATGTTCATTACTGAAAAGCTCTCAATGAGCTGTTAGAATGTCAGAAACAAGCTTTCTGAGCTGAAAACTACATTTTGTGACAAAGTGTATCAGTGGATGATGAGAATGTCAGTTTTGACAAAGAACACTGTTCATTACTGAAATGCTCTCAAATGAGCTGTTAGAATGTCAGAAACAAGCTTTCTGAGCTGAAAACTGCATTTTGTGACATAGTGAGTCAGTGGATGATGAGAATGTCAGTTTTGACAAAGAACACTGTTCATTACTAAAATGCTCTAATTGAGCTGTTAGAATGTCAGAAATAAGCTTTCTGAGCTGAAAACTGCATTTTGTGACAAAGTGCATAAGTGGATGATGAGAATGTCAGTTTTGACAAAGAACACTGTGCATTACAAAAAAGCTCTAATTGAGCTGTTAGAATGTCAGAAAAAAGCTTTCTGAGCAGAAAAAGGCATTTTGTGACATAGTGATTCAGTGGATGATGAGAATGTCAGTTTTGACAAAGAACACTGTTCATTACTGAAATGCTCTCAATGAGCTGTTAGAATGTCAGAAACAAGCTTTCTGAGCTGAAAACTACATTTTGTGACAAAGTGTATCAGTGGATGATGAGAATGTCAGTTTTGACAATGAATACTGTTCATTACTAAAATGCTCTAATTGAGCTGTTAGAATGTCAGAAACAAGCTTTCTGAGCTGAAAACTGCATTTTGTGACAAAGTGGATCAGTGGATGATGAGAATGTCAGTTTTGACAAAGAACACTGTTCATTACTAAAATGCTCTAATTGAGCTGTTAGAATGTCAGAAACAAGCTTTCTGAGCTGAAAACTGCATTTTGTGACATAGTGATTCAGTGGATGATGAGAATGTCAGTTTTGACAAAGAACACTGTGCATTACAAAAAAGCTCTAATTCAGCTGTTAGAATGTCAGAAACAAGCTTTCTGAGCAGAAAAAGGCATTTTGTGACATAGTGATTCAGTGGATGATGAGAATGTCAGTTTTGACAAAGAACACTGTTCATTACTAAAATGCTCTAATTGAGCTGTTAGAATGTCAGAAACAAGCTTTCTGAGCTGAAAACTGCATTTTGTGACAAAGTGCATAAGTGGATGATGAGAATGTCAGTTTTCACAAAGAACACTGTTCATTACTGAAATGCTCTAATTGAGCTGTTAGAATGTCAGAAACAAGCTTTCTGAGCTGAAAACTGCATTTTGTGACATAGTGATTCAGTGGATGATGAGAATGTCAGTTTTGACAAAGAACACTGTTCATTACTGAAATGCTCTCAATGAGCTGTTAGAATGTCAGAAACAAGCTTTCTGAGCTGAAAACTACATTTTGTGACAAAGTGTATCAGTGGATGATGAGAATGTCAGTTTTGACAAAGAACACTGTTCATTACTGAAATGCTCTCAGTGAGTTGTTAGAATGTCAGAAACAAGCTTTCTGAGCTGAAAACTACATTTTGTGACAAAGTGTATCAGTGGATGATGAGAATGTCAGTTTTGACAATGAATACTGTTCATTACTAAAATGCTCTAATTGAGCTGTTAGAATGTCAGAAACAAGCTTTCTGAGCTGAAAACTGCATTTTGTGACAAAGTGCATAAGTGGATGATGAGAATGTCAGTTTTGACAAAGAACACTGTTCATTACTGAAATGCTCTAATTGAGCTGTTAGAATGTCAGAAACAAGCTTTCTGAGCTGAAAACTGCATTTTGTGACATAGTGATTCAGTGGATGATGAGAATGCCAGTTTTGACAAAGAACACTGTTCATTACTGAAATGCTCTCAGTGAGTTTTTAGAATGTCAGAAACAAGCTTTCTGAGCTGAAAACTACATTTTGTGACAAAGTGTATCAGTGGATGATGGGAATGTCAGTTTTGACAATGAATACTGTTCATTACTAAAATGCTCTAATTGAGCTGTTAGAATGTCAGAAACAAGCTTTCTGAGCTGAAAACTGCATTTTGTGACAAAGTGCATCAGTGGATGATGAGAATGTCAGTTTTGACAATGAATACTGTTCATTACTAAAATGCTCTAATTGAGCTGTTAGAATGTCAAAAACAAGCTTTCTGAGCAGAAAAATGCATTTTGTGACATAGTGATTCAGTGGATGATGAGAATGTCAGTTTTGACAAAGAACTATGTTCATTACTGAAATGCTCTCAGTGAGTTGTTAGAATGTCAGAAACAAGCTTTCTGAGCTGAAAACTATATTTTGTGACAAAGTGTATCAGTGGATGATGAGAATGTCAGTTTTGACAATGAATACTGTTCATTACTAAAATGCTCTAATTGAGCTGTTAGAATGTCAGAAACAAGCTTTCTGAGCTGAAAACTGCATTTTGTGACAAAGTGCATCAGTGGATGATGAGAATGTCAGTTTTTGACAAAGAACACTGTTCATTACTAAAATGCTCTAATTGAGCTGTTAGAATGTCAGAAACAAGCTTTCTGAGCAGAAAACTACATTTTGTGACAAAGTGTATCAGTGTATGATGAGAATGTCAGTTTTGACAATGAATACTGTTCATTACTAAAATGCTCTAATTGAGCTGTTAGAATGTCAGAAACAAGCTTTCTGAGCTGAAAACTGCATTTTGTGACAAAGTGCATCAGTGGATGATGAGAATGTCAGTTTTGACAATGACTACTGTTCATTACTAAAATGCTCTAATTGAGCTGTTAGAATGTCAGAAACAAGCTTTCTGAGCTGAAAACTACATTTTGTGACAAAGTGTATCAGTGGATGATGAGAATGTCAGTTTTGACAATGAATACTGTTAATTACTAAAATGCTCTAATTGAGCTGTTAGAATGTCAGAAACAAGCTTTCTGAGCTGAAAACTGCATTTTGTGACAAAGTGGATCAGTGGATGATGAGAATGTCAGTTTTGACAAAGAACACTGTTCATTACTAAAATGCTCTAATTGAGCTGTTAGAATGTCAGAAATAAGCTTTCTGAGCTGAAAACTGCATTTTGTGACAAAGTGCATCAGTGGATGATGAGAATGTCAGTTTTGACAAAGAACACTGTGCATTACAAAAAAGCTCTAATTGAGCTGTTAGAATGTCAGAAACAAGCTTTCTGAGCTGAAAAATAAATTTTGTGACATAGTGATTCAGTGGATGAAGAGAATGTCAGTTTTGACAAAGAACACTGTTCATTACTGAAATGCTCTCAATGAGCTGTTAGAATGTCAGAAACAAGCTTTCTGAGCTGAAAACTACATTTTGTGACAAAGTGTATCAGTGGATGATGAGAATGTCAGTTTTGACAATGAATACTGTGCATTACTAAAATGCTCTAATTGAGCTGTTAGAATGTCAGAAACAAGCTTTCTGAGCAGAAAAATGCATTTTGTGACATAGTGATTCAGTGGATGATGAGAATGTCTTTTTTGACAAAGAACACTGTTCATTACTGAAATGCTCTCAGTGAGCTGTTAGAATGTCAGAAACAAGCTTTCTGAGCTGAAAACTACATTTTGTGACAAAGTGTATCAGTGGATGATGAGAATGTCAGTTTTGACAATGAATACTGTTCATTACTAAAATGCTCTAATTGAGCTGTTAGAATGTCAGAAACAAGCTTTCTGAGCTGAAAACTGCATTTTGTGACATAGTGATTCAGTGGATGATGAGAATGTCAGTTTTGAAAAACAACACTGTTCATTACTAAAATGCTCTCAGTGAACTGTTAGAATGTCAGAAACAAGCTTTCTGAGCTGAAAACTACATTTTGTGACAAAGTGTATCAGTGGATGATGAGAATGTCAGTTTTTGAAAAGACCACTGTTCATTACTAAAATGCTCTAATTGAGCCGTTAGAATGTCAGAAACAAGCTTTCTGAGCTGAAAACTACATTTTGTGACAAAGTGTATCAGTGGATGATGAGAATGTCAGTTTTGACAATGAATACTGTTCATTACTAAAATGCTCTAATTGAGCTGTTAGAATGTCAGAAACAAGCTTTCTGAGCTGAAAACTGCATTTTGTGACAAAGTGCATCAGTGGATGATGAGAATGTCAGTTTTGACAATGAATACTGTTCATTACTAAAATGCTCTAATTGAGCTGTTAGAATGTCAGAAACAAGCTTTCTGAGCTGAAAACTGCATTTTGTGACAAAGTGCATCAGTGGATGATGAGAATGTCAGTTTTTGAAAAGACCACTGTTCATTACTAAAATGCTCTAATTGAGCCGTTAGAATGTCAGAAACAAGCTTTCTGAGCTGAAAACTACATTTTGTGACAAAGTGTATCAGTGGATGATGAGAATGTCAGTTTTGACAATGAATACTGTTCATTACTAAAATGCTCTAATTGAGCTGTTAGAATGTCAGAAACAAGCTTTCTGAGCTGAAAACTGCATTTTGTGACAAAGTGCATCAGTGGATGATGAGAATGTCAGTTTTGACAATGAATACTGTTCATTACTAAAATGCTCTAATTGAGCTGTTAGAATGTCAGAAACAAGCTTTCTGAGCTGAAAACTACATTTTGTGACAAAGTGTATCAGTGGATGATGAGAATGTCAGTTTTGACAATGAATACTGTTCATTACTAAAATGCTCTAATTGAGCTGTTAGAATGTCAGAAACAAGCTTTCTGAGCTGAAAACTGCATTTTGTGACAAAGTGGATCAGTGGATGATGAGAATGTCAGTTTTGACAAAGAACACTGTGCATTACAAAAAAGCTCTAATTGAGCTGTTAGAATGTCAGAAACAAGCTCTCTGAGCAGAAAAATGCATTTTGTGACATAGTGATTCAGTGGATGATGAGAATGTCAGTTTTGAAAAAGAACACTGTTCATTACTGAAATGCTCTCAGTGAGCTGTTAGAATGTCAGAAACAAGCTTTCTGAGCTGAAAACTACATTTTGTGACAAAGTGTATCAGTGGATGATGAGAATGTCAGTTTTGACAATGAATACTGTGCATTACTAAAATGCTCTAATTGAGCTGTTAGAATGTCAGAAACAAGCTTTCTGAGCAGAAAAATGCATTTTGTGACATAGTGATTCAGTGGATGATGAGAATGTCTTTTTTGACAAAGAACACTGTTCATTACTGAAATGCTCTCAGTGAGCTGTTAGAATGTCAGAAACAAGCTTTCTGAGCTGAAAACTACATTTTGTGACAAAGTGTATCAGTGGATGATGAGAATGTCAGTTTTGACAATGAATACTGTTCATTACTAAAATGCTCTAATTGAGCTGTTAGAATGTCAGAAACAAGCTTTCTGAGCTGAAAACTGCATTTTGTGACATAGTGATTCAGTGGATGATGAGAATGTCAGTTTTGAAAAACAACACTGTTCATTACTAAAATGCTCTCAGTGAACTGTTAGAATGTCAGAAACAAGCTTTCTGAGCTGAAAACTACATTTTGTGACAAAGTGTATCAGTGGATGATGAGAATGTCAGTTTTTGAAAATACCACTGTTCATTACTAAAATGCTCTAATTGAGCCGTTAGAATGTCAGAAACAAGCTTTCTGAGCTGAAAACTACATTTTGTGACAAAGTGTATCAGTGGATGATGAGAATGTCAGTTTTGACAATGAATACTGTTCATTACTAAAATGCTCTAATTGAGCTATTAGAATGTCAGAAACAAGCTTTCTGAGCTGAAAACTGCATTTTGTGACAAAGTGCATCAGTGGATGATGAGAATGTCAGTTTTGACAATGAATACTGTTCATTACTAAAATGCTCTAATTGAGCTGTTAGAATGTCAGAAACAAGCTTTCTGAGCTGAAAACTGCATTTTGTGACAAAGTGCATCAGTGGATGATGAGAATGTCAGTTTTTGAAAAGACCACTGTTCATTACTAAAATGCTCTAATTGAGCCGTTAGAATGTCAGAAACAAGCTTTCTGAGCTGAAAACTACATTTTGTGACAAAGTGTATCAGTGGATGATGAGAATGTCAGTTTTGACAATGAATACTGTTCATTACTAAAATGCTCTAATTGAGCTGTTAGAATGTCAGAAACAAGCTTTCTGAGCTGAAAACTGCATTTTGTGACAAAGTGCATCAGTGGATGATGAGAATGTCAGTTTTGACAATGAATACTGTTCATTACTAAAATGCTCTAATTGAGCTGTTAGAATGTCAGAAACAAGCTTTCTGAGCTGAAAACTACATTTTGTGACAAAGTGTATCAGTGGATGATGAGAATGTCAGTTTTGACAATGAATACTGTTCATTACTAAAATGCTCTAATTGAGCTGTTAGAATGTCAGAAACAAGCTTTCTGAGCTGAAAACTGCATTTTGTGACAAAGTGGATCAGTGGATGATGAGAATGTCAGTTTTGACAAAGAACACTGTGCATTACAAAAAAGCTCTAATTGAGCTGTTAGAATGTCAGAAACAAGCTCTCTGAGCAGAAAAATGCATTTTGTGACATAGTGATTCAGTGGATGATGAGAATGTCAGTTTTGAAAAAGAACACTGTTCATTACTGAAATGCTCTCAGTGAGCTGTTAGAATGTCAGAAACAAGCTTTCTGAGCTGAAAACTACATTTTGTGACAAAGTGTATCAGTGGATGATGAGAATGTCAGTTTTGACAATGAATACTGTTCATTACTAAAATGCTCTAATTGAGCTGTTAGAATGTCAGAAACAAGCTTTCTGAGCTGAAAACTGCATTTTGTGACAAAGTGTATCAGTGGATGATGAGAATGTCAGTTTTTGAAAAGACCACTGTTCATTACTAAAATGCTCTAATTGAGCTGTTAGAATGTCAGAAACAAGCTTTCTGAGCTGAAAACTGCATTTTGTGACAAAGTGCATAAGTGGATGATGAGAATGTCAGTTTTGACAAAGAACACTGTTCATTACTGAAATGCTCTAATTGAGCTGTTAGAATGTCAGAAACAAGCTTTCTGAGCTGAAAACTGCATTTTGTGACATAGTGATTCAGTGGATGATGAGAATGCCAGTTTTGACAAAGAACACTGTTCATTACTGAAATGCTCTCAGTGAGTTTTTAGAATGTCAGAAACAAGCTTTCTGAGCTGAAAACTACATTTTGTGACAAAGTGTATCAGTGGATGATGGGAATGTCAGTTTTGACAATGAATACTGTTCATTACTAAAATGCTCTAATTGAGCTGTTAGAATGTCAGAAACAAGCTTTCTGAGCTGAAAACTGCATTTTGTGACAAAGTGCATCAGTGGATGATGAGAATGTCAGTTTTGACAATGAATACTGTTCATTACTAAAATGCTCTAATTGAGCTGTTAGAATGTCAGAAACAAGCTTTCTGAGCAGAAAAATGCATTTTGTGACATAGTGATTCAGTGGATGATGAGAATGTCAGTTTTGACAAAGAACTATGTTCATTACTGAAATGCTCTCAGTGAGTTGTTAGAATGTCAGAAACAAGCTTTCTGAGCTGAAAACTATATTTTGTGACAAAGTGTATCAGTGGATGATGAGAATGTCAGTTTTGACAATGAATACTGTTCATTACTAAAATGCTCTAATTGAGCTGTTAGAATGTCAGAAACAAGCTTTCTGAGCTGAAAACTGCATTTTGTGACAAAGTGCATCAGTGGATGATGAGAATGTCAGTTTTTGACAAAGAACACTGTTCATTACTAAAATGCTCTAATTGAGCTGTTAGAATGTCAGAAACAAGCTTTCTGAGCAGAAAACTACATTTTGTGACAAAGTGTATCAGTGTATGATGAGAATGTCAGTTTTGACAATGAATACTGTTCATTACTAAAATGCTCTAATTGAGCTGTTAGAATGTCAGAAACAAGCTTTCTGAGCTGAAAACTGCATTTTGTGACAAAGTGCATCAGTGGATGATGAGAATGTCAGTTTTGACAATGACTACTGTTCATTACTAAAATGCTCTAATTGAGCTGTTAGAATGTCAGAAACAAGCTTTCTGAGCTGAAAACTACATTTTGTGACAAAGTGTATCAGTGGATGATGAGAATGTCAGTTTTGACAATGAATACTGTTAATTACTAAAATGCTCTAATTGAGCTGTTAGAATGTCAGAAACAAGCTTTCTGAGCTGAAAACTGCATTTTGTGACAAAGTGGATCAGTGGATGATGAGAATGTCAGTTTTGACAAAGAACACTGTTCATTACTAAAATGCTCTAATTGAGCTGTTAGAATGTCAGAAATAAGCTTTCTGAGCTGAAAACTGCATTTTGTGACAAAGTGCATCAGTGGATGATGAGAATGTCAGTTTTGACAAAGAACACTGTGCATTACAAAAAAGCTCTAATTGAGCTGTTAGAATGTCAGAAACAAGCTTTCTGAGCTGAAAACTACATTTTGTGACAAAGTGTATCAGTGGATGATGAGAATGTCAGTTTTGACAATGAATACTGTTCATTACTAAAATGCTCTAATTGAGCTGTTAGAATGTCAGAAACAAGCTTTCTGAGCTGAAAACTGCATTTTGTGACAAAGTGCATCAGTGGATGATGAGAATGTCAGTTTTGACAATGAATACTGTTCATTACTAAAATGCTCTAATTGAGCTGTTAGAATGTCAGAAACAAGCTTTCTGAGCTGAAAACTACATTTTGTGACAAAGTGTATCAGTGGATGATGAGAATGTCAGTTTTGACAATGAATACTGTTCATTACTAAAATGCTCTAATTGAGCTGTTAGAATGTCAGAAACAAGCTTTCTGAGCTGAAAACTGCATTTTGTGACAAAGTGGATCAGTGGATGATGAGAATGTCAGTTTTGACAAAGAACACTGTGCATTACAAAAAAGCTCTAATTGAGCTGTTAGAATGTCAGAAACAAGCTCTCTGAGCAGAAAAAGGCATTTTGTGACATAGTGATTCAGTGGATGATGAGAATGTCAGTTTTGAAAAAGAACACTGTTCATTACTAAAATGCTCTCAGTGAACTGTTAGAATGTCAGAAACAAGCTTTCTGAGCTGAAAACTACATTTTGTGACAAAGTGTATCAGTGGATGATGAGAATGTCAGTTTTTGAAAAGACCACTGTTCATTACTAAAATGCTCTAATTGAGCCGTTAGAATGTCAGAAACAAGCTTTCTGAGCTGAAAACTACATTTTGTGACAAAGTGTATCAGTGGATGATGAGAATGTCAGTTTTGACAATGAATACTGTTCATTACTAAAATGCTCTAATTGAGCTGTTAGAATGTCAGAAACAAGCTTTCTGAGCTGAAAACTGCATTTTGTTACAAAGTGCATCAGTGGATGATGAGAATGTCAGTTTTGACAATGAATACTGTTCATTACTAAAATGCTCTAATTGAGCTGTTAGAATGTCAGAAACAAGCTTTCTGAGCTGAAAACTGCATTTTGTGACAAAATGCATCAGTGGATGATGAGAATGTCAGTTTTTGAAAAGACCACTGTTCATTACTAAAATGCTCTAATTGAGCCGTTAGAATGTCAGAAACAAGCTTTCTGAGCTGAAAACTACATTTTGTGACAAAGTGTATCAGTGGATGATGAGAATGTCAGTTTTGACAATGAATACTGTTCATTACTAAAATGCTCTAATTGAGCTGTTAGAATGTCAGAAACAAGCTTTCTGAGCTGAAAACTGCATTTTGTGACAAAGTGCATCAGTGGATGATGAGAATGTCAGTTTTGACAATGAATACTGTTCATTACTAAAATGCTCTAATTGAGCTGTTAGAATGTCAGAAACAAGCTTTCTGAGCTGAAAACTACATTTTGTGACAAAGTGTATCAGTGGATGATGAGAATGTCAGTTTTGACAATGAATACTGTTCATTACTAAAATGCTCTAATTGAGCTGTTAGAATGTCAGAAACAAGCTTTCTGAGCTGAAAACTGCATTTTGTGACAAAGTGGATCAGTGGATGATGAGAATGTCAGTTTTGACAAAGAACACTGTGCATTACAAAAAAGCTCTAATTGAGCTGTTAGAATGTCAGAAACAAGCTCTCTGAGCAGAAAAAGGCATTTTGTGACATAGTGATTCAGTGGATGATGAGAATGTCAGTTTTGACAAAGAACACTGTTCATTACTGAAATGCTCTCAATGAGCTGTTAGAATGTCAGAAACAAGCTTTCTGAGCTGAAAACTACATTTTGTGACAAAGTGTATCAGTGGATGATGAGAATGTCAGTTTTGACAATGAATACTGTTCATTACTAAAATGCTCTAATTGAGCTGTTAGAATGTCAGAAACAAGCTTTCTGAGCTGAAAACTGCATTTTGTGACAAAGTGCTTCAGTGGATGATGAGAATGTCAGTTTTTGACAAAGAACACTGTTCATTACTGAAATGCTCTAATTGAGCTGTTAGAATGTCAGAAATAAGCTTTCTGAGCTGAAAACTGCATTTTGTGACAAAGTGCATCAGTGGATGATGAGAATGTCAGTTTTGACAAAGAACACTGTGCATTACAAAAAAGCTCTAATTGAGCTGTTGGAATGTCAGAAACAAGCTTTCTGAGCAGAAAAATGCATTTTGTGACATAGTGATTCAGTGGATGATGAGAATGTCTTTTTTGACAAGAACACTGTTCATTACTGAAATGCTCTCAAATGAGCTGTTAGAATGTCAGAAACAAGCTTTCTGAGCTGAAAACTGCATTTTGTGACATAGTGATTCAGTGGATGATGAGAATGTCAGTTTTGACAAAGAACACTGTTCATTACAGAAATGCTCTCAGTGAGCTGTTAGAATGTCAGAAACAAGCTTTCTGAGCTGAAAACTACATTTTGTGACAAAGTGTATCAGTGGATGATGAGAATGTCAGTTTTGATAATGAATACTGTTCATTACTAAAATGCTCTAATTGAGCTGTTAGAATGTCAGAAACAAGCTTTCTGAGCTGAAAACTGCATTTTGTGACAAAGTGCATCAGTGGATGATGAGAATGTCAGTTTTTGAGAAAGACCACTGTTCATTACTAAAATGCTCTAATTGAGCTGTTAGAATGTCAGAAACAAGCTTTCTGAGCTGAAAACTACATTTTGTGAAGTGTATCAGTGGATGATGAGAATGTCAGTTTTGACAATGAATACTGTTCATTACTAAAATGCTCTAATTAAGCTGTTAGAATGTCAGAAACAAGCTTTCTGAGCTGAAAACTACATTTTGTGACAAAGTGTATCAGTGGATGATGAGAATGTCAGTTTTGACAATGAATACTGTTCATTACTAAAATGCTCTAATTGAGCTGTTAGAATGTCAGAAACAAGCTTTCTGAGCTGAAAACTGCATTTTGTGACAAAGTGCATCAGTGGATGATGAGAATGTCAGTTTTGACAAAGAACACTGTGCATTACAAAAAAGCTCTAATTGAGCTGTTAGAATGTCAGAAACAAGCTCTCTGAGCAGAAAAAGGCATTTTGTGACAAAGTTCATCAGTGGATGATGAGAATGTCAGTTTTGACAAAGAACACTGTTCATTACTGAAATGCTCTCAGTGAGCTGTTAGAATGTCAGAAACAAGCTTTCTGAGCTGAAAACTACATTTTGTGACAAAGTGTATCAGTGGATGATGAGAATGTCAGTTTTGACAATGAATACTGTTCATTACTAAAATGCTCTAATTGAGCTGTTTGAATGTCAGAAACAAGCTTTCTGAGCTGAAAACTGCATTTTGTGACAAAGTGCATCAGTGGATGATGAGAATGTCAGTTTTTGACAAAGAACACTGTTCATTACTAAAATGCTCTAATTGAGCTGTTAGAATGTCAGAAACAAGCTTTCTGAGCTGAAAACTACCTTTTGTGACAAAGTGTATCAGTGTATGATGAGAATGTCAGTTTTGACAATGAATACTGTTCATTACTAAAATGCTCTAATTGAGCTGTTAGAATGTCAGAAACAAGCTTTCTGAGCTGAAAACTGCATTTTGTGACATAGTGATTCAGTGGATGATGAGAATGTCAGTTTTGACAATGAATACTGTTCATTACTAAAATGCTCTAATTGAGCTGTTAGAATGTCAGAAACAAGCTTTCTGAGCTGAAAACTGCATTTTGTGACAAAGTGCATAAGTGGATGATGAGAATGTCAGTTTTCACAAAGAACACTGTTCATTACTAAAATGCTCTAATTGAGCTGTTAGAATGTCAGAAACAAGCTTTCTGAGCTGAAAACTGCATTTTGTGACAAAGTGCATCAGTGGATGATGAGAATGTCAGTTTTTGAGAAAGACCACTGTTCATTACTAAAATGCTCTAATTGAGCTGTTAGAATGTCAGAAACAAGCTTTCTGAGCTGAAAACTACATTTTGTGAAGTGTATCAGTGGATGATGAGAATGTCAGTTTTGACAATGAATACTGTTCATTACTAAAATGCTCTAATTGAGCTGTTAGAATGTCAGAAACAAGCTTTCTGAGCTGAAAACTACATTTTGTGACAAAGTGTATCAGTGGATGATGAGAATGTCAGTTTTGACAATGAATACTGTTCATTACTAAAATGCTCTAATTGAGCTGTTAGAATGTCAGAAACAAGCTTTCTGAGCTGAAAACTGCATTTTGTGACAAAGTGCATCAGTGGATGATGAGAATGTCAGTTTTGACAAAGAACACTGTGCATTACAAAAAAGCTCTAATTGAGCTGTTAGAATGTCAGAAACAAGCTCTCTGAGCAGAAAAAGGCATTTTGTGACAAAGTGTATCAGTGGATGATGAGAATGTCAGTTTTGACAAAGAACACTGTTCATTACTGAAATGCTCTCAGTGAGCTGTTAGAATGTCAGAAACAAGCTTTCTGAGCTGAAAACTACATTTTGTGACAAAGTGTATCAGTGGATGATGAGAATGTCAGTTTTGACAATGAATACTGTTCATTACTAAAATGCTCTAATTGAGCTGTTTGAATGTCAGAAACAAGCTTTCTGAGCTGAAAACTGCATTTTGTGACAAAGTGCATCAGTGGATGATGAGAATGTCAGTTTTTGACAAAGAACACTGTTCATTACTAAAATGCTCTAATTGAGCTGTTAGAATGTCAGAAACAAGCTTTCTGAGCTGAAAACTACCTTTTGTGACAAAGTGTATCAGTGTATGATGAGAATGTCAGTTTTGACAATGAATACTGTTCATTACTAAAATGCTCTAATTGAGCTGTTAGAATGTCAGAAACAAGCTTTCTGAGCTGAAAACTGCATTTTGTGACATAGTGATTCAGTGGATGATGAGAATGTCAGTTTTGACAATGAATACTGTTCATTACTAAAATGCTCTAATTGAGCTGTTAGAATGTCAGAAACAAGCTTTCTGAGCTGAAAACTGCATTTTGTGACAAAGTGCATAAGTGGATGATGAGAATGTCAGTTTTCACAAAGAACACTGTTCATTACTAAAATGCTCTAATTGAGCTGTTAGAATGTCAGAAACAAGCTTTCTGAGCTGAAAACTGCATTTTGTGACATAGTGATTCAGTGGATGATGAGAATGTCAGTTTTGACAAAGAACACTGTTCATTACTGAAATGCTCTCAGTGAGCTGTTAGAATGTCAGAAACAAGCTTTCTGAGCAGAAAAATGCATTTTGTGACACAGTGAGTCAGTGGATGATGCTAATGTCAGTTTTGACAAAGAACACTGTTCATTACTGAAATGCTCTAATTGAGCTGTTAGAATGTCAGAAACAAGCTTTCTGAGCTGAAATCTGCATTTTGTGACAAAGTTCATCAGTGTATGATGAGAATGTCAGTTTTGACAATGAATACTGTTCATTACTAAAATGCTCTAATTGAGCTGTTAGAATGTCAGAAACAAGCTTTCTGAGCTGAAAACTGCATTTTGTGACATAGTGATTCAGTGGATGATGAGAATGTCAGTTTTGACAATGAATACTGTTCATTACTAAAATGCTCTAATTGAGCTGTTAGAATGTCAGAAACAAGCTTTCTGAGCTGAAAACTGCATTTTGTGACAAAGTGCATAAGTGGATGATGAGAATGTCAGTTTTCACAAAGAACACTGTTCATTACTAAAATGCTCTAATTGAGCTGTTAGAATGTCAGAAACAAGCTTTCTGAGCTGAAAACTGCATTTTGTGACATAGTGATTCAGTGGATGATGAGAATGTCAGTTTTGACAAAGAACACTGTTCATTACTGAAATGCTCTCAGTGAGCTGTTAGAATGTCAGAAACAAGCTTTCTGAGCAGAAAAATGCATTTTGTGACACAGTGAGTCAGTGGATGATGCTAATGTCAGTTTTGACAAAGAACACTGTTCATTACTGAAATGCTCTAATTGAGCTGTTAGAATGTCAGAAACAAGCTTTCTGAGCTGAAATCTGCATTTTGTGACAAAGTTCATCAGTGGATGATGAGAATGTCAGTTTTGACAAAGAACACTGTTCATTACTGAAATGCTCTCAGTGAGCTGTTAGAATGTCAGAAACAAGCTTTCTGAGCTGAAAACTACATTTTGTGACAAAGTGTATCAGTGTATGATGAGAATGTCAGTTTAGTCAATGAATACTGTTCATTACTAAAATGCTCTAATTGAGCTGTTAGAATGTCAGAAACAAGCTTTCTGAGCTGAAAACTGCATTTTGTGACAAAGTGCATAAGTGGATGATGAGAATGTCAGTTTTCACAAAGAACACTGTTCATTACTGAAATGCTCTAATTGAGCTGTTAGAATGTCAGAAACAAGCTTTCTGAGCTGAAAACTGCATTTTGTGACAAAGTGATTCAGTGGATGATGAGAATGTCAGTTTTGACAAAGAACACTGTTCATTACTGAAATGCTCTCAGTGAGCTGTTAGAATGTCAGAAACAAGCTTTCTGAGCTGAAAACTGCATTTTGTGACATAGTGATTCAGTGGATGATGAGAATGTCAGTTTTGACAAAGAACACTGTTCATTACTGAAATGCTCTCAATGAGCTGTTAGAATGTCAGAAACAAGCTTTCTGAGCTGAAAACTACATTTTGTGACAAAGTGTATCAGTGTATGATGAGAATGTCAGTTTTGACAATGAATACTGTTCATTACTAAAATGCTCTAATTGAGCTGTTAGAATGTCAGAAACATGCTTTCTGAGCTGAAAACTACCTTTTGTGACAAAGTGTATCAGTGTATGATGAGAATGTCAGTTTTGACAATGAATACTGTTCATTACTAAAATGCTCTAATTGAGCTGTTAGAATGTCAGAAACAAGCTTTCTGAGCTGAAAACTGCATTTTGTGACATAGTGATTCAGTGGATGATGAGAATGTCAGTTTTGACAATGAATACTGTTCATTACTAAAATGCTCTAATTGAGCTGTTAGAATGTCAGAATCAAGCTTTCTGAGCTGAAAACTGCATTTTGTGACAAAGTGCATAAGTGGATGATGAGAATGTCAGTTTTCACAAAGAACACTGTTCATTACTAAAATGCTCTAATTGAGCTGTTAGAATGTCAGAAACAAGCTTTCTGAGCTGAAAACTACATTTTGTGACAAAGTGTATCAGTGGATGATGAGAATGTCAGTTTTGACAATGAATACTGTTCATTACTAAAATGCTCTAATTGAGCTGTTAGAATGTCAGAAACAAGCTTTCTGAGCTGAAAACTACATTTTGTGACAAAGTGTATCAGTGGATGATGAGAATGTCAGTTTTGACAATGAATACTGTTCATTACTAAAATGCTCTAATTGAGCTGTTAGAATGTCAGAAACAAGCTTTCTGAGCTGAAAACTGCATTTTGTGACAAAGTGCATCAGTGGATGATGAGAATGTCAGTTTTGACAATGAATACTGTTCATTACTAAAATGCTCTAATTGAGCTGTTAGAATGTCAGAAACAAGCTTTCTGAGCTGAAAACTACATTTTGTGACAAAGTGTATCAGTGGATGATGAGAATGTCAGTTTTGACAATGAATACTGTTCATTACTAAAATGCTCTAATTGAGCTGTTAGAATGTCAGAAACAAGCTTTCTGAGCTGAAAACTGCATTTTGTGACAAAGTGGATCAGTGGATGATGAGAATGTCAGTTTTGACAAAGAACACTGTTCATTACTAAAATGCTCTAATTGAGCTGTTAGAATGTCAGAAATAAGCTTTCTGAGCTGAAAACTGCATTTTGTGACAAAGTGCATCAGTGGATGATGAGAATGTCAGTTTTGACAAAGAACACTGTGCATTACAAAAAAGCTCTAATTGAGCTGTTAGAATGTCAGAAACAAGCTCTCTGAGCAGAAAAAGGCATTTTGTGACATAGTGATTCAGTGGATGATGAGAATGTCAGTTTTGACAAAGAACACTGTTCATTACTGAAATGCTCTCAGTGAGCTGTTAGAATGTCAGAAACAAGCTTTCTGAGCTGAAAACTACATTTTGTGACAAAGTGTATCAGTGGATGATGAGAATGTCAATTTTGACAATGAATACTGTTCATTAATAAAATGCTCTAATTGAGCTGTTAGAATGTCAGAAACAAGCTTTCTGAGCTGAAAACTGCATTTTGTGACAAAGTGCATCAGTGGATGATGAGAATGTCAGTTTTTGACAAAGAACACTGTTCATTACTGAAAAGCTCTAATTGAGCTGTTAGAATGTCAGAAATAAGCTTTCTGAGCTGAAAACTGCATTTTGTGACAAAGTGCATCAGTGGATGATGAGAATGTCAGTTTTGACAATGAATACTGTTCATTACTAAAATGCTCTAATTGAGCTGTTAGAATGTCAGAAACAAGCTTTCTGAGCTGAAAACTACATTTTGTGACAAAGTGTATCAGTGGATGATGAGAATGTCAGTTTTGACAATGAATACTGTTCATTACTAAAATGCTCTAATTGAGCTGTTAGAATGTCAGAAACAAGCTTTCTGAGCTGAAAACTGCATTTTGTGACAAAGTGCATCAGTGGATGATGAGAATGTCAGTTTTGACAAAGAACACTGTGCATTACAAAAAAGCTCTAATTGAGCTGTTAGAATGTCAGAAACAAGCTCTCTGAGCAGAAAAAGGCATTTTTTGACATAGTGATTCAGTGGATGATGAGAATGTCAGTTTTGACAAAGAACACTGTTCATTACTGAAATGCTCTCAATGAGCTGTTAGAATGTCAGAAACAAGCTTTCTGAGCTGAAAACTACATTTTGTGACAAAGTGTATCAGTGTATGATGAGAATGTCAGTTTTGACAATGAATACTGTTCATTACTAAAATGCTCTAATTGAGCTGTTAGAATGTCAGAAATAAGCTTTCTGAGCTGAAAACTGCATTTTGTGACAAAGTGCATCAGTGGATGATGAGAATGTCAGTTTTGACAAAGAACACTGTGCATTACAAAAAAGCTCTAATTGAGCTGTTGGAATGTCAGAAACAAGCTTTCTGAGCAGAAAAATGCATTTTGTGACATAGTGATTCAGTGGATGATGAGAATGTCTTTTTTGACCAAGAACACTGTTCATTACTGAAATGCTCTCAAATGAGCTGTTAGAATGTCAGAAACAAGCTTTCTGAGCTGAAAACTGCATTTTGTGACATAGTGATTCAGTGGATGATGAGAATGTCAGTTTTGACAAAGAACACTGTTCATTACTGAAATGCTCTCAGTGAGCTGTTAGAATGTCAGAAACAAGCTTTCTGAGCTGAAAACTACATTTTGTGACAAAGTCTATCAGTGGATGATGAGAATGTCAGTTTTGACAATGAATACTGTTCATTACTAAAATGCTCTAATTGAGCTGTTAGAATGTCAGAAACAAGCTTTCTGAGCTGAAAACTACATTTTGTGACAAAGTGTATCAGTGTATGATGAGAATGTCAGTCTTGACAATGAATACTGTTCATTACTAAAATGCTCTAATTGAGCTGTTAGAATGTCAGAAACAAGCTTTCTGAGCTGAAAACTGCATTTTGTGACAAAGTGATTCAGTGGATGATGAGAATGTCAGTTTTGACAAAGAACACTGTTCATTACTGAAATGCTCTCAGTGAGCTGTTAGAATGTCAGAAACAAGCTTTCTGAGCTGAAAACTACATTTTGTGACAAAGTGTATCAGTGGATGATGAGAATGTCAGTTTTGACAATGAATACTGTTCATTACTAAAATGCTCTAATTGAGCTGTTAGAATGTCAGAAACAAGCTTTCTGAGCTGAAAACTGCATTTTGTGACAAAGTGCATCAGTGGATGATGAGAATGTCAGTTTTTGACAAAGAACACTGTTCATTACTGAAATGCTCTAATTGAGCTGTTAGAATGTCAGAAATAAGCTTTCTGAGCTGAAAACTGCATTTTGTGACAAAGTGCATCAGTGGATGATGAGAATGTCAGTTTTGACAATGAATACTGTTCATTACTAAAATGCTCTAATTGAGCTGTTAGAATGTCAGAAACAAGCTTTCTGAGCTGAAAACTACATTTTGTGACAAAGTGTATCAGTGGATGATGAGAATGTCAGTTTTGACAATGAATACTGTTCATTACTAAAATGCTCTAATTGAGCTGTTAGAATGTCAGAAACAAGCTTTCTGAGCTGAAAACTGCATTTTGTGACATAGTGATTCAGTGGATGATGAGAATGTCAGTTTTGACAAAGAACACTGTTCATTACTGAAATGCTCTCAATGAGCTGTTAGAATGTCAGAAACAAGCTTTCTGAGCTGAAAACTACATTTTGTGACAAAGTGTATCAGTGTATGATGAGAATGTCAGTTTTGACAATGAATACTGTTCATTACTAAAATGCTCTAATTGAGCTGTTAGAATGTCAGAAACATGCTTTCTGAGCTGAAAACTACCTTTTGTGACAAAGTGTATCAGTGTATGATGAGAATGTCAGTTTTGACAATGAATACTGTTCATTACTAAAATGCTCTAATTGAGCTGTTAGAATGTCAGAAACAAGCTTTCTGAGCTGAAAACTGCATTTTGTGACATAGTGATTCAGTGGATGATGAGAATGTCAGTTTTGACAATGAATACTGTTCATTACTAAAATGCTCTAATTGAGCTGTTAGAATGTCAGAAACAAGCTTTCTGAGCTGAAAACTGCATTTTGTGACAAAGTGCATAAGTGGATGATGAGAATTTCAGTTTTCACAAAGAACACTGTTCATTACTAAAATGCTCTAATTGAGCTGTTAGAATGTCAGAAACAAGCTTTCTGAGCTGAAAACTACATTTTGTGACAAAGTGTATCAGTGGATGATGAGAATGTCAGTTTTGACAATGAATACTGTTCATTACTAAAATGCTCTAATTGAGCTGTTAGAATGTCAGAAACAAGCTTTCTGAGCTGAAAACTACATTTTGTGACAAAGTGTATCAGTGGATGATGAGAATGTCAGTTTTGACAATGAATACTGTTCATTACTAAAATGCTCTCAGTGAGCTGTTAGAATGTCAGAAACAAGCTTTCTGAGCTGAAAACTACATTTTGTGACAAAGTGTATCAGTGGATGATGAGAATGTCAGTTTTGACAATGAATACTGTTCATTACTAAAATGCTCTAATTGAGCTGTTAGAATGTCAGAAACAAGCTTTCTGAGCTGAAAACTGCATTTTGTGACAAAGTGCATCAGTGGATGATGAGAATGTCAGTTTTTGACAAAGAACACTGTTCATTACTGAAATGCTCTAATTGAGATGTTAGAATGTCAGAAATAAGCTTTCTGAGCTGAAAACTGCATTTTGTGACAAAGTGCATCAGTGGATGATGAGAATGTCAGTTTTGACAATGAATACTGTTCATTACTAAAATGCTCTAATTGAGCTGTTAGAATGTCAGAAACAAGCTTTCTGAGCTGAAAACTACATTTTGTGACAAAGTGTATCAGTGGATGATGAGAATGTCAGTTTTGACAATGAATACTGTTCATTACTAAAATGCTCTAATTGAGCTGTTAGAATGTCAGAAACAAGCTTTCTGAGCTGAAAACTGCATTTTGTGACAAAGTGCATCAGTGGATGATGAGAATGTCAGTTTTGACAAAGAACACTGTGCATTACAAAAAAGCTCTAATTGAGCTGTTAGAATGTCAGAAACAAGCTCTCTGAGCAGAAAAAGGCATTTTGTGACATAGTGATTCAGTGGATGATGAGAATGTCAGTTTTGACAAAGAACACTGTTCATTACTGAAATGCTCTCAATGAGCTGTTAGAATGTCAGAAACAAGCTTTCTGAGCTGAAAACTACATTTTGTGACAAAGTGTATCAGTGTATGATGAGAATGTCAGTTTTGACAATGAATACTGTTCATTACTAAAATGCTCTAATTGAGCTGTTAGAATGTCAGAAATAAGCTTTCTGAGCTGAAAACTGCATTTTGTGACAAAGTGCATCAGTGGATGATGAGAATGTCAGTTTTGACAAAGAACACTGTGCATTACAAAAAAGCTCTAATTGAGCTGTTGGAATGTCAGAAACAAGCTTTCTGAGCAGAAAAATGCATTTTGTGACATAGTGATTCAGTGGATGATGAGAATGTCTTTTTTGACCAAGAACACTGTTCATTACTGAAATGCTCTCAAATGAGCTGTTAGAATGTCAGAAACAAGCTTTCTGAGCTGAAAACTGCATTTTGTGACATAGTGATTCAGTGGATGATGAGAATGTCAGTTTTGACAAAGAACACTGTTCATTACTGAAATGCTCTCAGTGAGCTGTTAGACTGTCAGAAACAAGCTTTCTGAGCTGAAAACTACATTTTGTGACAAAGTGTATCAGTGGATGATGAGAATGTCAGTTTTGACAATGAATACTGTTCATTACTAAAATGCTCTAATTGAGCTGTTAGAATGTCAGAAACAAGCTTTCTGAGCTGAAAACTACATTTTGTGACAAAGTGTATCAGTGTATGATGAGAATGTCAGTTTTGACAATGAATACTGTTCATTACTAAAATGCTCTAATTGAGCTGTTATAATGTCAGAAACATGCTTTCTGAGCTGAAAACTGCATTTTGTGACATAGTGATTCAGTGGATGATGAGAATGTCAGTTTTGACAATGAATACTGTTCATTACTAAAATGCTCTAATTGAGCTGTTAGAATGTCAGAAACAAGCTTTCTGAGCTGAAAACTGCATGTTGTGACAAAGTGCATAAGTGGGTTATGAGAATGTCAGTTTTCACAAAGAACACTGTTCATTACTGAAATGCTCTATTTGAGCTGTTAGAATGTCAGAAACAAGCTTTCTGAGCTGAAAACTGCATTTTGTGACATAGTGATTCAGTGGATGATGAGAATTACAGTTTTGACAAAGAACACTGTTCATTACTAAAATGCTCTCAAGTGAGCTGTTAGAATGTCAGAAACAAGCTTTCTGAGCAGAAAAATGCATTTTGTGACATAGTGATTCAGTGGATGATGAGAATGTCAGTTTTGACAAAGAACTATGTTCATTACTGAAATGCTCTCAATGAGCTGTTAGAATGTCAGAAACAAGCTTTCTGAGCAGAAAAATGCATTTTGTGTCAAAGTGATTCAGTGGATGATGAGAATGTCAGTTTTGACAAAGAACACTGTTCATTACTGAAAAGCTCTAATTGAGCTGTTAGAATGTCAGAAACAAGCTTTTTGAGCTGAAAACTGCATTTTTTGACAAAGTGCATCAGTGGATGATGAGAATGTCAGTTTTGACAATGAATACTGTTCATTACTAAAATGCTCTAATTGAGCTGTTAGAATGTCAGAAACAAGCTTTCTGAGCTGAAAACTGCATTTTGTGACAAAGTGCATAAGTGGATGATGAGAATGTCAGTTTTGACAAAGAACACTGTTCATTACTGAAATGCTCTAATTGAGCTGTTAGAATGTCAGAAACAAGCTTTCTGAGCTGAAAACTGCATTTTGTGACATAGTGATTCAGTGGATGATGAGAATGTCAGTTTTGACAAAGAACACTTTTCATTACTGAAATGCTCTCAGTGAGTTGTTAAAATGTCAGAAACAAGCTTTCTGAGCTGAAAACTACATTTTGTGACAAAGTGTATCAGTGGATGATGAGAATGTCAGTTTTGACAATGAATACTGTTCATTACTAAAATGCTCTAATTGAGCTGTTAGAATGTCAGAAACAAGCTTTCTGAGCTGAAAACTGCATTTTGTGACAAAGTGCATCAGTGGATGATGAGAATGTCAGTTTTTGACAAAGAACACTGTTCATTACTAAAATGCTCTAATTGAGCTGTTAGAATGTCAGAAACAAGCTTTCTGAGCTGAAAACTACATTTTGTGACAAAGTGTATCAGTGGATGATGAGAATGTCAGTTTTGACAATGAATACTGTTCATTACTAAAATGCTCTAATTGAGCTGTTAGAATGTCAGAAACAAGCTTTCTGAGCTGAAAACTGCATTTTGTGACAAAGTGGATCAGTGGATGATGAGAATGTCAGTTTTGACAAAGAACACTGTTCATTACTAAAATGCTCTAATTGAGCTGTTAGAATGTCAGAAATAAGCTTTCTGAGCTGAAAACTGCATTTTGTGACAAAGTGCATCAGTGGATGATGAGAATGTCAGTTTTGACAAAGAACACTGTGCATTACAAAAAAGCTCTAATTGATCTGTTAGAATGTCAGAAACAAGCTTTCTGAGCAGAAAAAGGCATTTTGTGACATAGTGATTCAGTGGATGAAGAGAATGTCAGTTTTGACAAAGAACACTGTTCATTACTGAAATGCTCTCAATGAGCTGTTAGAATGTCAGAAACAAGCTTTCTGATCTGAAAACTACATTTTGTGACAAAGTGTATCAGTGGATGATGAGAATGTCAGTTTTGACAATGAATACTGTTCATTACTAAAATGCACTAATTGAGCTGTTAGAATGTCAGAAACAAGCTTTCTGAGCTGAAAACTATATTTTGTGACAAAGTGTATCAGTGGATGATGAGAATGTCAGTTTTGACAATGAATACTGTTCATTACTAAAATGCTCTAATTGAGCTGTTAGAATGTCAGAAACAAGCTTTCTGAGCTGAAAACTGCATTTTGTGACAAAGTGCATCAGTGGATGATGAGAATGTCAGTTTTGACAATTAATACTGTTCATTACTAAAATGCTCTAATTGAGCTGTTAGAATGTCAGAAACAAGCTTTCTGAGCTGAAAACTACATTTTGTGACAAAGTGCATCAGTGGATGATGAGAATGTCAGTTTTGACAAAAAACACTGTTCATTACTGAAATGCTCTCAGTGAGCTGTTAGAATGTCAGAAACAAGCTTTCTGAGCTGAAAACTGCATTTTGTGACAAAGTTCATCAGTGGATGATGAGAATGTCAGTTTTTGACAAAGAACACTGTTCATTACTAAAATGCTCTATATGAGGTGTTAGAATGTCAGAAACAAGCTTTCTGAGCTGAAAACTGCATTTTGTGACAAAGTGCATAAGTGGATGATGAGAATGTCAGTTTTCACAAAGAACACTGTTCATTACTGAAATACTCTGAGCTGTTAGAATGTCAGAAACAAGCTTTCTGAGCTGAAAACTGCATTTTGTGACATAGTGATTCAGTGGATGATGAGAATGTCAGTTTTGACAAAGAACACTGTTCATTACTGAAATGCTCTCAGTGAGCTGTTAGAATGTCAGAAACAAGCTTTCTGAGCTGAAAACTACATTTTGTGACAAAGTGTATCAGTGGATGATGTGAATGTCAGTTTTGACAATGAATACTGTTCATTACTAAAATGCTCTAATTGAGCTGTTAGAATGTCAGAAACAAGCTTTCTGAGCTGAAAACTGCATTTTGTGACAAAGTGGATCAGTGGATGATGAGAATGTCAGTTTTGACAATTAATACTGTTCATTACTAAAATGCTCTAATTGAGCTGTTAGAATGTCAGAAACAAGCTTTCTGAGCTGAAAACTACATTTTGTGACAAAGTGCATCAGTGGATGATGAGAATGTCAGTTTTGAAAAAAACACTGTTCATTACTGAAATGCTCTCAGTGAGCTGTTAGAATGTCAGAAAAAAGCTTTCTGAGCTGAAAACTGCATTTTGTGACAAAGTTCATCAGTGGATGATGAGAATGTCAGTTTTGACAAAGAACACTGTTCATTACTAAAATGCTCTATATGAGGTGTAAGAATGTCAGAAACAAGCTTTCTGAGCTGAAAACTGCATTTTGTGACAAAGTGCATAAGTGGATGATGAGAATGTCAGTTTTCACAAAGAACACTGTTCATTACTGAAATACTCTGAGCTGTTAGAATGTCAGAAACAAGCTTTCTGAGCTGAAAACTGCATTTTGTGACATAGTGATTCAGTGGATGATGAGAATGTCAGTTTTGACAAAGAACACTGTTCATTACTGAAATGCTCTCAGTGAGCTGTTAGAATGTCAGAAACAAGCTTTCTGAGCTGAAAACTACATTTTGTGACAAAGTGTATCAGTGGATGATGTGAATGTCAGTTTTGACAATGAATACTGTTCATTACTAAAATGCTCTAATTGAGCTGTTAGAATGTCAGAAACAAGCTTTCTGAGCTGAAAACTGCATTTTGTGACAAAGTGGATCAGTGGATGATGAGAATGTCAGTTTTGACAAAGAACACTGTTCATTACTAAAATGCTCTAATTGAGCTGTTAGAATGTCAGAAACAAGCTTTCTGAGCTGAAAACTGCATTTTGTGACATAGTGATTCAGTGGATGATGAGAATGTCAGTTTTGACAAAGAACACTGTTCATTACTGAAATGCTCTCAGTGAGCTGTTAGAATGTCAGAAACAAGCTTTCTGAGCTGAAAACTACATTTTGTGACAAAGTGTATCAGTGGATGATGAGAATGTCAGTTTTGACAATGAATACTGTTCATTACTAAAATGCTCTAATTGAGCTGTTAGAATGTCAGAAACAAGCTTTCTGAGCTGAAAACTGCATTTTGTGACAAAGTGCATCAGTGGATGATGAGAATGTCAGTTTTTGACAAAGAACACTGTTCATTACTAAAATGCTCTAATTGAGCTATTAGAATGTCAGAAACAAGCTTTCTGAGCTGAAAACTGCATTTTGTGACAAAGTGCATCAGTGGATGATGAGAATGTCAGTTTTTGACAAAGAACACTGTTCATTACTAAAATGCTCTAATTGAGCTGTTAGAATGTCAGAAACAAGCTTTCTGAGCTGAAAACTACATTTTGTGACAAAGTGTATCAGTGGATGATGAGAATGTCAGTTTTGACAATGAATACTGTTCATTACTAAAATGCTCTAATTGAGCTGTTAGAATGTCAGAAACAAGCTTTTTGAGCTGAAAACTGCATTTTGTGACAAAGTGCATCAGTGGATGATGAGAATGTCAGTTTTGACAATGAATACTGTTCATTACTAAAATGCTCTAATTGAGCTGTTAGAATGTCAGAAACAAGCTTTCTGAGCTGAAAACTGCATTTTGTGACAAAGTGCATAAGTGGATGATGAGAATGTCAGTTTTGACTAAGAACACTGTTCATTACTGAAATGCTCTAATTGAGCTGTTAGAATGTCAGAAACAAGCTTTCTGAGCTGAAAACTGCATTTTGTGACATAGTGATTCAGTGGATGATGAGAATGTCAGTTTTGACAAAGAACACTGTTCGTTACTGAAATGCTCTCAGTGAGTTGTTAAAATGTCAGAAACAAGCTTTCTGAGCTGAAAACTACGTTTTGTGACAAAGTGTATCAGTGGATGATGAGAATGTCAGTTTTGACAATGAATACTGTTCATTACTAAAATGCTCTAATTGAGCTGTTAGAATGTCAGAAACAAGCTTTCTGAGCTGAAAACTGCATTTTGTGACAAAGTGCATCAGTGGATGATGAGAATGTCAGTTTTTGAAAAAAAAGAACACTGTTCATTACTAAAATGCTCTAATTGAGCTGTTAGAATGTCAGAAACAAGCTTTCTGAGCTGAAAACTACATTTTGTGACAAAGTGTATCAGTGGATGATGAGAATGTCAGTTTTGACAATGAATACTGTTCATTACTAAAATGCTCTAATTGAGCTGTTAGAATGTGTGATGGAAATTTTCCTGACGTGGGTTTCTTCATGCTAATCTATGTAAGAATTGATTCAAGACTGTCTATCTTGTTGTTCTTTAATTCCTGTGAAATGTTTTGCTACGTGGCAGACCACTCAGCTCCTTTGCCCTTGAGCAAAGACCAAGAGGTTCTGGTAAAGATAAGGGATGGCGACACATTTGTGTTACCAAAGATACGTTCTTGCTCAAGGGGGGGGGGGGGGAGAAGTTTGGATCATATAAAAGCCCCTGTAAATGAACAGGGAGTCACCTTCATTCTGCATATGTCTTTTGATGCAGACTGAATGTCAATAAAACTACTTTGCAAAGTAACTCATGCTCTCTGTGTGTTGCATTTGTCTAAAGTGTTTATAAAACTCACCTTGATTAAGGAAGTAAGAAAATTCCACAACAATTTGGCGACGAGGTATGGGATCACAAGGCTGACGGAAAACGGACTTGGGTTGACTGATCATCCTGGACATAGCAAATCCAGCTCTAACCCCATACAGGGACGAGAGAACTCTACTCCGGACCCCAAGCTGACGTGATCCCAAAAGAACTCAGTGCAAGGCACAAAAGTGAAAAACGGTGAGTTGAAAAAGATTCTAAACAGCCTGATTAAAGAGGGGGGACTACTCTGAATCGTGTTAGATTCTAAACAGCCTGATTAAAGAGGGGGGACTACTCTGAATCGTGTTAGATTCTAAACAGCCTGATTAAAGAGGGGGGACTACTCTGAATCGTGTTAGATTCTAAACAGCCTGATTAAAGAGGGGGGGCTCTCAGAATCGTGGAAAATGGGTCAAGGAAGATCCCATATGGAGATGGATAAACCAACATACAGAGAAATGAGGAAAAGGTGGGGAACGGGAAGTTTACAAGGTGTACCCTATTTAATAGAAAAGGCTAACTTTCCAGAAAACGGTACATTTAGTACCACAAAATTAGAGAAAATAAGAGAACACATGGGGAAAAAAGACATATTTAAAATGTCCAAAAAAGAAAGAGAAAAATATGACGAAGCGTGTAAATGTTTAGAATTATGGGAGAAGGAAGCAAATAGACGTGACCATGTTTTTAAAGAAAAGGCTTTGGAAGAACTTCCACCGCCGTGTCATACACCCCCACCGCCGCATGCTCCATTGTACCCTGTTTTGTCTGAGTATATTGATTTAACCCCTCTGTCTCCTTTACCCCCATCTATGACTTGCTACAAACACCAACCGGAGGATGATTGTGTCCCTCCTCACCGACATCTGAAACCGATCGAGGCAGCGCCAGTGCCCCCACCAGCACCAATGCCGCACATGCCACAGCCCGTGGTAACCCCAAAACAGGATAAAGACCATCCAGCCCCGCCGGTCGCCAGAGTTCCCGTGACGAGAGGAGCGGTAAAAAGACAGACACAGACGGATACTCCACCCGCATGGCAGAATACGTCTAATGACCTTTATCGCAAAGAATCTTTTGATGAAGATGGACAGCAGTTCCCTATGGTCGAGGTGGCAGGTCCAGAGGGACCCGAACTGGTTTTTAGACCCTGGACCAAAGCCGAAATGAAAGAGGCAGCTGAACATCTCAGTTCAGCAGAGAAAGGGGGAGTATTGATGGCTGAAGAACTTTTGACATTTTGCAAGGAATTCTCCCCCTCAACGAGAGAATTAGAGAGACTGTTGAAAGTCAAACTAAAACCATCTGACTTAAGAAAGCTACAGGGTAAATGGCCAGTGGAGGATAAGAGAAGGGAACATGTCGATTGGTCGCACGCAAGCAATGCTGAGTACAGGAGGATTCTGGAAGAATTCTTAGAAGGACTAAAATCTACTTTTCCCAAAGCTCTGAATCTGGATAAGATCGCTGCTTGTGTGCAAAAGACTGATGAAAGAGTGGAGGATTTCTTGGCTAGACTGGAGGAAGTATTTAAAGAACATTCTGGACTTCAACCTGATTCAGACGGACCGGACATTGGTCCGTTCGAAGGACATCTCAGATCCACTTTTCTGCGAAACCTAAGGGGAGAGCTGAGACGAGAAGTGGAAAAATCGTGCATCGAGCCAGATCGCGCGAGAATGAGCGAGATCGTCCGTCACGCTGTGCACGCCGAAAGACAAACGGACAAGAAACAGTTTCAAAAGAAAAACACCCAAGATAAAGAACTCCACATGGCTCTAATGAATATCGGAGTAGAGCATGGAGGAAGAGGAAACTGGAGAAGAGGAGGACAATTGCGTGGACGTGGAAGAGGAAGAGGAGGTTTTAAACCCTCTGTTGATTATGATCCAGAAAAATGTTTTAACTGCAAAAAATTGGGGCACTGGCGCAATGATTGTCCTGAGCCTCTGAGACCACTGAGGTCAAAACAAAAGGGGGATTGAAGTGAGGAGGTGAGGCATCATTCCGAGGGCGGTGAGTATGATTTCCCTAGCATATGCAATGAAGAAATGCTTTTTCCTACTGTATGCAACGAAGATCTGCTTAGCTCGCATTCTATGATGAATGAAACCGCTTTCCGAACTTTGCCAAAATGCACAATGCTCGTGTGCAACAAACTGCTTGAATTTTTGATAGATTCAGGGGCAACAAATACTGTGATTCACAAGAAATGTTTAAATTTGCCAGAATCAACACTAGCCGTGTATTCCTTAAATGCTAGTGGCTCTACTGTAAAAGAATTTATGTCTGAAAGGGTGCAATGCGAGTTGGGGGGTGTCAAATTTCACCATAGGTTTCTAATGTCTGATTGCTGCCCGATTAATTTGCTGGGTAGAGACATAATGTGTAAAACTAAGATGTCACTAAACTGTGATCCCTCGGGCATTGAAGTAAAATGTTGGACAATGTTTATGACCCAAAAAGATGTTCGCCCCGAACCCCTGTATGTGTATGAGTGGCAGATACAATCTGACGCATTACTCAGAGAAGCAGAGGCTTTAGTGTTCGGAGGCAAGTTTATGGAACGAGGTCATTTGCATTGTACAACACACGTGTCTGAGGGACCCGACCAAGAGTATGATGACAGATGGAGCATGATACCAACACGACCCGAATGTATCCGCCACACACACATCGTGTGGACAGGCCAATGGTGTGCGGCGATCGTAAAGCTCACCGCACATCAGTGTTGTCTCTATGATGTGGATAATATAGAGCCCCACATCTCACTCACCAAGCCAAATGCAGCGCTGTGGTCAGATGTGGGTGTGTTTGCTACCAAATGTGTGCATGCCACAGATTGGGTTACAAAGGATGACGTGCAATATTCAAACTCATTGCATGCATATCGTGTTGAGAATCATGCCTGTCTGTCAGCAACAAGGGGACTTGAAGTGTTTTCACACACGGATAGTTTGATGATGCATGTTGACATACCAGAAATTCTGGGAAAGGTGCCCGTACAGCTGTGGGCAACAGGAAAATATGATGTTGGTTTAATAAAGAACTGTGAGCCTGTTGTCATAACACCCAAGAGTGATTTCCGCCCATGCAAACAGCAATACCCCCTAAAACCAGAAGCCCTAAATGGCATCAGGCCAATATTCAACGAGTTTCTAAAGAAAGGCATAGTTGTGCCATGCCCAAATTCACCTGTGCGCACACCTTTGTTTCCAGTTAAAAAGATCAGAGAAAAGGGAGCACCCGTTGAATGGCGGTTCGTACAAGATTTGCAAGCAGTTAATGCCGCAGTACAGCCACGAGCACCAAACGTACCCAACCCGTATACCATTCTCAGCCAAATTCCGCCTGAGACGAAATGGTATACGGTGATTGATTTGTCAAACGCGTTTTTCAGTGTGCCAGTACACCCAGACTCACAGTACTGGTTCGCCTTTTCATTTGATGGCAAGCCATATACATTCACACGTCTATGCCAAGGGTACTGCGAATCACCGACCATTTACAACGAGGCACTGCGACAATCACTGGAGCCATTCCATCTCCCGAAGGGGGTGGCATTGCTTCAGTATGTGGATGACATTCTTTTATGTGCACCCACCAAAGCGCAATGTGAAGAACACACTGTACGACTGTTAACTCATTTGGCACACGAAGGACACAAAGTGAATATCTCCAAAGTCCAGCTGGCAAAACAATTTGTTCGTTTTTTGGGTCACGAAATTACTGACCGTGGCAGACAGCTGTCCGCAAAGCGCGTGTCTGCAATTTCAGACATCGCACGCCCAAAAACAAAGAAGCAACTAATGACATTTTTAGGGATGACCTCTTACTGTAGGAATTTCATTTTGAGATACACAGAGATGGAAAAACATCTCACGGTATTGATTCACGGGAAGCCCATGACTGCAAATGCGCAGATTGAATGGACTGATGAAGGGGTTGAGGCTTTTGGTGATCTAAAGCGAGCTCTGCAATCTGCGCCTGCGCTAGGTATCCCAAACCCAGACAAACCATTCACACAAATGGTAGACGAAAAAGACGGCACAATGCTCTCTGTGCTGCTCCAAAAACACGGAGACCAGCTGCGCCCCGTTGCTTATCTGTCATCCAGATTAGATAGTGTGGCACAAGGTCTCCCACCGTGCCTGCGCGCAGTAGCAGCAGCGGAGAAAGCAGTGCTGGCCTCTAGGGAGTTTGTTGGTTATTCTCCCCTTACTGTGTTTGTTCCCCATGCAGTGGCTATGATTCTGTTAGAACAACGAGTGTCACATTTATCGACAGCGAGGTGGCTGAGGTATAATCTGACGTTGTTGGAATTGCCAAACATCACGGTAAAGAGATGTAACACACTAAACCCAGCCACGTTGCTGCCACTTCCTGACAATGGTGACCCACACAACTGTGTTGCCACTTTAGAGCAAGTCTGCTCGCCACGTGTTGATCTCAGAGACGAACCTTTGCTAAATGCAGACTTGACTTTCTATGTAGATGGCAGTGCACGAAAAGATGAGGCGGGAAAGAATCACGTGGGGTTTGCTGTTGTGTCTGATTTTGAAACAGTACAGTCAGGCCGCCTGCCTGACCATTTCTCTGCTCAAACAGCAGAGCTCATTGCACTCACACGCGCATGCGAATTGGCAGAGGGTAAAAGTGTCAACATTCACACAGACAGTAGATATGCATTTGGTGTAGCTCATGATTTTGGCACACTTTGGAAACACAGGAACTTTTTGAAAGCTGATGGTAAAAAGATTCTTAACCATACACAGGTTGCTGATTTACTCTCTGCCATTCTTCTACCATCTGAGATTGCTGTGTGTAAATGCGCTGCACACA
This sequence comes from Barbatula barbatula, assembly GCF_947034865.1. Lineage (NCBI taxonomy): Eukaryota > Metazoa > Chordata > Actinopteri > Cypriniformes > Nemacheilidae > Barbatula > Barbatula barbatula. The sequence continues at coordinate 17,909,293 of NC_136778.1, read as the reverse complement.
TTTCTGTTTCTGACCCAATTTCAGCAGGAAACCGACGAGCTGACCTTGCGGCAAAGCAAGCAGCATCAGAGAAGCAGACAGACACCAGTCTGTCACACACGCCGTCTCCAGAAAGCACTAACAAAACTCTTTCTCTTGCAGAGATGCAAACATTTGCGGAACCAGCTGAGCGAGCACTTTGGAAAAAATGCTCATGTAACTATAAAGACAACGTGTGGTGGGGGCCGACTGGCCTCCCTTGCTTGCCAAAACATTTTTTTCCTGCTTTTGCAATTTTGACGCATGGTCTCGACCACGCGTCCAAAGGGGGAATGTTACAAGCAGTACAAAAAATATGGTACACAAAAGGGTTTACAGCAGCAGCGGAGAAACATTGCAGCACATGTACAATCTGCATAACCAACAACACAGGCAGAGCCATAACTATGCCAAGGGCTGCACACCCCACTCCTGAAGGGCCATTCACACATGTTATGATTGACTACATTGAGCTCAGCCCGTGTAGGGGACAAAAACACTGCATAGTGTTGGTGGACATGTTCTCCAAATGGGTGGAGGCAATGCCCACCAAACAGGCAGACAGCAGTGGGGTGGTAAAACTCCTGCTGAGAGAAATTTTGCCAAGATGGGGAATTCCACAGAAAATTTCGAGCGATAACGGGAGACACTTCGTGAATGAGGCATTGGCCTCTGTAGGGAAACTCCTAAAAATAAACATTACCAAACACTGTTCCTATCATCCACAATCAGGGGGCGCCGTCGAGCGCGAAAACGGTACGTTTAAAGCAAAATTGAGAAAAATAGGGGAAGAGATAGGCCTAGACTGGGTTCAGGCCTTGCCTATCGCACTCATGTATATGAGGATGCGAGTAAGAACACGATGTAATATGTCTCCTTTTGAAATCCTATATGGAAGGCCAGGGAGAGTGGGGTGGAACCCTGAAGCAATGGCCGGAGTCACCACCCATGCCGAAAACAGTTTGCTCACGTACTGTAAACAAATGTGTGTTCTGCTCTCGCAAATTTCTGTGCAGGTCAAAGGGGCAGTAGCAGACGGAGCGGACAAACCATTACACAGTCTCCAGCCGGGAGACTTCGTGGTGGTTAAGGATTTCAGGAGAAAGTCGTGGAAAAGCCGACATTGGAGAGGACCCTACCAGGTGTTGTTGATCACACACACCGCGGTGAAAGTAGCGGAGAGAGCTACGTGGATACACGCCTCCCACTGCAAAAAGGTGTCCAAGGAGTGGCAACCCCAACCATAGGCCCATCACCATGGAATCCAAATGGCTCTTCGTAGTAGTCATGCTGACTCAAGCGACAGGAGGAGCGGCGCTGTTGGAGCTCGCAAAGGGGAATCAACTGTTCGAGTCGGGACGCATCGAGCCATTGGAAATTAGAGGGGAAGAAGGGAAAAGCATTTGGTTTCTGTGTGATCCTATATACAGGGGGTTTGTAAAATGGTATGGGGAGGGACAGTGGGACCCCAATTCTGCTAATTATTGGGGAACGAATATGTATTTATGTCGAGGTGCTTGTACCTCAGGTGATGTGGTGGCCACAACATGGGAACCGGATGATATGACTAACAGTCTGTTGAAATGGTGGAATAGCCAAGGTTGGGGGGCGTGGCTGATGCAGGTGGCATTGCCCATTCTAGTGGGATTATTATTTCTTATAATTATATTACCATGTTTAATTTACTGTTTTCAGAATTGTTTAAATAAGATACTATTAGGGAGCATGGCTGCAATTGAACAAAGGTTCATGATGCAGACCATCGATCTCACGGAAGGGGAATTTAGGGAGTACGATGACAATGGCCTATGAAATCTGTATGAGAAAGGGCAGTGCTCATCTTACAGGTTGAGGCATCATGAGTTTGGTTATCATATATGATAAAAGATGGGAATGTGATGGAAATTTTCCTGACGTGGGTTTCTTCATGCTAATCTATGTAAGAATTGATTCAAGACTGTCTATCTTGTTGTTCTTAAATTCCTGTGAAATGTTTTGCTACGTGGCAGACCACTCAGCTCCTTTGCCCTTGAGCAAAGACCAAGAGGTTCTGGTAAAGATAAGGGATGGCGACACATTTGTGTTACCAAAGATACGTTCTTGCTCAAGGGGGGGGGGGGGAGAAGTTTGGATCATATAAAAGCCCCTGTAAATGAACAGGGAGTCACCTTCATTCTGCATATGTCTTTTGATGCAGACTGAATGTCAATAAAACTACTTTGCAAAGTAACTCATGCTCTCTGTGTGTTGCATTTGTCTAAAGTGTTTATAAAACTCACCTTGATTAAGGAAGTAAGAAAATTCCACAACAAATGTCAGAAACAAGCTTTCTGAGCTGAAAACTGCATTTTGTGACAAAGTGGATCAGTGGATGATGAGAATGTCAGTTTTGACAAAGAACACTGTTCATTACTAAAATGCTCCAATTGAGCTGTTAGAATGTCAAGAAATAAGCTTTCTGAGCTGAAAACTGCATTTTGTGACAAAGTGCATCAGTGGATGATGAGAATGTCAGTTTTGACAAAGAACACTGTGCATTACAAAAAAGCTCTAATTGATCTGTTAGAATGTCAGAAACAAGCTTTCTGAGCAGAAAAAGGCATTTTGTGACATAGTGATTCAGTGGATGAAGAGAATGTCAGTTTTGACAAAGAACACTGTTCATTACTGAAATGCTCTCAATGAGCTGTTAGAATGTCAGAAACAAGCTTTCTGAGCTGAAAACTGCATTTTTTGACAAAGTGCATAAGTGGATGATGAGAATGTCAGTTTTGACAAAGAACACTGTTCATTACTGAAATGCTCTAATTGAGCTGATAGAATGTCAGAAACAAGCTTTCTGAGCTGAAAACTGCATTTTGTGACATAGTGATTCAGTGGATGATGAGAATGTCAGTTTTGACAAAGAACACTGTTCATTACTGAAATGCCCTCAGTGAGTTGTTAAAATGTCAGAAACAAGCTTTCTGAGCTGAAAACTACGTTTTGTGACAAAGTGTATCAGTGGATGATGAGAATGTCAGTTTTGACAATGAATACTGTTCATTACTAAAATGCTCTAATTGAGCTGTTAGAATGTCAGAAACAAGCTTTCTGAGCTGAAAACTGCATTTTGTGACAAAGTGCATCAGTGGATGATGAGAATGTCAGTTTTTGACAAAGAACACTGTTCATTACTAAAATGCTCTAATTGAGCTGTTAGAATGTCAGAAACAAGCTTTCTGAGCTGAAAACTACATTTTGTGACAAAGTGTATCAGTGGATGATGAGAATGTCAGTTTTGACAATGAATACTGTTCATTACTAAAATGCTCTAATTGAGCTGTTAGAATGTCAGAAACAAGCTTTCTGAGCTGAAAACCTGCATTTTGTGACAAAGTGCATCAGTGGATGATGAGAATGTCAGTTTTGACAATTAATACTGTTCATTACTAAAATGCTCTAATTGAGCTGTTAGAATGTCAGAAACAAGCTTTCTGAGCTAAAAACTACATTTTGTGACAAAGTGTATCAGTGGATGATGAGAATGTCAGTTTTGACAATGAATACTGTTCATTACTAAAATGCTCTAATTGAGCTGTTAGAATGTCAGAAACAAGCTTTCTGAGCTGAAACTATATTTTGTGACAAAGTGGATCAGTGGATGATGAGAATGTCAGTTTTGACAAAGAACACTGTTCATTACTAAAATGCTCTAATTGAGCTGTTAGAATGTCAGAAATAAGCTTTCTGAGCTGAAAACTGCATTTTGTGACAAAGTGCATCAGTGGATGATGAGAATGTCAGTTTTGACAAAGAACACTGTGCATTACAAAAAAGCTCTAATTGATCTGTTAGAATGTCAGAAACAAGCTTTCTGAGCTGAAAACTGCATTTTGTGACATAGTGATTCAGTGGATGATGAGAATGTCAGTTTTGACAAAGAACACTGTTCATTACTGAAATGCTCTCAGTGAGCTGTTAGAATGTAAGAAACAAGCTTTCTGAGCTGAAAACTACATTTTGTGACAAAGTGTATCAGTGGATGATGAGAATGTCAGTTTTGACAATGAATACTGTTCATTACTAAAATGCTCTAATTGAGCTGTTAGAATGTCAGAAACAAGCTTTCTGAGCTGAAAACTGCATTTTGTGACAAAGTGCATCAGTAGATGATGAGAATGTCAGTTTTTGACAAAGAACACTGTTCATTACTAAAATGCTCTAATTGAGCTGTTAGAATGTCAGAAACAAGCTTTCTGAGCTGAAAACTACATTTTGTGACAAAGTGTATCAGTGGATGATGACAATGTCAGTTTTGACGATTGTGGTGATGCGATTGCCTGACCCACCTATGTTTGAGGAAATGGTACGGTCCGGGGGTATAAAGGTAGATAGGACTGGCATGTCACACAGGTGTGTCCTATAGGGCTTCCGGGAGTACCTTTATTTCCGGTGGGTTGGGCTACACGTCCAAGAGTGTGGTTGAGGAGTACTGCGGGCATTTGTGAATGGCCATGTATTTTCGAGAGCCATTAGTGAAGTCCGCGTCAAGTGCGTGGTGCATTACGGGTCATTAGCTGCAGTGACTTTGGGTGTTGGAGGTGTTGCAGCAGGCTGAACCGACGCCAGTTCGCAGGCTGATACCGGCGCTATTTGGGGCTGTGATTCTCCCTTATGGACTAGCGCTATTGTACCTGCATGTATAACGACTGCTTGAACTGGAGTGTTTTCCGAGATAGACAGTGCCACTATTGTTCGCACTGATTCGTCCAACTTACCATTTCTCCTACCTGACTGCCTAGTGGATTCCTGAACCGGGTTGTTTCCAGACCCGTTACTTTTAGTGCGACGCTTAATTTACCTTCCACTTTCATTTCACTGCGTAGCGGATGCATGAAGCTGACTGTTCCGGACCGAAGTGGACAGTCCGTAGAGTCGTGTTTATTTCCGTTTTTGCTCTTTCACTCGTTGCCGTGCCTGGGACAGAGTCTTTGTCCCGGTTGGTGTGGAGGATCTATTCCCATTTAGCTGGCAGTTATTTCCAGTGTATAATAACCATTTAGTGTCTGTTGACGTGCTTCGATATCGCGTTCTGCGTGTCTATAGGCACGACATTTGGCTCTCTTTCTCGGAGGACTGGTGATTACCGGACTAGCTATTATTATCGATGTCATTTTGGGCGTAACTTGTTTTGTTTAAATTGATTTTGTTTAATTCGTTTTGTTTAAAATTTATTTTGTTTAATTCGTTTTGTTTAAGTGATTTTGTTTACTTCGTTTTGCCTAAGTGATTTGGTTTTGTTTAAGTGATTTTGTTTACTTCGTTTTGCTTAAGTGATTTGGTTTAATCTGTTTTGCTTAAGTGATTTGGTTTAATTTGTTTTGTGTAAGTGATTTGGTTTACTTCGTTTTGCTTAAGTGATTTTGTTTACTTCGTTTTGCTTAAGTGATTTTGTTTACTTCGTTTGTTTTGTTTAAGTGATTTGGTTTAATTTGTTTTGTTTAAGTGATTTGGTTTAATTTGTTTTGTGTAAGTGATTTTGGGATTGAGTTTATTAATTTTCTTTTCGTTCCAGAATTAGGGGGAATTAGTCGCGGTCGAGATCCTCTGTATGTGGTGCTGTGGTTGACTTGTTTGTAGTGTCCACAATATCGAAACATTTGGCGTGTGGTGACGTGAGTGAGCACAACGGTTGTCGGATCAATCAGACGACTTTCCCCAATTCTGGGTTGGACGTTTTAAGTGTGTGTATGCTTTGTACGAAGATGATGGCCTGTTTCTTTTAATGACTTTAATTAAATGTGATTTTGTATTTTAGATGGTGTGTGTGAAATAAATTGTTTACCAGCTTCCCTTTTGTCTGCTACCTGTCTCAGCCAATAACGAACCTGTGAGCTTTTGGTGATTTACTTAATTTTGGGTCCCTGGCCCTATCCGGGGTGGCGTAGTCGGCTCATGCTTTGATTAATCTCCTTTCACCGTATGCCATCGCCACATTTGGCGTAGTCGGCAGGGTCTTGGCTGTTGTACGGGTACAGACGTAGGGATTTGTATTTTTTTTTCACACATATATATATTTTCTTTCTTCTACTTGACCATATGGTGGAGACGCGTCTGGTGATTACCCCTTATATTGTGTAGAGATGGAGGCTGAATTACAGGAAATGAGAGACCTTGTGGCTCAGTTGAAGGCCGATAACGATCGACTGCGACAGGAGCAGACACCGGTTGAGTTGCTTGATCCTGGCGCAGGCTCTAGTAGTGCGTCACGGCCATTAACGCCTATATCTGTAGGATCCAATGTTAACACCGTTGAGCGCTTTGTTTTTGTTCCTCGTGAACGGCGCTGTCCCAAATTTAATGGTAGGTCTGGTGTAGGCATTGACGAGTGGGTCGAAGAAGCTCAGGCGTGCATGCGCATGCGGACGATGACGGCTGTCGAGCAGGCTTTCTTTTTGTTTGATCATCTTGAGGGAGAGGCTCGGGATGAGATTAAATATCGGCCGAGCCCTGATAAAGATAATCCTGAGAAGATTATTTCTGCGTTGCGTGAAGTGTATGGCTGTCTCGAGTCCTATATTACGCTTCAAGAAGCCTTTTACTCACGGCGACAGTTGGAGGGAGAAACGTTACAAGAGTTCTCCCTGGCGCTCTTGAGTTTATTTGATAAGCTTAAACAACAGTCTCCGCATGCCATTTTAGATGCGCAGGTGGTAGTTAGGGATCAGTTTATTGAATGTGTGTTGGATAATGCCTTGCGCAGAGAATTGAAACAATTGGTAAGGCGTCAGCCTGCTGCAACACTGTTAGATGTCCGAGGGGAAGCAATTCGCTGGGAGAGAGAGGGAGTGCCAGGCGGTGTACGGGGGCGCAGTCAGTCTGTTCCTTTGGTGCAGGGACATCAATGTGGCGTTAAAGATGATTCTGGGGTAAATCCTGAGCAGGGACATCATTCACAGGAATTTAGGGAGTTGAAGGACATGCTGATTCGACAGCAACAGCAAATTGATCAGCTTTCTCAGACTTTAGCCCGTAACCATAGTCCCCAGTCTCGTGGTCAGCCACTGCGTTCTAGTTACGTGATTTGCAGACGGTGTCAACAGCCTGGCCATTTTGCTCGAGACTGTCAGTGGCAGCCCCATTCGTCTGGCCCTCAAAACCATTCCCGGGGTAACCTGATATCTCGTGATGCTAGGTCAAGTGTCCCTAACCAGCCGGAAAACTAGTACCCACCGGACTGCAGAGTCTCAGTTCGGTTGGAGGTAAGAATGGCTCTTGTGATTTTCGTGCCAGCGGTTCTGTGCCTCGTTTAGTCTCCTCATGCCCACATTTAGTTGCAAATATTGGCGGTGTGCCCATACCCTGTTTGATAGACACTGGTTCCATGGTATCGACCATTACAGAGAGTTGTTTTCGGTCTGGATTCGAACCATGGGGCCAGCGTCGATTACAAAACTGTCATTGGTTACAGCTTAGAGCAGCCAATGGACTGGAAATCCCTTATATAGGGTATATGGAATTGGACGTTGAACTGTGTGATCGTGTGGTATCAGGGTGTGGCATATTGGTTGTGCGTGATCCACCTGGGGGTAATTCTAGTGTTCCTGGGATTTTGGGAATGAATGTTCTTGGTCGCTGTTATCGTGAGCTTTTCGGGCAGTACGGACCGACCCTATTTGAGCTACCATTAGTGACCCAAGACGTGGGAATATCTCGGGCCTTCCAAGCCTGTCAGAAAGTAGATGGCGTTCTGGCATACGGGGGCAATGTAAGAGTCCGTGGGCATCGGGTTTGTCGCGTTCCAGGGGGCACTATGAAGTTTGTAACAGCAACATGTTCGTCCATGTTTAGAGATAAGATCGTGTTATTCGAGCCCCTTGACACTGGTCTGCCTGCTGGCTTATTGGCCTCTCCGTCGTTAGTGTATGTCGACGGTGGTTTGGTTTGGGTGCCTGTTGTCAATGTGGGTGTTCTCGACGCTGTTTTATACCCGAAAACCATCCTCGGGAAGTTGCGGGAAGTGTATCTGGTGGATTCACCTGCCGGACTGACTGAGGTATCTGCGGTTCCTGCTATCACAGTGACTTGTGATATGATGGCAGCCCCTGAGGCAGCACAGGTCGAGAACATAGAACTGTCAGGGCTGTCGGATGAGGAACAGGGCAAGGTTAGGGCTCTCCTTCAGGAATTCCAGGCGGTGTTCTCTGCTGGGGAGGGAGACTTGGGTTGTACCGACCTCCTGTCCCATGAAATTCCTTTAATCGACGAGACGCCTGTTCGACAACGCTATAGACGGATTCCTCCATCTGAATATGAGTTAGTTAAGACTCATATTGGCCAGCTTTTAGACACCCAAGTGATCCGGGAAAGTTGTAGCCCGTACGCCTCCCCATTAGTATTGGTTAAGAAGAAGGACGGTGGCCTACGCATGTGCGTAGACTACCGCCAACTCAATGCTAAAACTCGGAAAGATTCGTTTCCACTGCCTCGAATCGATGAGACATTGGATTCATTGACAGGGGCTCGCTGGTTCACTACGCTAGATCTGGCCAGCGGATATAATCAAGTCCCGGTTGCAGAGGCTGATCGCTACAAAACAGCTTTTTGTACACCTTTTGGTTTATATGAATGGAACCGTATGCCTTTTGGTTTGTGTAACGCACCAGGCACCTTCCAGCGGTTGATGCAACGGCTGTTTGGCGACCAGCAACATCAGTCTCTCCTGCTGTATCTAGACGATATTATTGTCTATTCCTCCTCTGTGCAACATCATTTACAGAGGTTGAGGATGGTGCTGGAACGGTTGCGGGCTGCTGATCTTAAGGTAAACTTGGCCAAGTGTGCATTTTTTAGAGAAAAGGTGCAGTACTTAGGACACGTAATATCCCCCCAAGGAGTGGCCACAGACCCGGCAAAGGTTGAGGTTGTGGCGCAGTGGCCACGCCCCAAGACTGTGTCAGAGCTACGTACCTTTCTGGGATTTGGTAGTTACTATCGGCGATTTGTGGAAGGGTTTGCTCAGATAGCAGCACCGTTGCATCGGCTGGTAGGGGAGGTAGGACAAGGGAAGGGGAGAACTAAGATACAGGAGTTGGATGCGTTATGGTCCGAACAGTGTGAACAAGCATTCCGGACCCTGAAAGCTAAGCTTGCCACCACACCAGTCCTGGCATATGCTGATTTTAAGTTACCGTTTATCTTGGAAGTCGATGCCAGCTATGTAGGGTTAGGTGCTGTACTGTCTCAAGAGATTGGGGGCAAGGTGAGACCAGTGGCCTATGCCAGCCGTAGCCTGCGTCCTGCAGAGCGTAACACTGCTACCTATAGTTCTATGCGGCTTGAGTTTTTGGCTCTAAAATGGGCCATGGCTGAAAAGTTTCGTGAGTACTTATTGGGCCATCGTTGTATCGTTCGTACAGACAATAACCCCCTTAGTCATTTGGCGACTGCTAAGTTAGGTGCCACCGAACAGCGATGGGCAGCTGAACTAGCGGCCTTTGATTTCGAAGTGCAGTACCGATCCGGGAGATCTAACCAGAATGCGGATGCGCTATCACGCATGACTCCTAAGGAACGGTACCTGGAAAGGGAAGGCTCGTTGGGAACATTAGTTCCTGAACTGCTTAGGCGTGCTGGAGTGGTGGATCGGGCAGACTCCACCACTGTGAGGGCCATGCAGGTGATGCCAAATCGATCTAGACCAGAGTTGGCTCGATTACAGGAGGAGGATCCCATTATCAGTTCAGCTTTTAAATTTTGGCGCCAAGGGCAAGGCCCAGGGCCCCAAGAACGACGACAGTTACCCAAGCTAGTGTTGGTGTTACTCCGGCAATGGGAGCGGTTGGAGGAACTGGGGGGCCTATTATATCGACGGGTTTGCAGTCCTGATGGTGGTGCAAAGGTGTTGCAGCTGGTGCTGCCTGTTGTGTTACAGACTGAAGTGTTGACCCAACTGCATCAGTGTCATGGGCACCAAGGCACCGAGCGCACTTTGGAACTGGTGCGACAGCGGTGCTACTGGCCTGGGATGTCGGCCGATGTAGCCCGTTGGATACAGCAATGTGAGCGGTGCCAGCAAGCCAAAGAGGCTGCCCCAGTCCCCAGAAGCTACATGGCCCATCTGTTAGCTTCCCGTCCAAATGAGATAGTGGCCATTGATTTTACGGTCCTAGAACCTTCTCGTTCGGGGCATGAAAACGTGTTAATAATGACAGACATTTTTAGTAAATTCACAGTGGCAATCCCTACTCGGGACCAACAGGCGGCGACTGTGGCTCGCGTCCTGGTTGACGAATGGTTCTTTAAGTTTGGGGTCCCAGGCCGTATCCATTCGGACCAGGGACGTAACTTCGAATCGCATCTTATCCAGCAGTTGTGCACCCTTTACCAGGTGGGTAAGTCTCGTACTACCGCATACCATCCAGCTGGTAATGGCCAGTGTGAACGGTTTAACCGTACCCTGCACAATTTGTTGCGGACCTTGCCCACTGGAAGGAAGAGGGATTGGGCCTCTTGTTTGTCCCAGGTGGTATTTTGCTATAATACCACTCCCCATCAAGCCACCGGTGAGAGTCCTTATTTTTTGATGTTCGGGCAAGAGCCTAGACTGCCTGTGGATTTCTTGCTTGGTCGGGTGCAAGAACCAGTGGCTGGTGGAGTCCATCATTGGATGGAAGAGCATCAGGCTTGCCTTAAAGTGGCCTTCGAAGGTGCCCGTGAGCGGTTGCAGGCCGCAGCTCAGCATCGCAAGGCGAAGCATGATCAACGGGTAAAAGAGCAACCGCTAGAAGAGGGCCAAAGGGTCTATCTGCGAGAACGTGGGTTCTCCGGGCGCCATAAGATCCAGGATCTGTGGAGCTCGATCATCTATCAGGTAGTTCGAGTGCCACGGGATGGGGGATCGGTGTACTCTGTAGCACCAGTGCAAGATCTCACTAAAGTCCGTAACGTGCATAGAGTGTCCCTAAAACCCAGAGTTCAAAGGGATCCCATGCCGACCGAGTCCTTTAAGGATTGGCCGGAGTTGCCAGTACCTTCAGTAAGAGAGGAAGGCTTTGAGGAATTTGAGGATGGGGATTTAGCCTTGGTGGTGACCCAGGCCCCATCAGAAATTCCAGAGAGCATTGGGGTGAATAGAGCATCGCCAGAGGTAAGGGCGAGTCCTGCGGTACCTGGGGGTGCAGTTGGGGGGAGCGAGAGGAGTGTAAGTGTACCATTAGACGTAGTACCAGATTCTATCGGACCGTCTAGTATCTCCGAAAGGATCGTTAGACCTAGACGTGCTAGGGCCGGGCAGCATACGAATTTGTACCATTTACCACGGACCGTAGGGGCTGAGGCTCATCAGATTTCTGCTGGGTCTACTTCAGGGCTAAATCGTGCTATGGCTTTCAGACCTTGAGGCTACGTTGTTCATCGTCGGGACTACGATGACTTGTGGGGGGGGTAGATTGTGGTGATGCGATTGCCTGACCCACCTATGTTTGAGGAAATGGTACGGTCCGGGGGTATAAAGGTAGATAGGACTGGCATGTCACACAGGTGTGTCCTATAGGGCTTCCGGGAGTACCTTTATTTCCGGTGGGTTGGGCTACACGTCCAAGAGTGTGGTTGAGGAGTACTGCGGGCATTTGTGAATGGCCATGTATTTTCGAGAGCCATTAGTGAAGTCCGCGTCAAGTGCGTGGTGCATTACGGGTCATTAGCTGCAGTGACTTTGGGTGTTGGAGGTGTTGCAGCAGGCTGAACCGACGCCAGTTCGCAGGCTGATACCGGCGCTATTTGGGGCTGTGATTCTCCCTTATGGACTAGCGCTATTGTACCTGCATGTATAACGACTGCTTGAACTGGAGTGTTTTCCGAGATAGACAGTGCCACTATTGTTCGCACTGATTCGTCCAACTTACCATTTCTCCTACCTGACTGCCTAGTGGATTCCTGAACCGGGTTGTTTCCAGACCCGTTACTTTTAGTGCGACGCTTAATTTACCTTCCACTTTCATTTCACTGCGTAGCGGATGCATGAAGCTGACTGTTCCGGACCGAAGTGGACAGTCCGTAGAGTCGTGTTTATTTCCGTTTTTGCTCTTTCACTCGTTGCCGTGCCTGGGACAGAGTCTTTGTCCCGGTTGGTGTGGAGGATCTATTCCCATTTAGCTGGCAGTTATTTCCAGTGTATAATAACCATTTAGTGTCTGTTGACGTGCTTCGATATCGCGTTCTGCGTGTCTATAGGCACGACATTTGGCTCTCTTTCTCGGAGGACTGGTGATTACCGGACTAGCTATTATTATCGATGTCATTTTGGGCGTAACTTGTTTTGTTTAAATTGATTTTGTTTAATTCGTTTTGTTTAAAATTTATTTTGTTTAATTCGTTTTGTTTAAGTGATTTTGTTTACTTCGTTTTGCCTAAGTGATTTGGTTTTGTTTAAGTGATTTTGTTTACTTCGTTTTGCTTAAGTGATTTGGTTTAATCTGTTTTGCTTAAGTGATTTGGTTTAATTTGTTTTGTGTAAGTGATTTGGTTTACTTCGTTTTGCTTAAGTGATTTTGTTTACTTCGTTTTGCTTAAGTGATTTTGTTTACTTCGTTTGTTTTGTTTAAGTGATTTGGTTTAATTTGTTTTGTTTAAGTGATTTGGTTTAATTTGTTTTGTGTAAGTGATTTTGGGATTGAGTTTATTAATTTTCTTTTCGTTCCAGAATTAGGGGGAATTAGTCGCGGTCGAGATCCTCTGTATGTGGTGCTGTGGTTGACTTGTTTGTAGTGTCCACAATATCGAAACATTTGGCGTGTGGTGACGTGAGTGAGCACAACGGTTGTCGGATCAATCAGACGACTTTCCCCAATTCTGGGTTGGACGTTTTAAGTGTGTGTATGCTTTGTACGAAGATGATGGCCTGTTTCTTTTAATGACTTTAATTAAATGTGATTTTGTATTTTAGATGGTGTGTGTGAAATAAATTGTTTACCAGCTTCCCTTTTGTCTGCTACCTGTCTCAGCCAATAACGAACCTGTGAGCTTTTGGTGATTTACTTAATTTTGGGTCCCTGGCCCTATCCGGGGTGGCGTAGTCGGCTCATGCTTTGATTAATCTCCTTTCACCGTATGCCATCGCCACACAAAGAACACTGTTCATTACTAAATTGCTCTAATTGAGCTGTTAGAATGTCAGAAACAAGCTTTCTGAGCTGAAAACTGCATTTTGTGACATAGTGATTCAGTGGATGATGAGAATGTCAGTTTTGACAAAGAACACTGTTCATTACTGAAATGCTCTCAGTGAGCTGTTAGAATGTCAGAAACAAGCTTTCTGAGCTGAAAACTACATTTTGTGACAAAGTGTATCAGTGGATGATGTGAATGTCAGTTTTGACAATGAATACTGTTCATTACTAAAATGCTCTAATTGAGCTGTTAGAATGTCAGAAACAAGCTTTCTGAGCTGAAAACTGCATTTTGTGACAAAGTGGATCAGTGGATGATGAGAATGTCAGTTTTGACAAAGAACACTGTTCATTACTAAAATGCTCTCAGTGAGCTGTTAGAATGTCAGAAACAAGCTTTCTGAGCTGAAAACTGCATTTTGTGACAAAGTTCATCAGTGGATGATGAGAATGTCAGTTTTGACAATGAATACTGTTCATTACTAAAATACTCTAATTGAGCTGTTAGAATGTCAGAAACAAGCTTTCTGAGCTGAAACTGCATTTTGTGACAAAGTGCATCAGTGGATGATGAGAATGTCAGTTTTTGACAAAGAACACTGTTCATTACTAAAATGCTCTAATTGAGCTGTTAGAATGTCAGAAACAAGCTTTCTGAGCTGAAAACTACATTTTGTGACAAAGTGTATCAGTGGATGATGAGAATGTCAGTTTTGACAATGAATACTGTTCATTACTAAAATGCTCTAATTGAGCTGTTAGAATGTCAGAAACAAGCTTTCTGAGCTGAAAACTGCATTTTGTGACATAGTGATTCAGTGGATGATGAGAATGTCAGTTTTGACAAAGAACACTGTTCATTACTGAAATGCTCTCAGTGAGCTGTTAGAATGTCAGAAACAAGCTTTCTGAGCTGAAAACTACATTTTGTGACAAAGTGTATCAGTGGATGATGTGAATGTCAGTTTTGACAATGAATACTGTTCATTACTAAAATGCTCTAATTGAGCTGTTAGAATGTCAGAAACAAGCTTTCTGAGCTGAAAACTGCATTTTGTGACAAAGTGGATCAGTGGATGATGAGAATGTCAGTTTTGACAAAGAACACTGTTCATTACTAAAATGCTCTAATTGAGCTGTTAGAATGTCAGAAACAAGCTTTCTGAGCTGAAAACTGCATTTTGTGACATAGTGATTCAGTGGATGATGAGAATGTCAGTTTTGACAAAGAACACTGTTCATTACTATAATGCTCTCAGTGAGCTGTTAGAATGTCAGAAACAAGCTTTCTGAGCTGAAAACTACATTTTGTGACAAAGTGTATCAGTGGATGATGAGAATGTCAGTTTTGACAATGAATACTGTTCATTACTAAAATGCTCTAATTGAGCTGTTAGAATGTCAGAAACAAGCTTTCTGAGCTGAAAACTGCATTTTGTGACAAAGTGCATCAGTGGATGATGAGAATGTCAGTTTTTGACAAAGAACACTGTTCATTACTAAAATGCTCTAATTGAGCTGTTAGAATGTCAGAAACAAGCTTTCTGAGCTGAAAACTACATTTTGTGACAAAGTGTATCAGTGGATGATGACAATGTCAGTTTTGACAATGAATACTGTTCATTACTAAAATGCTCTAATTGAGCTCTTAGAATGTCAGAAACAAGCTTTCTGAGCTGAAAACTGCATTTTGTGACAAAGTGGATCAGTGGATGATGAGAATGTCAGTTTTGACAAAGAACACTGTTCATTACTAAAATGCTCTAATTGAGCTGTTAGAATGTCAGAAACAAGCTTTCTGAGCTGAAAACTGCATTTTGTGACAAAGTGGATCAGTGGATGATGAGAATGTCAGTTTTGACAAAGAACACTGTTCATTACTAAAATGCTCTAATTGAGCTGTTAGAATGTCAGAAACAAGCTTTCTGAGCTGAAAACTGCATTTTGTGACATAGTGATTCAGTGGATGATGAGAATGTCAGTTTTGACAAAGAACACTGTTCATTACTGAAATGCTCTCAGTGAGCTGTTAGAATGTCAGAAACAAGCTTTCTGAGCTGAAAACTAAATTTTGTGACAAAGTGTATCAGTGGATGATGAGAATGTCAGTTTTGACAATGAATACTGTTCATTACTAAAATAATCTAATTGAGCTATTAGAATGTCAGAAACAAGCTTTCTGAGCTGAAAACTGCATTTTGTGACAAAGTGCATCAGTGGATGATGAGAATGTCAGTTTTTGACAAAGAACACTGTTCATTACTAAAATGCTCTAATTGAGCTGTTAGAATGTCAGAAACAAGCTTTCTGAGCTGAAAACTACATTTTGTGACAAAGTGTATCAGTGGATGATGAGAATGTCAGTTTTTGACAAAGAACACTGTTCATTACTAAAATGCTCTAATTGAGCTGTTAGAATGTCAGAAACAAGCTTTCTGAGCTGAAAACTACATTTTGTGACAAAGTGTATCAGTGGATGATGACAATGTCAGTTTTGACAATGAATACTGTTCATTACTAAAATGCTCTAATTGAGCTGTTAGAATGTCAGAAACAAGCTTTTTGAGCTGAAAACTGCATTTTGTGACAAAGTGCATCAGTGGATGATGAGAATGTCAGTTTTGACAATGAATACTGTTCATTACTAAAATGCTCTAATTGAGCTGTTAGAATGTCAGAAACAAGCTTTCTGAGCTGAAAACTGCATTTTGTGACAAAGTGCATAAGTGGATGATGAGAATGTCAGTTTTGACAAAGAACACTGTTCATTACTGAAATGCTCTAATTGAGTTGTTAGAATGTCAGAAACAAGCTTTCTGAGCTGAAAACTGCATTTTGTGACATAATGATTCAGTGGATGATGAGAATGTCAGTTTTGACAAAGAACACTGTTCATTACTGAAATGCTCGCAGTGAGTTGTTAAAATGTCAGAAACAAGCTTTCTGAGCTGAAAACTACGTTTTGTGACAAAGTGTATCAGTGGATGATGAGAATGTCAGTTTTGACAATGAATACTGTTCATTACTAAAATGCTCTAATTGAGCTGTTAGAATGTCAGAAACAAGCTTTCTGAGCTGAAAACTGCATTTTGTGACATAGTGATTCAGTGGATGATGAGAATGTCAGTTTTGACAAAGAACACTGTTCATTACTGAAATGCTCTCAGTGAGCTGTTAGAATGTCAGAAACAAGCTTTCTGAGCTGAAAACTACATTTTGTGACAAAGTGTATCAGTGGATGATGTGAATGTCAGTTTTGACAATGAATACTGTTCATTACTAAAATGCTCTAATTGAGCTGTTAGAATGTCAGAAACAAGCTTTCTGAGCTGAAAACTGCATTTTGTGACAAAGTGGATCAGTGGATGATGAGAATGTCAGTTTTGACAAAGAACACTGTTCATTACTAAAATGCTCTAATTGAGCTGTTAGAATGTCAGAAACAAGCTTTCTGAGCTGAAAACTGCATTTTGTGACATAGTGATTCAGTGGATGATGAGAATGTCAGTTTTGACAAAGAACACTGTTCATTACTATAATGCTCTCAGTGAGCTGTTAGAATGTCAGAAACAAGCTTTCTGAGCTGAAAACTACATTTTGTGACAAAGTGTATCAGTGGATGATGAGAATGTCAGTTTTGACAATGAATACTGTTCATTACTAAAATGCTCTAATTGAGCTGTTAGAATGTCAGAAACAAGCTTTCTGAGCTGAAAACTGCATTTTGTGACAAAGTGCATCAGTGGATGATGAGAATGTCAGTTTTTGACAAAGAACACTGTTCATTACTAAAATGCTCTAATTGAGCTGTTAGAATGTCAGAAACAAGCTTTCTGAGCTGAAAACTACATTTTGTGACAAAGTGTATCAGTGGATGATGACAATGTCAGTTTTGACAATGAATACTGTTCATTACTAAAATGCTCTAATTGAGCTGTTAGAATGTCAGAAACAAGCTTTCTGAGCTGAAAACTGCATTTTGTGACAAAGTGGATCAGTGGATGATGAGAATGTCAGTTTTGACAAAGAACACTGTTCATTACTAAAATAATCTAATTGAGCTGTTAGAATGTCAGAAACAAGCTTTCTGAGCTGAAAATTGCATTTTGTGACAAAGTGGATCAGTGGATGATGAGAATGTCAGTTTTGACAATGAATACTGTTCATTACTGTGGCCTAATGGTTAGAGCGTTGGGCTTGTGATCAGAAGGTTGCCGGTTCTAATCTCAGGGCCAGCAGGTCATGACTGAAGGGCCCTTGAGCAAGGCACCTTACCCCTGATTGCTCTGCAGTAATGTGACACTGTATAAAACTACTTGTAAGTCGCTTTGGATAAAAGCGTCTGCCAAATGAATAAATGTAAATGTAAAATGTAAATTACTAAAATGCTCTAATTGAGCTGTTAGAATGTCAGAAACAAGCTTTCTGAGCTGAAAACTGCATTTTGTGACAAAGTGCATCAGTGGATGATGAGAATGTCAGTTTTTGACAAAGAACACTGTTCATTACAAAAATGCTCTAATTGAGGTGTTAGAATGTCAGAAACAAGCTTTCTGAGCTGAAAACTATATTTTGTGACAAAGTGTATCAGTGTATGATGAGAATGTCAGTTTTGACAATGAATACTGTTCATTACTAAAATGCTCTAATTGAGCTGTTAGAATGTCAGAAACATGCTTTCTGAGCTGAAAACTGCATTTTGTGACAAAGTGGATCAGTGGATGATGAGAATGTCAGTTTTGACAAAGAACACTGTTCATTACTAAAATGCTCTAATTGAGCTGTTAGAATGTCAGAAACAAGCTTTCTGAGCTGAAAACTGCATTTTGTGACATAGTGATTCAGTGGATGATGAGAATGTCAGTTTTCACAAAGAACACTGTTCATTACTAAAATGCTCTAATTGAGCTGTTAGAATGTCAGAAACAAGCTTTCTGAGCTGAAAACTGCATATTGTGACATAGTGATTCAGTGGATGATGAGAATGTCAGTTTTGACAAAGAACACTGTTCATTACTGAAATGCTCTCAGTGAGCTGTTAGAATGTCAGAAACAAGCTTTCTGAGCTGAAAACTACATTTTGTGACAAAGTGTATCAGTGGATGATGAGAATGTCAGTTTTGACAATGAATACTGTTCATTACTAAAATGCTCTAATTGAGCTGTTAGAATGTCAGAAACAAGCTTTCTGAGCTGAAAACTGCATTTTGTGACAAAGTGCATCAGTGGATGATGAGAATGTCAGTTTTTGACAAAGAACACTGTTCATTACTAAAATGCTCTAATTGAGCTGTTAGAATGTCAGAAACAAGCTTTCTGAGCTGAAAACTACATTTTGTGACAAAGTGTATCAGTGGATGATGAGAATGTCAGTTTTGACAATGAATACTGTTCATTACTAAAATGCTCTAATTGAGCTGTTAGAATGTCAGAAACAAGCTTTCTGAGCTGAAAACTGCATTTTGTGACATAGTGATTCAGTGGATGATGAGAATGTCAGTTTTGACAAAGAACACTGTTCATTACTGAAATGCTCTCAGTGAGCTGTTAGAATGTCAGAAACAAGCTTTCTGAGCTGAAAACTACATTTTGTGACAAAGTGTATCAGTGGATGATGTGAATGTCAGTTTTGACAATGAATACTGTTCATTACTAAAATGCTCTAATTGAGCTGTTAGAATGTCAGAAACAAGCTTTCTGAGCTGAAAACTGCATTTTGTGACAAAGTGGATCAGTGGATGATGAGAATGTCAGTTTTGACAAAGAACACCGTTCATTACTAAAATGCTCTAATTGAGCTGTTAGAATGTCAGAAACAAGCTTTCTGAGCTGAAAACTGCATTTTGTGACATAGTGATTCAGTGGATGATGAGAATGTCAGTTTTGACAAAGAACACTGTTCATTACTGAAATGCTCTCAGTGACCTGTTAGAATGTCAGAAACAAGCTGTCTGAGCAGAAAAATGCATTTTGTGACAAAGTGATTCAGTGGATGATGAGAATGTCAGTTTTGACAAAGAACACTGTTCATTACTGAAATGCTCTAATTGAGCTGTTAGAATGTCAGAAACAAGCTTTCTGATCAGAAAAATGCATTTTGTGACAAAATGATTCAGTGGATGATGAGAATGTCAGTTTTGACAAAGAACACTGTTCATTACAAAAAAGCTCTAATTGAGCTGTTACAATGTCACAAACAAGCTTTCTGAGCTGAAAACTGCATTTTGTGACAAAGTGCATCAGTGCATGATGAGAATGTCAGTTGTGACAAAGAACACTGTTCATTACTAAAATGCTCTAATTGAGCTGTTAGAATGTCAGAAACAAGCTTTCTGAGCAGAAAAATGCATTTTGTGACAAAGTGATTCAGTGGATGATGAGAATGTCAGTTTTGACAAAGAACACTGTTCATTACTGAAATGCTCTCAATGAGCTGTTAGAATGTCAGAAACAAGCTTTCTGAGCAGAAAAATGCATTTTGTGACAAAGTGATTCAGTGGATGATGAGAATGTCAGTTTTGACAAAGAACACTGTTCATTACTGAAATGCTCTCAATGAGCTGTTAGAATGTCAGAAATAAGCTTTCTGAGCTGAAAACTGCATTTTGTGACAGAGTGCTTCAGTGGATGATGAGAATGTCAGTTTTGACAAAGAACAATGTTCATTACTAAAATGCTCTAATTGAGCTGTTAGAATGTCAGAAACAAGCTTTCTGAGCAGAAAAATGCATTTTGTGACAAAGTGATTCAGTGGATGATGAGAATGTCAGTTTTGACAAAGAACACTGTTCATTACTGAAATGCTCTAATTGAGCTGTTAGAATGTCAGAAACATAATTTCTGATCAGAAAAATGCAATTTGTGACAAAGTGATTCAGTGGATGATGAGAATGTCAGTTTTGACAAAGAACACTGTTCATTACTGAAATGCTCTCAGTGACCTGTTAGAATGTCAGAAACAAGCTGTCTGAGCAGAAAAATGCATTTTGTGACAAAGTGATTCAGTGGATGATGAGAATGTCAAGTTTTGACAAAGAACACTGTTCATTACTGAAATGCTCTAATTGAGCTGTTAGAATGTCAGAAATAAGCTTTCTGAGCTGAAAACTGCATTTTGTGACAAAGTGCATCAGTGCATGATGAGAATGTCAGTTGTGACAAAGAACACTGTTCATTACTAAAATGCTCTAATTGAGCTGTTAGAATGTCAGAAACAAGCTTTCTGAGCAGAAAAATGCATTTTGTGACAAAGTGATTCAGTGGATGATGAGAATGTCAGTTTTGACAAAGAACACTGTTCATTACTGAAATGCTCTAATTGAGCTGTTAGAATGTCAGAAACAAGCTTTCTGAGCAGAAAAATGCATTTTGTGACAAAGTGATTCAGTGGATGATGAGAATGTCAGTTTTGACAAAGAACACTGTTCATTACTGAAATGCTCTAATTGAGCTGTTAGAATGTCAGAAACAAGCTTTCTGAGCTGAAAACTGCATTTTGTGACAAAGTGCATCAGTGCATGATGAGAATGTCAGTTGTGACAAAGAACACTGTTCATTACTAAAATGCTCTAATTGAGCTGTTAGAATGTCAGAAACAAGCTTTCTGAGCAGAAAAATGCATTTTGTGACAAAGTGATTCAGTGGATGATGAGAATGTCAGTTTTGACAAAGAACACTGTTCATTACTGAAAAGCTCTAATTGAGCTGTTAGAATGTCAGAAACAAGCTTTCTGAGCTGAAAACTGCATTTTGTGACAAAGTGCATCAGTGGATGATGAGAATGTCAGTTGTGACAAAGAACACTGTTCATTACTAAAATGCTCTAATTGAGCTGTTAGAATGTCAGAAACAAGCTTTCTGAGCAGAAAAATGCATTTTGTGACAAAGTGATTCAGTGGATGATGAGAATGTCAGTTTTGACAAAGAACACTGTTCATTACTGAAATGCTCTAATTGAGCTGTTAGAATGTCAGAAACAAGCTTTCTGAGCTGAAAACTGCATTTTGTGACAAAGTGCATCAGTGGATGATGAGAATGTCAGTTTCGACAAAGAACACTGTTCATTACTGAAATGCTCTAATTGAGCTGTTAGAATGTCAGAAACATAATTTCTGATCAGAAAAATGCAATTTGTGACAAAGTGATTCAGTGGATGATGAGAATGTCAGTTTTGACAAAGAACACTGTTCATTACTGAAATGCTCTCAGTGACCTGTTAGAATGTCAGAAACAAGCTGTCTGAGCAGAAAAATGCATTTTGTGACAAAGTGATGTGGATGATGAGAATGTCAGTTTTGACAAAGAACACTGTTCATTACTGAAATGCTCTAATTGAGCTGTTAGAATGTCAGAAACAAGCTTTCTGATCAGAAAAATGCATTTTGTGACAAAGTGATTCAGTGGATGATGAGAATGTCAGTTTTGACAAAGAACACTGTTCATTACAAAAAAGCTCTAATTGAGCTGTTAGAATGTCACAAACAAGCTTTCTGAGCTGAAAACTGCATTTTGTGACAAAGTGCATGAGTGGATGATGAGAATGTCAGTTGTGACAAAGAACACTGTTCATTACTAAAATGCTCTAATTGAGCTGTTAGAATGTCAGAAACAAGCTTTCTGAGCAGAAAAATGCATTTTGTGACAAAGTGATTCAGTGGATGATGAGAATGTCAGTTTTGACAAAGAACACTGTTCATTACTGAAAAGCTCTAATTGAGCTGTTAGAATGTCAGAAACAAGCTTTCTGAGCTGAAAACTGCATTTTGTGACAAAGTGCATCAGTGGATGATGAGAATGTCAGTTGTGACAAAGAACACTGTTCATTACTAAAATGCTCTAATTGAGCTGTTAGAATGTCAGAAACAAGCTTTCTGAGCAGAAAAATGCATTTTGTGACAAAGTGATTCAGTGGATGATGAGAATGTCAGTTTTGACAAAGAACACTGTTCATTACTGAAATGCTCTAATTGAGCTGTTAGAATGTCAGAAACAAGCTTTCTGAGCTGAAAACTGCATTTTGTGACAAAGTGCATCAGTGGATGATGAGAATGTCAGTTTCGACAAAGAACACTGTTCATTACTGAAATGCTCTAATTGAGCTGTTAGAATGTCAGAAACATAATTTCTGATCAGAAAAATGCAATTTGTGACAAAGTGATTCAGTGGATGATGAGAATGTCAGTTTTGACAAAGAACACTGTTCATTACTGAAATGCTCTCAGTGACCTGTTAGAATGTCAGAAACAAGCTGTCTGAGCAGAAAAATGCATTTTGTGACAAAGTGATGTGGATGATGAGAATGTCAGTTTTGACAAAGAACACTGTTCATTACTGAAATGCTCTAATTGAGCTGTTAGAATGTCAGAAACAAGCTTTCTGATCAGAAAAATGCATTTTGTGACAAAGTGATTCAGTGGATGATGAGAATGTCAGTTTTGACAAAGAACACTGTTCATTACAAAAAAGCTCTAATTGAGCTGTTAGAATGTCACAAACAAGCTTTCTGAGCTGAAAACTGCATTTTGTGACAAAGTGCATCAGTGCATGATGAGAATGTCAGTTGTGACAAAGAACACTGTTCATTACTAAAATGCTCTAATTGAGCTGTTAGAATGTCAGAAACAAGCTTTCTGAGCAGAAAAATGCATTTTGTGACAAAGTGATTCAGTGGATGATGAGAATGTCAGTTTTGACAAAGAACACTGTTCATTACTGAAATGCTCTAATTGAGCTGTTAGAATGTCAGAAACATAATTTCTGATCAGAAAAATGCAATTTGTGACAAAGTGATTCAGTGGATGATGAGAATGTCAGTTTTGACAAAGAACACTGTTCATTACTGAAATGCTCTCAGTGACCTGTTAGAATGTCAGAAACAAGCTGTCTGAGCAGAAAAATGCATTTTGTGACAAAGTGATTCAGTGGATGATGAGAATGTCAGTTTTGACAAAGAACACTGTTCATTACTGAAATGCTCTAATTGAGCTGTTAGAATGTCAGAAACAAGCTTTCTGATCAGAAAAATGCATTTTGTGACAAAGTGATTCAGTGGATGATGAGAATGTCAGTTTTGACAAAGAACACTGTTCATTACAAAAAAGCTCTAATTGAGCTGTTAGAATGTCAGAAACAAGCTTTCTGAGCTGAAAAATGCATTTTGTGACAAAGTGATTCAGTGGATGATGAGAATGTCAGTTTTGACAAAGAACACTGTTCATTACTGAAATGCTCTCAATGAGCTGTTAGAATGTCAGAAACAAGCTTTCTGAGCTGAAAACTGCATTTTGTGACAGAGTGCTTCAGTGGATGATGAGAATGTCAGTTTTGACAAAGAACACTGTTCATTACTGAAATGCTCTAATTGAGCTGTTAGAATGTCAGAAACAAGCTTTCTGAGCTGAAAACTGCATTTTGTGACAAAGTGCATCAGTGGATGATGAGAATGTCAGTTGTGACAAAGAACACTGTTCATTACTAAAATGCTCTAATTGAGCTGTTAGAATGTCAGAAACAAGCTTTCTGAGCAGAAAAATGCATTTTGTGACAAAGTGATTCAGTGGATGATGAGAATGTCAAGTTTTGACAAAGAACACTGTTCATTACTGAAATGCTCTAATTGAGCTGTTAGAATGTCAGAAACAAGCTTTCTGATCAGAAAAATGCATTTTGTGACAAAGTGATTCAGTGGATGATGAGAATGTCAGTTTTGACAAAGAACACTGTTCATTACAAAAAAGCTCTAATTGAGCTGTTAGAATGTCAGAAACAAGCTTTCTGAGCTGAAAAATGCATTTTGTGACAAAGTGATTCAGTGGATGATGAGAATGTCAGTTTTGACAAAGAACACTGTTCATTACTGAAATGCTCTCAATGAGCTGTTAGAATGTCAGAAACAAGCTTTCTGAGCTGAAAACTGCATTTTGTGACAGAGTGCTTCAGTGGATGATGAGAATGTCAGTTTTGACAAAGAACACTGTTCATTACTGAAATGCTCTAATTGAGCTGTTAGAATGTCAGAAACAAGCTTTCTGAGCTGAAAACTGCATTTTGTGACAAAGTGCATCAGTGGATGATGAGAATGTCAGTTGTGACAAAGAACACTGTTCATTACTAAAATGCTCTAATTGAGCTGTTAGAATGTCAGAAACAAGCTTTCTGAGCAGAAAAATGCATTTTGTGACAAAGTGATTCAGTGGATGATGAGAATGTCAAGTTTTGACAAAGAACACTGTTCATTACTGAAATGCTCTAATTGAGCTGTTAGAATGTCAGAAATAAGCTTTCTGATCAGAAAAAAGCATTTTGTGACAAAGTGATTCAGTGGATAATGAGAATGTCAGTTTTGACAAAGAACACTGTTCATTACTGAAATGCTCTAATTAAGCTGTTAGAATGTCAGAAACAAGCTTTCTGATCAGAAAAATGCATTTGGTGACAAAGTGATTCAGTGGATGATGAGAATGTCAGTTTTGACAAAGAACACTGTTCATTACTGAAATGCTCTAATTGAGCTGTTAGAATGTCAGAAACAAGCTTTCTGAGCTGAAAACTGCATTTTGTGACAAACTGCATTAGTGGATGATGAGAATGTCAGTTTTGACAAAGAACACTGTTCATTACTGAAATGCTCTAATTGAGCTGTTAGAATGTCAGAAACATGCTTTCTGATCAGAAAAATGCATTTTGTGACAAAGTGATTCAGTGGATGATGAGAATGTCAGTTTTGACAAAGAACACTGTTCATTACTGAAATGCTATCAGTGACCTGTTAGAATGTCAGAAACAAGCTTTCTGATCAGAAAAAAGCATTTTGTGACAAAGTGATTCAGTGGATAATGAGAATGTCAGTTTTGACAAAGAACACTGTTCATTACAAAAAAGCTCTAATTGAGCTGTTAGAATGTCAGAAACAAGCTTTCTGAGCTGAAAACTGCATTTTGTGACAAAGTGCATCAGTGCATGATGAGAATGTCAGTTGTGACAAAGAACACTGTTCATTACTAAAATGCTCTAATTGAGCTGTTAGAATGTCAGAAACAAGCTTTCTGAGCAGAAAAATGCATTTTGTGACAAAGTGATTCAGTGGATGATGAGAATGTCAGTTTTGACAAAGAACACTGTTCATTACTGAAAAGCTCTAATTGAGCTGTTAGAATGTCAGAAACAAGCTTTCTGAGCTGAAAACTGCATTTTGTGACAAAGTGCATCAGTGGATGATGAGAATGTCAGTTGTGACAAAGAACACTGTTCATTACTAAAATGCCCTAATTGAGCTGTTAGAATGTCAGAAACAAGCTTTCTGAGCAGAAAAATGCATTTTGTGACAAAGTGATTCAGTGGATGATGAGAATGTCAGTTTTGACAAAGAACACTGTTCATTACTGAAATGCTCTAATTGAGCTGTTAGAATGTCAGAAACAAGCTTTCTGATCAGAAAAATGCATTTGGTGACAAAGTGATTCAGTGGATGATGAGAATGTCAGTTTTGACAAAGAACACTGTTCATTACTGAAATGCTCTAATTGAGCTGTTAGAATGTCAGAAACAAGCTTTCTGAGCTGAAAACTGCATTTTGTGACAAAGTGCATCAGTGGATGATGAGAATGTCAGTTTTGACAAAGAACACTTTTCATTACTAAAATGCTCTCATTGAGCTGTTAGAATGTCAGAAACAAGCTTTCTGAGCAGAAAAATGCATTTTGTGACAAAGTGATTCAGTGGATGATGAGAATGTCAGTTTTGACAAAGAACACTGTTCATTACTGAAATGCTCTAATTGAGCTGTTAGAATGTCAGAAACATAATTTCTGATCAGAAAAATGCAATTTGTGACAAAGTGATTCAGTGGATGATGAGAATGTCAGTTTTGACAAAGAACACTGTTCATTACTGAAATGCTCTCAGTGACCTGTTAGAATGTCAGAAACAAGCTGTCTGAGCAGAAAAATGCATTTTGTGACAAAGTGATTCAGTGGATGATGAGAATGTCAGTTTTGACAAAGAACACTGTTCATTACTGAAATGCTCTAATTGAGCTGTTAGAATGTCAGAAACAAGCTTTCTGATCAGAAAAATGCATTTTGTGACAAAATGATTCAGTGGATGATGAGAATGTCAGTTTTGACAAAGAACACTGTTCATTACAAAAAAGCTCTAATTGAGCTGTTACAATGTCACAAACAAGCTTTCTGAGCTGAAAACTGCATTTTGTGACAAAGTGCATCAGTGCATGATGAGAATGTCAGTTGTGACAAAGAACACTGTTCATTACAAAAATGCTCTAATTGAGCTGTTAGAATGTCAGAAACAAGCTTTCTGAGCAGAAAAATGCATTTTGTGACAAAGTGATTCAGTGGATGATGAGAATGTCAGTTTTGACAAAGAACACTGTTCATTACTGAAATGCTCTCAATGAGCTGTTAGAATGTCAGAAACAAGCTTTCTGAGCTGAAAACTGCATTTTGTGACAAAGTGCATCAGTGGATGATGAGAATGTCAGTTGTGACAAAGAACACTGTTCATTACTAAAATGCTCTAATTGAGCTGTTAGAATGTCAGAAACAAGCTTTCTGAGCAGAAAAATGCATTTTGTGACAAAGTGATTCAGTGGATGATGAGAATGTCAGTTTTGACAAAGAACACTGTTCATTACTGAAATGCTATCAGTGACCTGTTAGAATGTCAGAAACAAGCTGTCTGAGCAGAAAAATGCATTTTGTGACAAAGTGATTCAGTGGATGATGAGAATGTCAAGTTTTGACAAAGAACACTGTTCATTACTGAAATGCTCTAATTGAGCTGTTAGAATGTCAGAAATAAGCTTTCTGATCAGAAAAAAGCATTTTGTGACAAAGTGATTCAGTGGATAATGAGAATGTCAGTTTTGACAAAGAACACTGTTCATTACAAAAAAGCTCTAATTGAGCTGTTAGAATGTCAGAAACAAGCTTTCTGAGCTGAAAACTGCATTTTGTGACAAAGTGCATCAGTGCATGATGAGAATGTCAGTTGTGACAAAGAACACTGTTCATTACTAAAATGCTCTAATTGAGCTGTTAGAATGTCAGAAACAAGCTTTCTGAGCAGAAAAATGCATTTTGTGACAAAGTGATTCAGTGGATGATGAGAATGTCAGTTTTGACAAAGAACACTGTTCATTACTGAAATGCTCTAATTGAGCTGTTAGAATGTCAGAAACAAGCTTTCTGAGCTGAAAACTGCATTTTGTGACAAAGTGCATCAGTGCATGATGACAATGTCAGTTGTGACAAAGAACACTGTTCATTACTAAAATGCTCTAATTGAGCTGTTAGAATGTCAGAAACAAGCTTTCTGAGCAGAAAAATGCATTTTGTGACAAAGTGATTCAGTGGATGATGAGAATGTCAGTTTTGACAAAGAACACTGTTCATTACTGAAAAGCTCTAATTGAGCTGTTAGAATGTCAGAAACAAGCTTTCTGAGCTGAAAACTGCATTTTGTGACAAAGTGCATCAGTGGATGATGAGAATGTCAGTTGTGACAAAGAACACTGTTCATTACTAAAATGCTCTAATTGAGCTGTTAGAATGTCAGAAACAAGCTTTCTGAGCAGAAAAATGCATTTTGTGACAAAGTGATTCAGTGGATGATGAGAATGTCAGTTTTGACAAAGAACACTGTTCATTACTGAAATGCTCTAATTGAGCTGTTAGAATGTCAGAAACAAGCTTTCTGAGCTGAAAACTGCATTTTGTGACAAAGTGCATCAGTGGATGATGAGAATGTCAGTTTTGACAAAGAACACTTTTCATTACTAAAATGCTCTCATTGAGCTGTTAGAATGTCAGAAACAAGCTTTCTGAGCTGAAAACTGCATTTTGTGACAAAGTGCATCAGTGCATGATGAGAATGTCAGTTGTGACAAAGAACACTGTTCATTACTGAAATGCTCTAATTGAGCTGTTAGAATGTCAGAAAAAAGCTTTCTGATCAGAAAAATGCATTTTGTGACAAAGTGATTCAGTGGATGATGAGAATGTCAGTTTTGACAAAGAACACTGTTCATTACTGAAATGCTCTAATTGACCTGTTAGAATGTCAGAAACAAGCTGTCTGAGCAGAAAAATGCATTTTGTGACAAAGTGATTCAGTGGATGATGAGAATGTCAGTTTTGACAAAGAACACTGTTCATTACTGAAATGCTCTAATTGAGCTGTTAGAATGTCAGAAACAAGCTTTCTGATCAGAAAAATGCATTTTGTGACAAAGTGATTCAGTGGATGATGAGAATGTCAGTTTTGACAAAGAACACTGTTCATTACAAAAAAGCTCTAATTGAGCTGTTAGAATGTCAGAAACAAGCTTTCTGAGCTGAAAAATGCATTTTGTGACAAAGTGATTCAGTGGATGATGAGAATGTCAGTTTTGACAAAGAACACTGTTCATTACTGAAATGCTCTCAATGAGCTGTTAGAATGTCAGAAACAAGCTTTCTGAGCTGAAAACTGCATTTTGTGACAGAGTGCTTCAGTGGATGATGAGAATGTCAGTTTTGACAAAGAACACTGTTCATTACTGAAATGCTCTAATTGAGCTGTTAGAATGTCAGAAACAAGCTTTCTGAGCTGAAAACTGCATTTTGTGACAAAGTGCATCAGTGGATGATGAGAATGTCAGTTGTGACAAAGAACACTGTTCATTACTAAAATGCTCTAATTGAGCTGTTAGAATGTCAGAAACAAGCTTTCTGAGCAGAAAAATGCATTTTGTGACAAAGTGATTCAGTGGATGATGAGAATGTCAAGTTTTGACAAAGAACACTGTTCATTACTGAAATGCTCTAATTGAGCTGTTAGAATGTCAGAAACAAGCTTTCTGATCAGAAAAATGCATTTTGTGACAAAGTGATTCAGTGGATGATGAGAATGTCAGTTTTGACAAAGAACACTGTTCATTACAAAAAAGCTCTAATTGAGCTGTTAGAATGTCAGAAACAAGCTTTCTGAGCTGAAAAATGCATTTTGTGACAAAGTGATTCAGTGGATGATGAGAATGTCAGTTTTGACAAAGAACACTGTTCATTACTGAAATGCTCTCAATGAGCTGTTAGAATGTCAGAAACAAGCTTTCTGAGCTGAAAACTGCATTTTGTGACAGAGTGCTTCAGTGGATGATGAGAATGTCAGTTTTGACAAAGAACACTGTTCATTACTGAAATGCTCTAATTGAGCTGTTAGAATGTCAGAAACAAGCTTTCTGAGCTGAAAACTGCATTTTGTGACAAAGTGCATCAGTGGATGATGAGAATGTCAGTTGTGACAAAGAACACTGTTCATTACTAAAATGCTCTAATTGAGCTGTTAGAATGTCAGAAACAAGCTTTCTGAGCAGAAAAATGCATTTTGTGACAAAGTGATTCAGTGGATGATGAGAATGTCAAGTTTTGACAAAGAACACTGTTCATTACTGAAATGCTCTAATTGAGCTGTTAGAATGTCAGAAATAAGCTTTCTGATCAGAAAAAAGCATTTTGTGACAAAGTGATTCAGTGGATAATGAGAATGTCAGTTTTGACAAAGAACACTGTTCATTACAAAAAAGCTCTAATTGAGCTGTTAGAATGTCAGAAACAAGCTTTCTGAGCTGAAAACTGCATTTTGTGACAAAGTGCATCAGTGGATGATGAGAATGTCAGTTGTGACAAAGAACACTGTTCATTACTAAAATGCTCTAATTGAGCTGTTAGAATGTCAGAAACAAGCTTTCTGAGCAGAAAAATGCATTTTGTGACAAAGTGATTCAGTGGATGATGAGAATGTCAAGTTTTGACAAAGAACACTGTTCATTACTGAAATGCTCTAATTGAGCTGTTAGAATGTCAGAAATAAGCTTTCTGATCAGAAAAAAGCATTTTGTGACAAAGTGATTCAGTGGATAATGAGAATGTCAGTTTTGACAAAGAACACTGTTCATTACAAAAAAGCTCTAATTGAGCTGTTAGAATGTCAGAAACAAGCTTTCTGAGCTGAAAACTGCATTTTGTGACAAAGTGCATCAGTGCATGATGAGAATGTCAGTTGTGACAAAGAACACTGTTCATTACTAAAATGCTCTAATTGAGCTGTTAGAATGTCAGAAACAAGCTTTCTGAGCAGAAAAATGCATTTTGTGACAAAGTGATTCAGTGGATGATGAGAATGTCAGTTTTGACAAAGAACACTGTTCATTACTGAAATGCTCTAATTGAGCTGTTAGAATGTCAGAAACAAGCTTTCTGAGCTGAAAACTGCATTTTGTGACAAAGTGCATCAGTGCATGATGAGAATGTCAGTTGTGACAAAGAACACTGTTCATTACTAAAATGCTCTAATTGAGCTGTTAGAATGTCAGAAACAAGCTTTCTGATCAGAAAAATGCATTTGGTGACAAAGTGATTCAGTGGATGATGAGAATGTCAGTTTTGACAAAGAACACTGTTCATTACTGAAATGCTCTAATTGAGCTGTTAGAATGTCAGAAACAAGCTTTCTGATCAGAAAAATGCATTTGGTGACAAAGTGATTCAGTGGATGATGAGAATGTCAGTTTTGACAAAGAACACTGTTCATTACTGAAATGCTCTAATTGAGCTGTTAGAATGTCAGAAACAAGCTTTCTGATCAGAAAAATGCATTTTTTGACAAAGTGATTCAGTGGATGATGAGAATGTCAGTTTTGACAAAGAACACTGTTCATTACAAAAAAGCTCTAATTGAGCTGTTAGAATGTCACAAACAAGCTTTCTGAGCTGAAAACTGCATTTTGTGACAAAGTGCATCAGTGCATGATGAGAATGTCAGTTGTGACAAAGAACACTGTTCATTACTAAAATGCTCTAATTGAGCTGTTAGAATGTCAGAAACAAAAATGCATTTGGTGACAAAGTGATTCAGTGGATGATGAGAATGTCAGTTTTGACAAAGAACACTGTTCATT
The DNA here is from genome assembly GCF_947034865.1 of Barbatula barbatula. Taxonomy (NCBI): domain Eukaryota; kingdom Metazoa; phylum Chordata; class Actinopteri; order Cypriniformes; family Nemacheilidae; genus Barbatula; species Barbatula barbatula. The sequence goes on along the minus strand of NC_136778.1, from coordinate 17,878,168 downwards.
ACTGAAATGCTCTAATTGAGCTGTTAGAATGTCAGAAACAAGCTTTCTGATCAGAAAAATGCATTTTTTGACAAAGTGATTCAGTGGATGATGAGAATGTCAGTTTTGACAAAGAACACTGTTCATTACAAAAAAGCTCTAATTGAGCTGTTAGAATGTCACAAACAAGCTTTCTGAGCTGAAAACTGCATTTTGTGACAAAGTGCATCAGTGCATGATGAGAATGTCAGTTGTGACAAAGAACACTGTTCATTACTAAAATGCTCTAATTGAGCTGTTAGAATGTCAGAAACAAGCTTTCTGAGCAGAAAAATGCATTTTGTGACAAAGTGATTCAGTGGATGATGAGAATGTCAGTTTTGACAAAGAACACTGTTCATTACTGAAAAGCTCTAATTGAGCTGTTAGAATGTCAGAAACAAGCTTTCTGAGCTGAAAACTGCATTTTGTGACAAAGTGCATCAGTGGATGATGAGAATGTCAGTTGTGACAAAGAACACTGTTCATTACTAAAATGCTCTAATTGAGCTGTTAGAATGTCAGAAACAAGCTTTCTGAGCAGAAAAATGCATTTTGTGACAAAGTGATTCAGTGGATGATGAGAATGTCAGTTTTGACAAAGAACACTGTTCATTACTGAAATGCTCTAATTGAGCTGTTAGAATGTCAGAAACAAGCTTTCTGAGCTGAAAACTGCATTTTGTGACAAAGTGCATCAGTGGATGATGAGAATGTCAGTTTTGACAAAGAACACTTTTCATTACTAAAATGCTCTCATTGAGCTGTTAGAATGTCAGAAACAAGCTTTCTGAGCTGAAAACTGCATTTTGTGACAAAGTGCATCAGTGCATGATGAGAATGTCAGTTGTGACAAAGAACACTGTTCATTACTAAAATGCTCTAATTGAGCTGTTAGAATGTCAGAAACAAGCTTTCTTTGCAGAAAAATGCATTTTGTGACAAAGTGATTCAGTGGATGATGAGAATGTCAGTTTTGACAAAGAACACTGTTCATTACTGAAATGCTCTAATTGAGCTGTTAGAATGTCAGAAACATAATTTCTGATCAGAAAAATGCAATTTGTGACAAAGTGATTCAGTGGATGATGAGAATGTCAGTTTTGACAAAGAACACTGTTCATTACTGAAATGCTCTCAGTGACCTGTTAGAATGTCAGAAACAAGCTGTCTGAGCAGAAAAATGCATTTTGTGACAAAGTGATTCAGTGGATGATGAGAATGTCCGTTTTGACAAAGAACACTGTTCATTACTGAAATGCTCTAATTGAGCTGTTAGAATGTCAGAAACAAGCTTTCTGATCAGAAAAATGCATTTTTTGACAAAGTGATTCAGTGGATGATGAGAATGTCAGTTTTGACAAAGAACACTGTTCATTACAAAAAAGCTCTAATTGAGCTGTTAGAATGTCACAAACAAGCTTTCTGAGCTGAAAACTGCATTTTGTGACAAAGTGCATCAGTGCATGATGAGAATGTCAGTTGTGACAAAGAACACTGTTCATTACTATAATGCTCTAATTGAGCTGTTAGAATGTCAGAAACAAGCTTTCTGAGCAGAAAAATGCATTTGGTGACAATGTGATTCAGTGGATGATGAGAATGTCAGTTTTGACAAAGAACACTGTTCATTACTGAAATGCTCTAATTGAGCTGTTAGAATGTCAGAAACAAGCTTTCTGAGCTGAAAACTGCATTTTGTGACAAACTGCATTAGTGGATGATGAGAATGTCAGTTTTGACAAAGAACACTGTTCATTACTGAAATGCTCTAATTGAGCTGTTAGAATGTCAGAAACAAGCTTTCTGAGCTGAAAACTGCATTTTGTGACAAAGTGCATCAGTGGATGATGAGAATGTCAGTTTTGACAAAGAACACTGTTCATTACTGAAATGCTCTCAATGAGCTGTTAGAATGTCAGAAACAAGCTTTCTGAGCAGAAAAATGCATTTTGTGACAAAGTGATTCAGTGGATGATGAGAATGTCAGTTTTGACAAAGAACACTGTTCATTACTGAAATGCTCTCAATGAGCTGTTAGAATGTCAGAAACAAGCTTTCTGAGCTGAAAACTGCATTTTGTGACAGAGTGCATCAGTGGATGATGAGAATGTCAGTTTTGACAAAGAACACTGTTCATTGCTGAAAAGCTCTAATTGAGCTGTTAGAATGTCAGAAACAAGCTTTCTGAGCTGAAAACTGCATTTTGTGACAAAGTGCATCAGTGGATGATGAGAATGTCAGTTTTGACAAAGAACACTGTTCATTACTGAAATGCTCTAATTGAGCTGTTAGAATGTCAGAAACAAGCTTTCTGATCAGAAAAATGCATTTGGTGACAAAGTGATTCAGTGGATGATGAGAATGTCAGTTTTGAAAAAGAACATTGTTCATTACTGAAAAGCTTTAATTGAGCTGTTAGAATGTCAGAAACAAGCTTTCTGAGCTGAAAACTGCATTTTGTGACAAAGTGCATCAGTGGATGATGAGAATGTCAGTTGTGACAAAGAACACTGTTCATTACTAAAATGCTCTAATTGAGCTGTTAGAATGTCAGAAACAAGCTTTCTGAGCAGAAAAATGCATTTTGTGACAAAGTGATTCAGTGGATGATGAGAATGTCAGTTTTGACAAAGAACACTGTTCATTACTGAAATGCTCTAATTGAGCTGTTAGAATGTCAGAAACAAGCTTTCTGATCAGAAAAATGCATTTGGTGACAAAGTGCATCAGTGGATGATGAGAATGTCAGTTTTGACAAAGAACACTTTTCATTACTAAAATGCTCTCATTGAGCTGTTAGAATGTCAGAAACAAGCTTTCTGAGCTGAAAACTGCATTTTGTGACAAAGTGCATCAGTGCATGATGAGAATGTCAGTTGTGACAAAGAACACTGTTCATTACTAAAATGCTCTAATTGAGCTGTTAGAATGTCAGAAACAAGCTTTCTGAGCAGAAAACTGCATTTTGTGACAAAGTGATTCAGTGGATGATGAGAATGTCAGTTTTGACAAAGAACACTGTTCATTACTGAAATGCTCTAATTGAGCTGTTAGAATGTCAGAAACACAATTTCTGATCAGAAAAATGCAATTTGTGACAAAGGTATTCAGTGGATGATGAGAATGTCAGTTTTGAAAAAGAACACTGTTCATTACTGAAATGCTCTCAATGAGCTGTTAGAATGTCAGAAACAAGCTTTCTGAGCTGAAAACTGCATTTTGTGACAGAGTGCATCAGTGGATGATGAGAATGTCAGTTTTGACAAAGAACACTGTTTATTGCTGAAAAGCTCTAATTGAGCTGTTAGAATGTCAGAAACAAGCTTTCTGAGCTGAAAACTGCATTTTGTGACAAAGTGCATCAGTGGATGATGAGAATGTCAGTTGTGACAAAGAACACTGTTCATTACTAAAATGCTCTAATTGAGCTGTTAGAATGTCAGAAACAAGCTTTCTGAGCAGAAAAATGCATTTTGTGACAAAGTGATTCAGTGGATGATGAGAATGTCAGTTTTGACAAAGAACACTGTTCATTACTGAAATGCTCTAATTGAGCTGTAAGAATGTCAGAAACAAGCTTTCTGATCAGAAAAATGCATTTTGTGACAAAGTGATTCAGTGGATGATGAGAATGTCAGTTTTGACAAAGAACACTGTTCATTACTGAAATGCTCTAATTGAGCTGTTAGAATGTCAGAAACAAGCTTTCTGAGCTGAAAACTGCATTTTGTGACAAAGTGCATCAGTGGATGATGAGAATGTCAGTTTTGACAAAGAACACTTTTCATTACTAAAATGCTCTCATTGAGCTGTTAGAATGTCAGAAACAAGCTTTCTGAGCTGAAAACTGCATTTTGTGACAAAGTGCATCAGTGCATGATGAGAATGTCAGTTGTGACAAAGAACACTGTTCATTACTAAAATGCTCTAATTGAGCTGTTAGAATGTCAGAAACAAGCTTTCTGAGCAGAAAAATGCATTTTGTGACAAAGTGATTCAGTGGATGATGAGAATGTCAGTTTTGACAAAGAACACTGTTCATTACTGAAATGCTCTAATTGAGCTGTTAGAATGTAAGAAACATAATTTCTGATCAGAAAAATGCAATTTGTGACAAAGTGATTCAGTGGATGATGAGAATGTCAGTTTTGACAAAGAACACTGTTCATTACTGAAATGCTCTCAGTGAGCTGTTAGAATGTCAGAAACAAGCTTTCTGAGCTGAAAACTGCATTTTGTGACAGAGTGCATCAGTGGATGATGAGAATGTCAGTTTTGACAAAGAACACTTTTCATTGCTGAAAAGCTCTAATTGAGCTGTTAGAATGTCAGAAACAAGCATTCTGAGCTGAAAACTGCATTTTGTGACAAAGTGCATCAGTGGATGATGAGAATGTCAGTTTTGACAAAGAACACTGTTCATTACTGAAATGCTCTAATTGAGCTGTTAGAATGTCAGAAACAAGCTTTCTGATCAGAAAAATGCATTTGGTGACAAAGTGATTCAGTGGATGATGAGAATGTCAGTTTTGACAAAGAACACTGTTCATTACTGAAAAGCTCTAATTGAGCTGTTAGAATGTCAGAAACAAGCTTTCTGAGCTGAAAACTGCATTTTGTGACAAAGTGCATCAGTGGATGATGAGAATGTCAGTTGTGACAAAGAACACTGTTCATTACTGAAATGCTCTAATTGAGCTGTTAGAATGTCAGAAACATAATTTCTGATCAGAAAAATGCAATTTGTGACAAAGTGATTCAGTGGATGATGAGAATGTCAGTTTTGACAAAGAACACTGTTCATTACTGAAATGCTCTCAGTGACCTGTTAGAATGTCAGAAACAAGCTGTCTGAGCTGAAAAATGCATTTTGTGACAAAGTGATTCAGTGGATGATGAGAATGTCAGTTTTGACAAAGAACACTGTTCATTACTGAAATGCTCTAATTGAGCTGTTAGAATGTCAGAAACAAGCTTTCTGATCAGAAAAATGCATTTTGTGACAAAGTGATTCAGTGGATGATGAGAATGTCAGTTTTGACAAAGAACACTGTTCATTACAAAAAAGCTCTAATTGAGCTGTTAGAATGTCAGAAACAAGCTTTCTGAGCAGAAAAAAGCATTTTGTGACAAAGTGATTCAGTGGATGATGAGAATGTCAGTTTTGACAAAGAACACTGTTCATTACTGAAATGCTCTAATTGAGCTGTTAGAATGTCAGAAACAAGCTTTCTGATCAGAAAAATGCATTTGGTGACAAAGTGATTCAGTGGATGATGAGAATGTCAGTTTTGACAAAGAACACTGTTCATTACTGAAATGCTCTAATTGAGCTGTTAGAATGTCAGAAACAAGCTTTCTGAGCTGAAAACTGCATTTTGTGACAAACTGCATCAGTGGATGATGAGAATGTCAGTTTTGACAAAGAACACTGTTCATTACTGAAATTCTCTAATTGAGCTGTTAGAATGTCAGAAACATGCTTTCTGATCAGAAAAATGCATTTTGTGACAAAGTGATTCAGTGGATGATGAGAATGTCAGTTTTGACAAAGAACACTGTTCATTACTGAAATGCTCTAATTGAGCTGTTAGAATGTCAGAAACAAGCTTTCTGAGCTGAAAACTGCATTTTGTGACAAACTGCATTAGTGGATGATGAGAATGTCAGTTTTGACAAAGAACACTGTTCATTACTGAAATGCTCTAATTGAGCTGTTAGAATGTCAGAAACATGCTTTCTGATCAGAAAAATGCATTTTGTGACAAAGTGATTCAGTGGATGATGAGAATGTCAGTTTTGACAAAGAACACTGTTCATTACTGAAATGCTCTAATTGAGCTGTTAGAATGTCAGAAACAAGCTTTCTGATCAGAAAAAAGCATTTTGTGACAAAGTGATTCAGTTGATAAAGAGAATGTCAGTTTTGACAAAGAACACTGTTCATTACAAAAAAGCTCTAATTGAGCTGTTAGAATGTCAGAAACAAGCTTTCTGAGCTGAAAACTGCATTTTGTGACAAAGTGCATCAGTGCATGATGAGAATGTCAGTTGTGACAAAGAACACTGTTCATTACTAAAATGCTCTAATTGAGCTGTTAGAATGTCAGAAACAAGCTTTCTGAGCAGAAAACTGCATTTGGTGACAAAGTGATTCAGTGAATGATGAGAATGTCAGTTTTGACAAAGAACACTGTTCATTACTGAAATGCTCTAATTGAGCTGTTAGAATGTCAGAAACAAGCTTTCTGAGCAGAAAAATGCATTTGGTGACAAAGTGATTCAGTGGATGATGAGAATGTCAGTTTTGACAAAGAACACTGTTCATTACTGAAATGCTCTAATTGAGCTGTTAGAATGTCAGAAACAAGCTTTCTGATCAGAAAAATGCATTTTGTGACAAAGTGATTCAGTGGATGATGAGAATGTCAGTTTTGACAAAGAACACTGTTCATTACAAAAAAGCTCTAATTGAGCTGTTAGAATGTCAGAAACAAGCTTTCTGAGCAGAAAAAAGCATTTTGTGACAAAGTGATTCAGTGGATGATGAGAATGTCAGTTTTGACAAAGAACACTGTTCATTACTGAAATGCTCTAATTGAGCTGTTAGAATGTCAGAAACAAGCTTTCTGAGCTGAAAACTGCATTTTGTGACAAACTGCATCAGTGGATGATGAGAATGTCAGTTTTGACAAAGAACACTGTTCATTACTGAAATGCTCTAATTGAGCTGTTAGAATGTCAGAAACAAGCTTTCTGATCAGAAAAATGCATTTGGTGACAAAGTGATTCAGTGGATGATGAGAATGTCAGTTTTGACAAAGAACACTGTTCATTACTGAAATGCTCTAATTGAGCTGTTAGAATGTCAGAAACAAGCTTTCTGAGCAGAAAAATGCATTTGGTGACAAAGTGATTCAGTGGATGATGAGAATGTCAGTTTTGACAAAGAACACTGTTCATTACTGAAATTCTCTAATTGAGCTGTTAGAATGTCAGAAACAAGCTTTCTGATCAGAAAAATGCATTTGGTGACAAAGTGATTCAGTGGATGATGAGAATGTCAGTTTTGACAAAGAACACTGTTCATTACTGAAATTCTCTAATTGAGCTGTTAGAATGTCAGAAACATGCTTTCGGATCAGAAAAATGCATTTTGTGACAAAGTGATTCAGTGGATGATGAGAATGTCAAGTTTTGACAAAGAACACTGTTCATTACTGAAATGCTCTAATTGAGCTGTTAGAATGTCAGAAACAAGCTTTCTGATCAGAAAAATGCATTTGGTGACAATGTGATTCAGTGGATGATGAGAATGTCAGTTTTGACAAAGAACACTGTTCATTACTGAAATGCTCTAATTGAGCTGTTAGAATGTCAGAAACAAGCTTTCTGAGCTGAAAACTGCATTTTGTGACAAACTGCATTAGTGGATGATGAGAATGTCAGTTTTGACAAAGAACACTGTTCATTACTGAAATGCTCTAATTGAGCTGTTAGAATGTCAGAAACAAGCTTTCTGAGCTGAAAACTGCATTTTGTGACAAAGTGCATCAGTGGATGATGAGAATGTCAGTTTTGACAAAGAACACTGTTCATTACTGAAATGCTCTCAATGAGCTGTTAGAATGTCAGAAACAAGCTTTCTGAGCAGAAAAATGCATTTTGTGACAAAGTGATTCAGTGGATGATGAGAATGTCAGTTTTGACAAAGAACACTGTTCATTACTGAAATGCTCTCAATGAGCTGTTAGAATGTCAGAAACAAGCTTTCTGAGCTGAAAACTGCATTTTGTGACAGAGTGCATCAGTGGATGATGAGAATGTCAGTTTTGACAAAGAACACTGTTCATTGCTGAAAAGCTCTAATTGAGCTGTTAGAATGTCAGAAACAAGCTTTCTGAGCTGAAAACTGCATTTTGTGACAAAGTGCATCAGTGGATGATGAGAATGTCAGTTTTGACAAAGAACACTGTTCATTACTGAAATGCTCTAATTGAGCTGTTAGAATGTCAGAAACAAGCTTTCTGATCAGAAAAATGCATTTGGTGACAAAGTGATTCAGTGGATAATGAGAATGTCAGTTTTGAAAAAGAACACTGTTCATTACTGAAAAGCTCTAATTGAGCTGTTAGAATGTCAGAAACAAGCTTTCTGAGCTGAAAACTGCATTTTGTGACAAAGTGCATCAGTGGATGATGAGAATGTCAGTTGTGACAAAGAACACTGTTCATTACTAAAATGCTCTAATTGAGCTGTTAGAATGTCAGAAACTAGCTTTCTGAGCAGAAAAATGCATTTTGTGACAAAGTGATTCAGTGGATGATGAGAATGTCAGTTTTGACAAAGAACACTGTTCATTACTGAAATGCTCTAATTGAGCTGTTAGAATGTCAGAAACAAGCTTTCTGATCAGAAAAATGCATTTTGTGACAAAGTGCATCAGTGGATGATGAGAATGTCAGTTTTGACAAAGAACACTTTTCATTACTAAAATGCTCTCATTGAGCTGTTAGAATGTCAGAAACAAGCTTTCTGAGCTGAAAACTGCATTTTGTGACAAAGTGCATCAGTGCATGATGAGAATGTCAGTTGTGACAAAGAACACTGTTCATTACTAAAATGCTCTAATTGAGCTGTTAGAATGTCAGAAACAAGCTTTCTGAGCAGAAAACTGCATTTTGTGACAAAGTGATTCAGTGGATGATGAGAATGTCAGTTTTGACAAAGAACACTGTTCATTACTGAAATGCTCTAATTGAGCTGTTAGAATGTCAGAAACAAGCTTTCTGATCAGAAAAATGCATTTGGTGACAAAGTGATTCAGTGGATGATGAGAATGTCAGTTTTGACAAAGAACACTGTTCATTACTGAAATGCTCTAATTGAGCTGTTAGAATGTCAGAAACAAGCTTTCTGAGCTGAAAACTGCATTTTGTGACAAAGTGCATCAGTGGATGATGAGAATGTCAGTTTTGACAAAGAACACTTTTCATTACTAAAATGCTCTCATTGAGCTGTTAGAATGTCAGAAACAAGCTTTCTGAGCTGAAAACTGCATTTTGTGACAAAGTGCATCAGTGCATGATGAGAATGTCAGTTGTGACAAAGAACACTGTTCATTACTAAAATGCTCTAATTGAGCTGTTAGAATGTCAGAAACAAGCTTTCTGAGCAGAAAACTGCATTTTGTGACAAAGTGATTCAGTGGATGATGAGAATGTCAGTTTTGACAAAGAACACTGTTCATTACTGAAATGCTCTAATTGAGCTGTTAGAATGTCAGAAACATAATTTCTGATCAGAAAAATGCAATTTGTGACAAAGTGATTCAGTGGATGATGAGAATGTCAGTTTTGAAAAAGAACACTGTTCATTACTGAAATGCTCTCAATGAGCTGTTAGAATGTCAGAAACAAGCTTTCTGAGCTGATAACTGCATTTTGTGACAGAGTGCATCAGTGGATGATGAGAATGTCAGTTTTGACAAAGAACACTGTTTATTGCTGAAAAGCTCTAATTGAGCTGTTAGAATGTCAGAAACAAGCTTTCTGAGCTGAAAACTGCATTTTGTGACAAAGTGCATCAGTGGATGATGAGAATGTCAGTTGTGACAAAGAACACTGTTCATTACTAAAATGCTCTAATTGAGCTGTTAGAATGTCAGAAACAAGCTTTCTGAGCAGAAAAATGCATTTTGTGACAAAGTGATTCAGTGGATGATGAGAATGTCAGTTTTGACAAAGAACACTGTTCATTACTGAAATGCTCTAATTGAGCTGTAAGAATGTCAGAAACAAGCTTTCTGATCAGAAAAATGCATTTTGTGACAAAGTGATTCAGTGGATGATGAGAATGTCAGTTTTGACAAAGAACACTGTTCATTACTGAAATGCTCTAATTGAGCTGTTAGAATGTCAGAAACAATGTTTCTGAGCTGAAAACTGCATTTTGTGACAAAGTGCATCAGTGGATGATGAGAATGTCAGTTTTGACAAAGAACACTTTTCATTACTAAAATGCTCTCATTGAGCTGTTAGAATGTCAGAAACAAGCTTTCTGAGCTGAAAACTGCATTTTGTGACAAAGTGCATCAGTGCATGATGAGAATGTCAGTTGTGACAAAGAACACTGTTCATTACTAAAATGCTCTAATTGAGCTGTTAGAATGTCAGAAACAAGCTTTCTGAGCAGAAAAATGCATTTTGTGACAAAGTGATTCAGTGGATGATGAGAATGTCAGTTTTGACAAAGAACACTGTTCATTACTGAAATGCTCTAATTGAGCTGTTAGAATGTAAGAAACATAATTTCTGATCAGAAAAATGCAATTTGTGACAAAGTGATTCAGTGGATGATGAGAATGTCAGTTTTGACAAAGAACACTGTTCATTACTGAAATGCTCTCAATGAGCTGTTAGAATGTCAGAAACAAGCTTTCTGAGCTGAAAACTGCATTTTGTGACAGAGTGCATCAGTGGATGATGAGAATGTCAGTTTTGACAAAGAACACTGTTCATTGCTGAAAAGCTCTAATTGAGCTGTTAGAATGTCAGAAACAAGCTTTCTGAGCTGAAAACTGCATTTTGTGACAAAGTGCATCAGTGGATGATGAGAATGTCAGTTGTGACAAAGAACACTGTTCATTACTAAAATGCTCTAATTGAGCTGTTAGAATGTCAGAAACAAGCTTTCTGAGCTGAAAACTGCATTTTGTGACAAAGTGCATCAGTGGATGATGAGAATGTCAGTTTTGACAATGAATACTGTTCATTACTAAAATGCTCTAATTGAGCTGTTAGAATGTCAGAAACAAGCTTTCTGAGCTGAAAACTGCATTTTGTTACAAAGTGCATCAGTGGATGATGAGAATGTCAGTTTTGACAATGAATACTGTTCATTACTAAAATGCTCTAATTGAGCTGTTAGAATGTCAGAAACAAGCTTTCTGAGCTGAAAACGTCTCAGGTTACGACTGTAACCGTAGTTCCCTGAGACAGGGAACGAGACACTGCGTCAATGTTGACACTTTGGGGAACGCCAGCAGCGTGACGCATCTGAATACGTTGTGTGAAACTAATCTCGCGACTTATCGTCGCGCCGCGATTTATCGTCGCGCCGCGATGACGTCACTATGACGTCACGAGTGACGCGCGGCACCGGAAGGTATAAATAGGAAGCGGACGCAATGCAAATCAGCTTCTGCAAAATTATTGAAGCAAATGCTCCAGGCACAGGGAGTTATGGCACAACGACGCAGTGTCTCGTTCCCTGTCTCAGGGAACTACGGTTACAGTCGTAACCTGAGACGTTCCCTTTCGAGGGAACTCTACACTGCGTCAATGTTGACACTTTGGGGAACGAAATGCCCACTACGCCATAATGCATTGTGTCTGTCCAAGTGTGAAGGTGTCCACGCACATCTCAGGACAAAAGTGCCTGGGTTCCAGGTAAAGAAAAGAGGTCCAGTTTGTAGTACCATATAAACATCCTGCATAGACGCCCGACAGAAGGGCCCGCGAGGAAGCCATACTCCGAGTTGAATGTGCCCTTACTAGCAGAGGTGAAGGTATTCCACGCACCTCGTAAGCTAAAGAAATTGCCTCTACCATCCATTTACAAATGGGCTGCTTAGAGGTTGGTTGACCTCTGTTACGAGGTCCAAAACAGACCAACAGTCTGTGAGAATTTTGTCATAAAGAAGACCTGCGCACATATTCTTCTAACGCCCAGACAGGGCATGACAATTATTACCTTCGGTATCCGCTATCTCGTGAGGTGGAGGATGAAAAGCCTGGAGCTAACTCCAAACCAGATTGAGAAGCTGATAAAGCTTGAAGGTCGCCTACCCTCCAAAGAGAGGTAATGACTACCAGACAGGCTAGCTTGAGGGATAAATGAATGTCCCAGCTAGAGTCAATGGCCTTAAAAAGCATCTGGGAAAGCCCTTCTAGAATCACAGTCTAGAGCAGGAACTTTCACCTGAGATGAAGGCCTCATCCTCATGGTTCCATGCAGGAACCGAACAGCTAAGGGATGTCTCCCCAGAGAACCCTCGGGTATAGGGGGTGACAGGCCGAGATAGCTGCCACATACACTTTAATGTATGTCGGACTCTTTCTAGAAGTCCTGGGAGCAGAGCGATCGGAGGGAAAGCTTACAGATGCCGTTGTGGCAATGTCTGTACCAGGGCGTCCAGTCCCAACGGAGCTTGGCGTGTAAATGAAGACCACAGAGGACAATGAAACGTCTCTTGGGACGCAAACAGGTCGATGGAGTCTCCTCTCCCCCGGGCCTCAGCCCCTGCCTTGACAGCTTGTCTGCTCCCACATTCTGGACTCCAGGGATGTACACTGCCCTGAGCGATGTAAACTTCTCCTGGGCCCATAGGAGAACCTAGTGCGCCAGTCTGTAGAGAGGGCGTAGTCTCAGGCCCCCTTGAAGATTTATGTAAGAGAACTGTCGTATTCTGTTGATAAGAACATGATGGCCTCTAAGGACTGGAAGGAAGTACCTCAGTACTTGTAGTACAGCTAATCTCCAGGCAATATTTGTGCAGTTGGTGATGCTGCACTCCAATTTCAACCCTTGATTGAGAAACCAAGGATTCTTCCATATAACCAGGAAACGAAGGCATCTGCGCGTTAACCTGATCATACAGAACGGGTTACCTCTCGAGGAAAACCTTTTGCCTTTTAGCCACCACTGTAAAGATCTCATGTGCAGGAGGCCAAAGGAATCACGTTGGACGCTGCCGCCATTAGACCAAAAAATTCACAGAAATGCTTGACAGTGTAAGCATGACCTTACTTGATCCTGGACACCGCTGTCAGGATCTATTCGACACGTGCAGGGGACAATCGTGCCTGCATCGTGACCGAATCCTATACTACCTCTATTGAGGAGTTTAGTTGCTCTTTCTGGCATTGAGCCGTAACCCCCCACGCTTCATATGGTCGAGAACGAGATCTCAATGTCGAATCGCCATATTGTGAAACTGAACTAATATTAACCAGTTGTCTATGTAATTTAGTATATGGATCCCTTGAAGTCTCAAAGGAGCAAGGGCTGAATCCATGCATTTTGTAAAGGTGCGTGAGGAAAGAACAAGGCCGTATGGAAGAACTCGATATAGGTAAGCTTTGCCCCCGAAAGCAAACCTGAGAAACTTCCGATATTGAGGAAGGATAAGAGTGTGGAAGTATGCAAATTTCAGCACTATTGTGGTTAACCAGTCTTCTGATCTGATTCCGGCCACAATAATAGGGACAGTGAGTATCTTGAGCTTGTATCTCTTCAGATTTGTTGAGATTTCTCAGATATAAAAATGGGCCTCAGCCCTCCATCCTTCTTCCGACTGTGAAGTACCGGCTGTTTAAAGCCGATCTGACTCTCATGGGGGGGAACATATTCTATGGCCCCTTTCACCAAGAGAGACAACTCTTACCCTTCTACTACCCCATTAGAATTTGTAAAGCTTTCTCCACTCGTGGAGAAAGGTATGCTAAGGGGTCAACCTCTCGACATTGATGTCGGTTGTGTGAAGCCCGATGCCCTGAAGCGGCTGACCGGCAGGGAATGGTCGGACTGTTGATTTTATTTGCAGATTCACTAGGTCTACATCATCTTCGGGTAGACTCTGATGATTCCATGTAATAGAAACTAACGTGCCCCGAAACGTCTTGGACGGCAGGGTTAACGTAAAGATTTTCTGAGGACTTCTTGGAAGGATCGAACTTTTCAGTCCTCCAAGAGGAGCCGCCCTCGGATGTCCTGAAAACCCATCAGGACCTCTTTGCAGCAGCCTTCCGGTTTGAGACGATGACAGTCCTCAGATCCGGCTTCGCCTGCCTAGCAGGTTTAGGAGGTTGCTGCCTCGACCCCCAAGCTCTCTGAGGGGGGGTTCGAGTAGCTACACTCTGTTTCTGCTGCTGCCTATATGAGGAGCTTGTAGATGGCTGGGGCTGTCCTTGGACTGCAGACCCCTGGGGATAAGAGCGGAGAGGTAAATACTTATGAAACGCAGCAGCCTGGCGTTTTGTCTCCTGGAAACGGTCAACAACTGTCTCGACCGCACCACCAAAGAGGCCTTCCGAGGAGAGAGGTGCATCAAGCAGCACAGTTTTATCTCTCTCCTTAATGCCTGACAGATTTACCCACAGGTGTCTCTCTGTGGCTACCAGTGCTGACATGGAGCGCCCAACAGCTTGGGCTGTCTCCTTAGTGGCCCGAAGAGTAAGATCTGCTGCTGTTCTCAACTCGTTGAGCAGACTTGGATCTATTACCTCGCCCTCTTTAATATCCCCCAGCAAGTCGGCCTGGTATGCCTGCAATAGACCCATGGTGTGTAGGCATGATCCAGCCCGACCTGAAGCCATATATGCCTTGCCTACCAAATTAGATGTCACTCTACATGGTTTGGAGGGCAATGTCGGGGACTTCAAAGATGATGCCGAATCTGGTGAAAGATACACGGCCAACGTATCTTCTACCCTTGGCATCATGCCATACCCCTTATCTCTAGCCCCTAACACATTCGAAAAATTCGTGGATGTGGAAGAAATGCGAGAAGAGTATGGTTTTTTCCACGATTTGGACACCTCTGAGTGTAAATCGGGGAAAAAAGGCAACCCCCGACGCTGAGGTTGTACCCGCTTTTCCAAGAATCTTTCATCCAATTTACTGACAGACAAAACTTCTTGTTGCTCTGTGGGCCAGTCAATGCCAAGTCTGGCTACCGCCCGGCCAACAACCTCTAACAGCTCCTCATACCCAGGGGAAAGGGGAATTTCATTGGGCTCATCTAGGTCCCGTGCATGAAAACCAACACTCTCTAACTCCTCAGAGCTAGAGCAGTGCGTTGGGCTTCTGGATGGGGCGGGAGAAGCCGCCATGCGGGCTCCCGTATCCCTTCCAGAGGCAATGGAACTGGGGGGTTGAGAAAAGGCCGAAGCCGTCTCAACACCCTCATAAACATCCATCTGCGAGCCCCACGAACGGAGACGCCGCGCTGCCTCGGCAGTAGCGGGTCCCGATCCGTGAGGCTGGCGAATTTTGCCTGACTCATCAAACAAAGCAGCACGAGAGTTGAGTGTTTTTAGTGATAGCCACAAACAATGTTCACAGGGATCCCCCTTAAGAGCTGCCTTAGCATGCTCAAATCCCAAACACTCAACACAGAGTTCATGTGTATCCCCACCCGTAATAAAACGAGGACAAGGGGAAACACATGGCTTAAAGGTCTTTTGTCTACTCATTTCTAATAAAGTCTTCAATAAACAATCTAGACAACGTCGTAAACAAACAGACAATAAACTTCACACACACAGAGCGCTTTGCTGAAATGGCAGAAGCTGATTTGCATTGCGTCCGCTTCCTATTTATACCTTCCGGTGCCGCGCGTCACTCGTGACGTCATAGTGACGTCATCGCGGCGCGACGATAAATCACGGCGCGACGATAAGTCGCGAGATTAGTTTCACACAACGTATTCAGATGCGTCACGCTGCTGGCGTTCCCCAAAGTGTCAACATTGACGCAGTGTAGAGTTCCCTCGAAAGGGAACAAGCTTTCTTGAGCTGAAAACTACATTTTGTGACAAAGTGTATCAGTGGATGATGAGAATGTCAGTTTTGACAAAGAACACTGTTCATTACAAAAAAGCTCTTATTGAGCTGTTAGAATGTCAGAAACAAGCTTTCTGAGCAGAAAAATGCATTTTGTGACACAGTGAGTCAGTGGATGATGCTAATGTCAGTTTTGACAAGAACACTGTTCATTACTGAAATGCTCTAATTGAGCTGTTAGAATGTCAGAAATAAGCTTTCTGAGCTGAAAACTGCATTTTGTGACAAAGTGCATCAGTGGATGATGAGAATGTCAGTTTTGACAAAGAACACTGTGCATTACAAAAAAGCTCTAATTGAGCTGTTGGAATGTCAGAAACAAGCTTTCTGAGCAGAAAAATGCATTTTGTGACATAGTGATTCAGTGGATGATGAGAATGTCTTTTTTGACCAAGAACACTGTTCATTACTGAAATGCTCTCAAATGAGCTGTTAGAATGTCAGAAACAAGCTTTCTGAGCTGAAAACTGCATTTTGTGACATAGTGAGTCAGTGGATGATGAGAATGTCAGTTTTGACAAAGAACACTGTTCATTACTAAAATGCTCTAATTGAGCTGTTAGAATGTCAGAAATAAGCTTTCTGAGCTGAAAA
Source organism: Barbatula barbatula (assembly GCF_947034865.1). Classification (NCBI taxonomy): domain Eukaryota; kingdom Metazoa; phylum Chordata; class Actinopteri; order Cypriniformes; family Nemacheilidae; genus Barbatula; species Barbatula barbatula. The sequence continues at coordinate 17,861,927 of NC_136778.1, read as the reverse complement.
CTGCATTTTGTGACAAAGTGCATAAGTGGATGATGAGAATGTCAGTTTTGACAAAGAACACTGTGCATTACAAAAAAGCTCTAATTGAGCTGTTAGAATGTCAGAAACAAGCTTTCTGAGCAGAAAAAGGCATTTTGTGACATAGTGATTCAGTGGATGATGAGAATGTCAGTTTTGACCAAGAACACTGTTCATTACTGAAATGCTCTCAATGAGCTGTTAGAATGTCAGAAACAAGCTTTCTGAGCTGAAAACTACATTTTGTGACAAAGTGTATCAGTGGATGATGAGAATGTCAGTTTTGACAATCAATACTGTTCATTACTAAAATGCTCTAATTGAGCTGTTAGAATGTCAGAAACAAGCTTTCTGAGCTGAAAACTGCATTTTGTGACAAAGTGGATCAGTGGATGATGAGAATGTCAGTTTTGACAAAGAACACTGTTCATTACTAAAATGCTCTAATTGAGCTGTTAGAATGTCAGAAACAAGCTTTCTGAGCTGAAAACTGCATTTTGTGACATAGTGATTCAGTGGATGATGAGAATGTCAGTTTTGACAAAGAACACTGTTCATTACTGAAATGCTCTCAGTGAGCTGTTAGAATGTCAGAAACAAGCTTTCTGAGCTGAAAACTACATTTTGTGACAAAGTGTATCAGTGGATGATGAGAATGTCAGTTTTGACAATGAAAACTGTTCATTACTAAAATGCTCTAATTGAGCTGTTAGAATGTCAGAAACAAGCTTTCTGAGCTGAAAACTGCATTTTGTGACAAAGTGGATCAGTGGATGATGAGAATGTCAGTTTTGACAAAGAACACTGTTCATTACTAAAATGCTCTAATTGAGCTGTTAGAATGTCAGAAATAAGCTTTCTGAGCTGAAAACTGCATTTTGTGACAAAGTGCATCAGTGGATGATGAGAATGTCAGTTTTGACAAAGAACACTGTGCATTACAAAAAAGCTCTAATTCAGCTGTTAGAATGTCAGAAACAAGCTTTCTGAGCAGAAAAAGGCATTTTGTGACATAGTGATTCAGTGGATGATGAGAATGTCAGTTTTGACAAAGAACACTGTTCATTACTAAAATGCTCTAATTGAGCTGTTAGAATGTCAGAAACAAGCTTTCTGAGCTGAAAACTGCATTTTGTGACAAAGTGCATAAGTGGATGATGAGAATGTCAGTTTTCACAAAGAACACTGTTCATTACTGAAATGCTCTAATTGAGCTGTTAGAATGTCAGAAACAAGCTTTCTGAGCTGAAAACTGCATTTTGTGACATAGTGATTCAGTGGATGATGAGAATGTCAGTTTTGACAAAGAACACTGTTCATTACTGAAATGCTCTCAATGAGCTGTTAGAATGTCAGAAACAAGCTTTCTGAGCTGAAAACTACATTTTGTGACAAAGTGTATCAGTGGATGAGTAGAATGTCAGTTTTGACAATGAATACTGTTCATTACTAAAATGCTCTAATTGAGCTGTTAGAATGTCAGAAACAAGCTTTTTGAGCTGAAAACTGCATTTTGTGACAAAGTGCATCAGTGGATGATGAGAATGTCAGTTTTGACAATGAATACTGTTCATTACTAAAATGCTCTAATTGAGCTGTTAGAATGTCAGAAACAAGCTTTCTGAGCTGAAAACTGCATTTTGTGACAAAGTGCATAAGTGGATGATGAGAATGTCAGTTTTGACAAAGAATACTGTTCAGTACTAAAATGCTCTAACTGAGCTGTTAGAATGTCAGAAACAAGCTTTCTGAGCTGAAAACTGCATTTTGTGACAAAGTGCATCAGTGGATGATGAGAATGTCAGTTTTGACAATGAATACTGTTCATTACTAAAATGCTCTAATTGAGCTGTTAGAATGTCAGAAACAAGCTTTCTGAGCAGAAAAATGCATTTTGTGACATAGTGATTCAGTGGATGATGAGAATGTCAGTTTTGACAAAGAACTATGTTCATTACTGAAATGCTCTCAATGAGCTGTTAGAATGTCAGAAACAAGCTTTCTGAGCTGAAAACTACATTTTGTGACAAAGTGTATCAGTGGATGATGAGAATGTCAGTTTTGATAATGAATACTGTTCATTACTAAAATGCTCTAATTGAGCTGTTAGAATGTCAGAAACAAGCTTTCTGAGCTGAAAACTGCATTTTGTGACAAAGTGCATCAGTGGATGATGAGAATGTCAGTTTTTGACAAAGACCACTGTTCATTACTAAAATGCTCTAATTGAGCTGTTAGAATGTCAGAAACAAGCTTTCTGAGCTGAAAACTACATTTTGTGACAAAGTGTATCAGTGGATGATGAGAATGTCAGTTTTGACAATGAATACTGTTCATTACTAAAATGCTCTAATTGAGCTGTTAGAATGTCAGAAACAAGCTTTCTGAGCTGAAAACTGCATTTTGTGACAAAGTGCATCAGTGGATGATGAGAATGTCAGTTTTGACAATGAATACTGTTCATTACTAAAATGCTCTAATTGAGCTGTTAGAATGTCAGAAACAAGCTTTCTGAGCTGAAAACTACATTTTGTGACAAAGTGTATCAGTGGATGATGAGAATGTCAGTTTTGACAATGAATACTGTTCATTACTAAAATGCTCTAATTGAGCTGTTAGAATGTCAGAAACAAGCTTTCTGAGCTGAAAACTGCATTTTGTGACAAAGTGGATCAGTGGATGATGAGAATGTCAGTTTTGACAAAGAACACTGTTCATTACTGAAATGCTCTCAATGAGCTGTTAGAATGTCAGAAACAAGCTTTCTGAGCTGAAAACTACATTTTGTGACAAAGTGTATCAGTGGATGATGAGAATGTCAGTTTTGACAATGAATACTGTTCATTACTAAAATGCTCTAATTGAGCTGTTAGAATGTCAGAAACAAGCTTTCTGAGCTGAAAACTGCATTTTTTGACAAAGTGGATCAGTGGATGATGAGAATGTCAGTTTTGACAAAGAACACTGTTCATTACTGAAATGCTCTAATTGAGCTGTTAGAATGTCAGAAACAAGCTTTCTGAGCTGAAAACTACATTTTGTGACAAAGTGTATCAATGGATGATGAGAATGTCAGTTTTGACAAAGAACACTGTTCATTACTGAAATGCTCTCAGTGAGCTGTTAGAATGTCAGAAACAAGCTTTCTGAGCTGAAAACTACATTTTGTGACAAAGTGTATCAGTGGATGATGAGAATGTCAGTTTTGAGAAAGAACACTGTTCATTACTGAAATGCTCTAATTGAGCTGTTAGAATGTCAGAAACAAGCTTTCTGAGCTGAAATCTGCATTTTGTGACAAAGTTCATCAGTGGATGATGAGAATGTCAGTTTTGACAAAGAACACTGTTCATTACTGAAATGCTCTCAGTGAGCTGTTAGAATGTCAGAAACAAGCTTTCTGAGCTGAAAACTACATTTTGTGACAAAGTGATTCAGTGGATGATGAGAATGTCAGTTTTGACAAAGAACACTGTTCATTACTGAAATGCTCTCAGTGAGCTGTTAGAATGTCAGAAACAAACTTTCTGAGCTGAAAACTACATTTTGTGACAAAGTGTATCAGTGGATGATGAGAATGTCAGTTTTGACAAAGAACACTGTTCATTACAAAAAAGCTCTTATTGAGCTGTTAGAATGTCAGAAACAAGCTTTCTGAGCAGAAAAATGCATTTTGTGACACAGTGAGTCAGTGGATGATGCTAATGTCAGTTTTGACAAAGAACACTGTTCATTACTGAAATGCTCTAATTGAGCTGTTAGAATGTCAGAAATAAGCTTTCTGAGCTGAAAACTGCATTTTGTGACAAAGTGCATCAGTGGATGATGAGAATGTCAGTTTTGACAAAGAACACTGTGCATTACAAAAAAGCTCGAATTGAGCTGTTGGAATGTCAGAAACAAGCTTTCTGAGCATAAAAATGCATTTTGTGACATAGTGATTCAGTGGATGATGAGAATGTCTTTTTTGACCAAGAACACTGTTCATTACTGAAATGCTCTCAAATGAGCTGTTAGAATGTCAGAAACAAGCTTTCTGAGCTGAAAACTGCATTTTGTGACATAGTGAGTCAGTGGATGATGAGAATGTCAGTTTTGACAAAGAACACTGTTCATTACTAAAATGCTCTAATTGAGCTGTTAGAATGTCAGAAACAAGCTTTCTGAGCTGAAAACTGCATTTTGTGACAAAGTGGATCAGTGGATGATGAGAATGTCAGTTTTGACAAAGAACACTGTTCATTACTAAAATGCTCTAATTGAGCTGTTAGAATGTCAGAAATAAGCTTTCTGAGCTGAAAACTGCATTTTGTGACAAAGTGCATCAGTGGATGATGAGAATGTCAGTTTTGACAAAGAACAATGTGCATTACAAAAAAGCTCTAATTGAGCTGTTAGAATGTCAGAAACAAGCTCTCTGAGCAGAAAAAGGCATTTTGTGACATAGTGATTCAGTGGATGATGAGAATGTCAGTTTTGACAAAGAACACTGTTCATTACTGAAATGCTCTCAATGAGCTGTTAGAATGTCAGAAACAAGCTTTCTGAGCTGAAAACTACATTTTGTGACAAAGTGTATCAGTGGATGATGAGAATGTCAGTTTTGACAATGAATACTGTTCATTACTAAAATGCTCTAATTGAGCTGTTAGAATGTCAGAAACAAGCTTTCTGAGCTGAAAACTACATTTTGTGACAAAGTGTATCAGTGTATGATGAGAATGTCAGTTTTGACAATGAATACTGTTCATTACTAAAATGCTCTAATTGAGCTGTTAGAATGTCAGAAACAAGCTTTCTGAGCTGAAAACTGCATTTTGTGACATAGTGATTCAGTGGATGATGAGAATGTCAGTTTTGACAATGAATACTGTTCATTACTAAAATGCTCTAATTGAGCTGTTAGAATGTCAGAAACAAGCTTTCTGAGCTGAAAACTGCATTTTGTGACAAAGTGCATAAGTGGATGATGAGAATGTCAGTTTTCACAAAGAACACTGTTCATTACTGAACTGCTCTAATTGAGCTGTTAGAATGTCAGAAACAAGCTTTCTGAGCTGAAAACTGCATTTTGTGACATAGTGATTCAGTGGATGATGAGAATGTCAGTTTTGACAAAGAACACTGTTCATTACTGAAATGCTCTCAGTGAGCTGTTAGAATGTCAGAAACAAGCTTTCTGAGCTGAAAACTACATTTTGTGACAAAGTGTATCAGTGGATGATGAGAATGTCAGTTTTGACAAAGAACACTGTTCAGTACAAAAAAGCTCTTATTGAGCTGTTAGAATGTCAGAAACAAGCTTTCTGAGCAGAAAATGCATTTTGTGACACAGTGAGTCAGTGGATGATGCTAATGTCAGTTTTGACAAAGAACACTGTTCATTACTGAAATGCTCTAATTGAGCTGTTAGAATGTCAGAAACAAGCTTTCTGAGCTGAAATCTGCATTTTGTGACAAAGTTCATAAGTGGATGATGAGAATGTCAGTTTTGACAAAGAACACTGTTCATTACTGAAATGTTTCAGTGAGCTGTTAGAATGTCAGAAACAAGCTTTCCGAGCTGAAAACTACATTTTGTGACAAAGTGATTCAGTGGATGATGAAAATGTCAGTTTTGACAAAGAACACTGTTCATTACTGAAATGCTCTCAGTGAGCTGTTAGAATGTCAGAAACAAGCTTTCTGAGCTGAAAACTACATTTTGTGACAAAGTGTATCAGTGGATGATGAGAATGTCAGTTTTGACAAAGAACACTGTTCATTACAAAAAAGCTCTTATTGAGCTGTTAGAATGTCAGAAACAAGCTTTCTGAGCAGAAAAATGCATTTTGTGACACAGTGAGTCAGTGGATGATGCTAATGTCAGTTTTGACAAAGAACACTGTTCATTACTGAAATGCTCTAATTGAGCTGTTGGAATGTCAGAAATAAGCTTTCTGAGCTGAAAACTGCATTTTGTGACAAAGTGCATCAGCGGATGATGAGAATGTCAGTTTTGACAAAGAACAATGTGCATTACAAAAAAGCTCTAATTGAGCTGTAAGAATGTCAGAAACAAGCTCTCTGAGCAGAAAAAGGCATTTTGTGACATAGTGATTCAGTGGATGATGAGAATGTCAGTTTTGACAAAGAACACTGTTCATTACTGAAATGCTCTCAATGAGCTGTTAGAATGTCAGAAACAAGCTTTCTGAGCTGAAAACTACATTTTGTGACAAAGTGTATCAGTGGATGATGAGAATGTCAGTTTTGACAATGAATACTGTTCATTACTAAAATGCTCTAATTGAGCTGTTAGAATGTCAGAAACAAGCTTTCTGAGCTGAAAACTGCATTTTGTGACAAAGTGCATCAGTGGATGATGAGAATGTCAGTTTTTGACAAAGAACACTGTTCATTACTAAAATGCTCTAATTGAGCTGTTAGAATGTCAGAAACAAGCTTTCTGAGCTGAAAACTACATTTTGTGACAAAGTGTATCAGTGTATGATGAGAATGTCAGTTTTGACAATGAATACTGTTCATTACTAAAATGCTCTAATTGAGCTGTTAGAATGTCAGAAACAAGCTTTCTGAGCTGAAAACTGCATTTTGTGACATAGTGATTCAGTGGATGATGAGAATGTCAGTTTTGACAATGAATACTGTTCATTACTAAAATGCTCTAATTGAGCTGTTAGAATGTCAGAAACAAGCTTTCTGAGCTGAAAACTGCATTTTGTGACAAAGTGCATAAGTGGATGATGAGAATGTCAGTTTTCACAAAGAACACTGTTCATTACTGAACTGCTCTAATTGAGCTGTTAGAATGTCAGAAACAAGCTTTCTGAGCTGAAAACTGCATTTTGTGACATAGTGATTCAGTGGATGATGAAGAATGTCAGTTTTGACAAAGAACACTGTTCATTACTGAAATGCTCTCAGTGAGCTGTTAGAATGTCAGAAACAAGCTTTCTGAGCTGAAAACTACATTTTGTGACAAAGTGTATCAGTGGATGATGAGAATGTCAGTTTTGACAAAGAACACTGTTCATTACAAAAAAGCTCTTATTGAGCTGTTAGAATGTCAGAAACAAGCTTTCTGAGCAGAAAAATGCATTTTGTGACACAGTGAGTCAGTGGATGATGCTAATGTCAGTTTTGACAAAGAACACTGTTCATTACTGAAATGCTCTAATTGAGCTGTTAGAATGTCAGAAATAAGCTTTCTGAGCTGAAAACTGCATTTTGTGACAAAGTGCATCAGTGGATGATGAGAATGTCAGTTTTGACAAAGAACACTGTGCATTACAAAAAAGCTCTAATTGAGCTGTTGGAATGTCAGAAACAAGCTTTCTGAGCAGAAAAATGCATTTTGTGACATAGTGATTCAGTGGATGATGAGAATGTCTTTTTTGACCAAGAACACTGTTCATTACTGAAATGCTCTCAAATGAGCTGTTAGAATGTCAGAAACAAGCTTTCTGAGCAGAAAAAGGCATTTTGTGACATAGTGATTCAGTGGATGATGAGAATGTCAGTTTTGACAAAGAACACTGTTCATTACTGAAATGCTCTCAATGAGCTGTTAGAATGTCAGAAACAAGCTTTCTGAGCTGAAAACTACATTTTGTGACAAAGTGTATCAGTGGATGATGAGAATGTCAGTTTTGAAAATGAATACTGTTCATTACTAAAATGCTCTAATTGAGCTGTTAGAATGTCAGAAACAAGCTTTCTGAGCTGAAAACTGCATTTTGTGACAAAGTGGATCAGTGGATGATGAGAATGTCAGTTTTGACAAAGAACACTGTTCATTACTAAAATGCTCTAATTGAGCTGTTAGAATGTCAGAAACAAGCTTTCTGAGCTGAAAACTGCATTTTGTGACATAGTGATTCAGTGGATGATGAGAATGTCAGTTTTGACAAAGAACACTGTTCATTACTGAAATGCTCTCAGTGAGCTGTTAGAATGTCAGAAACAAGCTTTCTGAGCTGAAAACTACATTTTGTGACAAAGTGTATCAGTGGATGATGAGAATGTCAGTTTTGACAATGAATACTGTTCATTACTAAAATGCTCTAATTGAGCTGTTAGAATGTCAGAAACAAGCTTTCTGAGCTGAAAACTGCATTTTGTGACAAAGTGGATCAGTGGATGATGAGAATGTCAGTTTTGACAAAGAACACTGTTCATTACTAAAATGCTCTAATTGAGCTGTTAGAATGTCAGAAATAAGCTTTCTGAGCTGAAAACTGCATTTTGTGACAAAGTGCATCAGTGGATGATGAGAATGTCAGTTTTGACAAAGAACACTGTGCATTACAAAAAAGCTCTAATTCAGCTGTTAGAATGTCAGAAACAAGCTTTCTGAGCAGAAAAAGGCATTTTGTGACATAGTGATTCAGTGGATGATGAGAATGTCAGTTTTGACAAAGAACTATGTTCATTACTGAAATGCTCTCAATGAGCTGTTAGAATGTCAGAAACAAGCTTTCTGAGCTGAAAACTACATTTTGTGACAAAGTGTATCAGTGGATGATGAGAATGTCAGTTTTGATAATGAATACTGTTCATTACTAAAATGCTCTAATTGAGCTGTTAGAATGTCAGAAACAAGCTTTCTGAGCTGAAAACTGCATTTTGTGACAAAGTGCATCAGTGGATGATGAGAATGTCAGTTTTTGACAAAGACCACTGTTCATTACTAAAATGCTCTAATTGAGCTGTTAGAATGTCAGAAACAAGCTTTCTGAGCTGAAAACTACATTTTGTGACAAAGTGTATCAGTGGATGATGAGAATGTCAGTTTTGACAATGAATACTGTTCATTACTAAAATGCTCTAATTGAGCTGTTAGAATGTCAGAAACAAGCTTTCTGAGCTGAAAACTGCATTTTGTGACAAAGTGCATCAGTGGATGATGAGAATGTCAGTTTTAACAATGAATACTGTTCATTACTAAAATGCTCTAATTGAGCTGTTAGAATGTCAGAAACAAGCTTTCTGAGCTGAAAACTACATTTTGTGACAAAGTGTATCAGTGGATGATGAGAATGTCAGTTTTGACAATGAATACTGTTCATTACTAAAATGTTCTAATTGAGCTGTTAGAATGTCAGAAACAAGCTTTCTGAGCTGAAAACTGCATTTTGTGACAAAGTGGATCAGTGGATGATGAGAATGTCAGTTTTGACAAAGAACACTGTTCATTACTGAAATGCTCTCAATGAGCTGTTAGAATGTCAGAAACAAGCTTTCTGAGCTGAAAACTACATTTTGTGACAAAGTGTATCAGTGGATGATGAGAATGTCAGTTTTGACAATGAATACTGTTCATTACTAAAATGCTCTAATTGAGCTGTTAGAATGTCAGAAACAAGCTTTCTGAGCTGAAAACTGCATTTTGTGACAAAGTGGATCAGTGGATGATGAGAATGTCAGTTTTGACAAAGAACACTGTTCATTACTGAAATGCTCTAATTGAGCTGTTAGAATGTCAGAAACAAGCTTTCTGAGCTGAAAACTACATTTTGTGACAAAGTGTATCAATGGATGATGAGAATGTCAGTTTTGACAAAGAACACTGTTCATTACTGAAATGCTCTCAGTGAGCTGTTAGAATGTCAGAAACAAGCTTTCTGAGCTGAAAACTACATTTTGTGACAAAGTGTATCAGTGGATGATGAGAATGTCAGTTTTGAGAAAGAACACTGTTCATTACTGAAATGCTCTAATTGAGCTGTTAGAATGTCAGAAACAAGCTTTCTGAGCTGAAATCTGCATTTTGTGACAAAGTTCATCAGTGGATGATGAGAATGTCAGTTTTGACAAAGAACACTGTTCATTACTGAAATGCTCTCAGTGAGCTGTTAGAATGTCAGAAACAAGCTTTCTGAGCTGAAAACTACATTTTGTGACAAAGTGATTCAGTGGATGATGAGAATGTCAGTTTTGACAAAGAACACTGTTCATTACTGAAATGCTCTCAGTGAGCTGTTAGAATGTCAGAAACAAACTTTCTGAGCTGAAAACTACATTTTGTGACAAAGTGTATCAGTGGATGATGAGAATGTCAGTTTTGACAAAGAACACTGTTCATTACAAAAAAGCTCTTATTGAGCTGTTAGAATGTCAGAAACAAGCTTTCTGAGCAGAAAAATGCATTTTGTGACACAGTGAGTCAGTGGATGATGCTAATGTCAGTTTTGACAAAGAACACTGTTCATTACTGAAATGCTCTAATTGAGCTGTTAGAATGTCAGAAATAAGCTTTCTGAGCTGAAAACTGCATTTTGTGACAAAGTGCATCAGTGGATGATGAGAATGTCAGTTTTGACAAAGAACACTGTGCATTACAAAAAAGCTCTAATTGAGCTGTTGGAATGTCAGAAACAAGCTTTCTGAGCAGAAAAATGCATTTTGTGACATAGTGATTCAGTGGATGATGAGAATGTCTTTTTTGACCAAGAACACTGTTCATTACTGAAATGCTCTCAAATGAGCTGTTAGAATGTCAGAAACAAGCTTTCTGAGCTGAAAACTGCATTTTGTGACAAAGTGCATCAGTGGATGATGAGAATGTCAGTTTTGACAAAGAACAATGTGCATTACAAAAAAGCTCTAATTGAGCTGTTAGAATGTCAGAAACAAGATCTCTGAGCAGAAAAAGGCATTTTGTGACATAGTGATTCAGTGGATGATGAGAATGTCAGTTTTGACAAAGAACACTGTTCATTACTGAAATGCTCTCAATGAGCTGTTAGAATGTCAGAAACAAGCTTTCTGAGCTGAAAACTACATTTTGTGACAAAGTGTATCAGTGGATGATGAGAATGTCAGTTTTGACAATGAATACTGTTCATTACTAAAATGCTCTAATTGAGCTGTTAGAATGTCAGAAACAAGCTTTCTGAGCTGAAAACTGCATTTTGTGACAAAGTGCATCAGTGGATGATGAGAATGTCAGTTTTTGACAAAGAACACTGTTCATTACTAAAATGCTCTAATTGAGCTGTTAGAATGTCAGAAACAAGCTTTCTGAGCTGAAAACTACATTTTGTGACAAAGTGTATCAGTGTATGATGAGAATGTCAGTTTTGACAATGAATACTGTTCATTACTAAAATGCTCTAATTGAGCTGTTAGAATGTCAGAAACAAGCTTTCTGAGCTGAAAACTGCATTTTGTGACATAGTGATTCAGTGGATGATGAGAATGTCAGTTTTGACAATGAATACTGTTCATTACTAAAATGCTCTAATTGAGCTGTTAGAATGTCAGAAACAAGCTTTCTGAGCTGAAAACTGCATTTTGTGACAAAGTGCATAAGTGGATGATGAGAATGTCAGTTTTCACAAAGAACACTGTTCATTACTGAACTGCTCTAATTGAGCTGTTAGAATGTCAGAAACAAGCTTTCTGAGCTGAAAACTGCATTTTGTGACATAGTGATTCAGTGGATGATGAGAATGTCAGTTTTGACAAAGAACACTGTTCATTACTGAAATGCTCTCAGTGAGCTGTTAGAATGTCAGAAACAAGCTTTCTGAGCTGAAAACTACATTTTGTGACAAAGTGTATCAGTGGATGATGAGAATGTCAGTTTTGACAAAGAACACTGTTCATTACAAAAAAGCTCTTATTGAGCTGTTAGAATGTCAGAAACAAGCTTTCTGAGCAGAAAAATGCATTTTGTGACACAGTGAGTCAGTGGATGATGCTAATGTCAGTTTTGACAAAGAACACTGTTCATTACTGAAATGCTCTAATTGAGCTGTTAGAATGTCAGAAACAAGCTTTCTGAGCTGAAATCTGCATTTTGTGACAAAGTTCATAAGTGGATGATGAGAATGTCAGTTTTGACAAAGAACACTGTTCATTACTGAAATGCTCTCAGTGAGCTGTTAGAATGTCAGAAACAAGCTTTCCGAGCTGAAAACTACATTTTGTGACAAAGTGATTCAGTGGATGATGAGAATGTCAGTTTTGACAAAGAACACTGTTCATTACTGAAATGCTCTCAGTGAGCTGTTAGAATGTCAGAAACAAGCTTTCTGAGCTGAAAACTACATTTTGTGACAAAGTGTATCAGTGGATGATGAGAATGTCAGTTTTGACAAAGAACACTGTTCATTACAAAAAAGCTCTTATTGAGCTGTTAGAATGTCAGAAACAAGCTTTCTGAGCAGAAAAATGCATTTTGTGACACAGTGAGTCAGTGGATGATGCTAATGTCAGTTTTGACAAAGAACACTGTTCATTACTGAAATGCTCTAATTGAGCTGTTAGAATGTCAGAAATAAGCTTTCTGAGCTGAAAACTGCATTTTGTGACAAAGTGCATCAGTGGATGATGAGAATGTCAGTTTTGACAAAGAACACTGTGCATTACAAAAAAGCTCTAATTGAGCTGTTGGAATGTCAGAAACAAGCTTTCTGAGCAGAAAAATGCATTTTGTGACATAGTGATTCAGTGGATGATGAGAATGTCTTTTTTGACCAAGAACACTGTTCATTACTGAAATGCTCTCAAATGAGCTGTTAGAATGTCAGAAACAAGCTTTCTGAGCAGAAAAAGGCATTTTGTGACATAGTGATTCAGTGGATGATGAGAATGTCAGCTTTGACAAAGAACACTGTTCATTACTGAAATGCTCTCAATGAGCTGTTAGAATGTCAGAAACAAGCTTTCTGAGCTGAAAACTACATTTTGTGACAAAGTGCATCAGTGGATGATGAGAATGTCAGTTTTGACAATGAATACTGTTCATTACTAAAATGCTCTAATTGAGCTGTTAGAATGTCAGAAACAAGCTTTCTGAGCAGAAAAATGCATTTTGTGACATAGTGATTCAGTGGATGATGAGAATGTCAGTTTTGACAAAGAACTATGTTCATTACTGAAATGCTCTCAATGAGCTGTTAGAATGTCAGAAATAAGCTTTCTGAGCTGAAAACTGCATTTTGTGACATAGTGATTCAGTGGATGATGAGAATGTCAGTTTTGACAAAGAACACTGTTCATTACTGAAATGCTCTCAATGAGCTGTTAGAATGTCAGAAACAAGCTTTCTGAGCTGAAAACTACATTTTGTGACAAAGTGTATCAGTGGATGATGAGAATGTCAGTTTTGACAATGAATACTGTTCATTACTAAAATGCTCTAATTGAGCTGTTAGAATGTCAGAAACAAGCTTTCTGAGCTGAAAACTGCATTTTGTGACAAAGTGGATCAGTGGATGATGAGAATGTCAGTTTTGACAAAGAACACTGTTCATTACTAAAATGCTCTAATTGAGCTGTTAGAATGTCAGAAACAAGCTTTCTGAGCTGAAAACTGCATTTTGTGACATAGTGATTCAGTGGATGATGAGAATGTCAGTTTTGACAAAGAACACTGTTCATTACTGAAATGCTCTCAGTGAGCTGTTAGAATGTCAGAAACAAGCTTTCTGAGCTGAAAACTACATTTTGTGACAAAGTGTATCAGTGGATGATGAGAATGTCAGTTTTGACAATGAATACTGTTCATTACTAAAATGCTCTAATTGAGCTGTTAGAATGTCAGAAACAAGCTTTCTGAGCTGAAAACTGCATTTTGTGACAAAGTTGATCAGTGGATGATGAGAATGTCAGTTTTGACAAAGAACACTGTTCATTACTAAAATGCTCTAATTGAGCTGTTAGAATGTCAGAAATAAGCTTTCTGAGCTAAAAACTGCATTTTGTGACAAAGTGCATCAGTGGATGATGAGAATGTCAGTTTTGACAAAGAACACTGTGCATTACAAAAAAGCTCTAATTCAGCTGTTAGAATGTCAGAAACAAGCTTTCTGAGCAGAAAAAGGCATTTTGTGACATAGTGATTCAGTGGATGATGAGAATGTCAGTTTTGACAAAGAACACTGTTCATTACTAAAATGCTCTAATTGAGCTGTTAGAATGTCAGAAACAAGCTTTCTGAGCTGAAAACTGCATTTTGTGACAAAGTGCATAAGTGGATGATGAGAATGTCAGTTTTCACAAAGAACACTGTTCATTACTGAAATGCTCTAATTGAGCTGTTAGAATGTCAGAAACAAGCTTTCTGAGCTGAAAACTGCATTTTGTGACATAGTGATTCAGTGGATGATGAGAATGTCAGTTTTGACAAAGAACACTGTTCATTACTGAAATGCTCTCAATGAGCTGTTAGAATGTCAGAAACAAGCTTTCTGAGCTGAAAACTACATTTTGTGACAAAGTGTATCAGTGGATGATGAGAATGTCAGTTTAGACAATGAATACTGTTCATTACTAAAATGCTCTAATTGAGCTGTTAGAATGTCAGAAACAAGCTTTTTGAGCTGAAAACTGCATTTTGTGACAAAGTGCATCAGTGGATGATGAGAATGTCAGTTTTGACAATGAATACTGTTCATTACTAAAATGCTCTAATTGAGCTGTTAGAATGTCAGAAACAAGCTTTCTGAGCTGAAAACTGCATTTTGTGACAAAGTGCATAAGTGGATGATGAGAATGTCAGTTTTGACAAAGAACACTGTTCATTACTGAAATGCTCTAATTGAGCTGTTAGAATGTCAGAAACAAGCTTTCTGAGCTGAAAACTGCATTTTGTGACATGGTGATTCAGTGGATGATGAGAATGTCAGTTTTGACAAAGAACACTGTTCATTACTGAAATGCTCTCAGTGAGTTTTTAGAATGTCAGAAACAAGCTTTCTGAGCTGAAAACTACATTTTGTGACAAAGTGTATCAGTGGATGATGAGAATGTCAGTTTTGACAATGAATACTGTTCATTACTAAAATGCTCTAATTGAGCTGTTAGAATGTCAGAAACAAGCTTTCTGAGCTGAAAACTACATTTTGTGACAAAGTGCATCAGTGGATGATGAGAATGTCAGTTTTGACAATGAATACTGTTCATTACTAAAATGCTCTAATTGAGCTGTTAGAATGTCAGAAACAAGCTTTCTGAGCAGAAAAATGCATTTTGTGACATAGTGATTCAGTGGATGATGAGAATGTCAGTTTTGACAAAGAACTATGTTCATTACTGAAATGCTCTCAATGAGCTGTTAGAATGTCAGAAACAAGCTTTCTGAGCTGAAAACTACATTTTGTGACAAAGTGTATCAGTGGATGATGAGAATGTCAGTTTTGACAAAGAACACTGTTCATTACTGAAATGCTCTCAGTGAGTTGTTAGAATGTCAGAAACAAGCTTTCTGAGCTGAAAACTATATTTTGTGACAAAGTGTATCAGTGGATGATGAGAATGTCAGTTTTGACAATGAATACTGTTCATTACTAAAATGCTCTAATTGAGCTGTTAGAATGTCAGAAACAAGCTTTCTGAGCTGAAAACTGCATTTTGTGACAAAGTGCATCAGTGGATGATGAGAATGTCAGTTTTTGACAAAGAACACTGTTCATTACTAAAATGCTCTAATTGAGCTGTTAGAATGTCAGAAACAAGCTTTCTGAGCAGAAAACTACATTTTGTGACAAAGTGTATCAGTGGATGATGAGAATGTCAGTTTTGACAATGAATACTGTTCATTACTAAAATGCTCTAATTGAGCTGTTAGAATGTCAGAAACAAGCTTTCTGAGCTGAAAACTGCATTTTGTGACAAAGTGCATCAGTGGATGATGAGAATGTCAGTTTTGACAATGAATACTGTTCATTACTAAAATGCTCTAATTGAGCTGTTAGAATGTCAGAAACAAGCTTTCTGAGCTGAAAACTACATTTTGTGACAAAGTGTATCAGTGGATGATGAGAATGTCAGTTTTGACAATGAATACTGTTAATTACTAAAATGCTCTAATTGAGCTGTTAGAATGTCAGAAACAAGCTTTCTGAGCTGAAAACTGCATTTTGTGACAAAGTGGATCAGTGGATGATGAGAATGTCAGTTTTGACAAAGAACACTGTTCATTACTAAAATGCTCTAATTGAGCTGTTAGAATGTCAGAAATAAGCTTTCTGAGCTGAAAACTGCATTTTGTGACAAAGTGCATCAGTGGATGATGAGAATGTCAGTTTTGACAAAGAACACTGTGCATTACAAAAAAGCTCTAATTGAGCTGTTAGAATGTCAGAAACAAGCTTTCTGAGCTGAAAACTGCATTTTGTGACAAAGTGCATCAGTGGATGATGAGAATGTCAGTTTTAACAATGAATACTGTTCATTACTAAAATGCTCTAATTGAGCTGTTAGAATGTCAGAAACAAGCTTTCTGAGCTGAAAACTACATTTTGTGACAAAGTGTATCAGTGGATGATGAGAATGTCAGTTTTGACAATGAATACTGTTCATTACTAAAATGTTCTAATTGAGCTGTTAGAATGTCAGAAACAAGCTTTCTGAGCTGAAAACTGCATTTTGTGACAAAGTGGATCAGTGGATGATGAGAATGTCAGTTTTGACAAAGAACACTGTTCATTACTGAAATGCTCTCAATGAGCTGTTAGAATGTCAGAAACAAGCTTTCTGAGCTGAAAACTACATTTTGTGACAAAGTGTATCAGTGGATGATGAGAATGTCAGTTTTGACAATGAATACTGTTCATTACTAAAATGCTCTAATTGAGCTGTTAGAATGTCAGAAACAAGCTTTCTGAGCTGAAAACTGCATTTTGTGACAAAGTGGATCAGTGGATGATGAGAATGTCAGTTTTGACAAAGAACACTGTTCATTACTGAAATGCTCTAATTGAGCTGTTAGAATGTCAGAAACAAGCTTTCTGAGCTGAAAACTACATTTTGTGACAAAGTGTATCAATGGATGATGAGAATGTCAGTTTTGACAAAGAACACTGTTCATTACTGAAATGCTCTCAGTGAGCTGTTAGAATGTCAGAAACAAGCTTTCTGAACTGAAAACTACATTTTGTGACAAAGTGTATCAGTGGATGATGAGAATGTCAGTTTTGAGAAAGAACACTGTTCATTACTGAAATGCTCTAATTGAGCTGTTAGAATGTCAGAAACAAGCTTTCTGAGCTGAAATCTGCATTTTGTGACAAAGTTCATCAGTGGATGATGAGAATGTCAGTTTTGACAAAGAACACTGTTCATTACTGAAATGCTCTCAGTGAGCTGTTAGAATGTCAGAAACAAGCTTTCTGAGCTGAAAACTACATTTTGTGACAAAGTGATTCAGTGGATGATGAGAATGTCAGTTTTGACAAAGAACACTGTTCATTACTGAAATGCTCTCAGTGAGCTGTTAGAATGTCAGAAACAAACTTTCTGAGCTGAAAACTACATTTTGTGACAAAGTGTATCAGTGGATGATGAGAATGTCAGTTTTGACAAAGAACACTGTTCATTACAAAAAAGCTCTTATTGAGCTGTTAGAATGTCAGAAACAAGCTTTCTGAGCAGAAAAATGCATTTTGTGACACAGTGAGTCAGTGGATGATGCTAATGTCAGTTTTGACAAAGAACACTGTTCATTACTGAAATGCTCTAATTGAGCTGTTAGAATGTCAGAAATAAGCTTTCTGAGCTGAAAACTGCATTTTGTGACAAAGTGCATCAGTGGATGATGAGAATGTCAGTTTTGACAAAGAACACTGTGCATTACAAAAAAGCTCTAATTGAGCTGTTGGAATGTCAGAAACAAGCTTTCTGAGCAGAAAAATGCATTTTGTGACATAGTGATTCAGTGGATGATGAGAATGTCTTTTTTGACCAAGAACACTGTTCATTACTGAAATGCTCTCAAATGAGCTGTTAGAATGTCAGAAACAAGCTTTCTGAGCTGAAAACTGCATTTTGTGACAAAGTGCATCAGTGGATGATGAGAATGTCAGTTTTGACAAAGAACAATGTGCATTACAAAAAAGCTCTAATTGAGCTGTTAGAATGTCAGAAACAAGCTCTCTGAGCAGAAAAAGGCATTTTGTGACATAGTGATTCAGTGGATGATGAGAATGTCAGTTTTGACAAAGAACACTGTTCATTACTGAAATGCTCTCAATGAGCTGTTAGAATGTCAGAAACAAGCTTTCTGAGCTGAAAACTACATTTTGTGACAAAGTGTATCAGTGGATGATGAGAATGTCAGTTTTGACAATGAATACTGTTCATTACTAAAATGCTCTAATTGAGCTGTTAGAATGTCAGAAACAAGCTTTCTGAGCTGAAAACTGCATTTTGTTACAAAGTGCATCAGTGGATGATGAGAATGTCAGTTTTTGACAAAGAACACTGTTCATTACTAAAATGCTCTAATTGAGCTGTTAGAATGTCAGAAACAAGCTTTCTGAGCTGAAAACTACATTTTGTGACAAAGTGTATCAGTGTATGATGAGAATGTCAGTTTTGACAATGAATACTGTTCATTACTAAAATGCTCTAATTGAGCTGTTAGAATGTCAGAAACAAGCTTTCTGAGCTGAAAACTGCATTTTGTGACATAGTGATTCAGTGGATGATGAGAATGTCAGTTTTGACAATGAATACTGTTCATTACTAAAATGCTCTAATTGAGCTGTTAGAATGTCAGAAACAAGCTTTCTGAGCTGAAAACTGCATTTTGTGACAAAGTGCATAAGTGGATGATGAGAATGTCAGTTTTCACAAAGAACACTGTTCATTACTGAACTGCTCTAATTGAGCTGTTAGAATGTCAGAAACAAGCTTTCTGAGCTGAAAACTGCATTTTGTGACATAGTGATTCAGTGGATGATGAGAATGTCAGTTTTGACAAAGAACACTGTTCATTACTGAAATGCTCTCAGTGAGCTGTTAGAATGTCAGAAACAAGCTTTCTGAGCTGAAAACTACATTTTGTGACAAAGTGTATCAGTGGATGATGAGAATGTCAGTTTTGACAAAGAACACTGTTCATTACAAAAAAGCTCTTATTGAGCTGTTAGAATGTCAGAAACAAGCTTTCTGAGCAGAAAAATGCATTTTGTGACACAGTGAGTCAGTGGATGATGCTAATGTCAGTTTTGACAAAGAACACTGTTCATTACTGAAATGCTCTAATTGAGCTGTTAGAATGTCAGAAACAAGCTTTCTGAGCTGAAATCTGCATTTTGTGACAAAGTTCATAAGTGGATGATGAGAATGTCAGTTTTGACAAAGAACACTGTTCATTACTGAAATGCTCTCAGTGAGCTGTTAGAATGTCAGAAACAAGCTTTCCGAGCTGAAAACTACATTTTGTGACAAAGTGATTCAGTGGATGATGAGAATGTCAGTTTTGACAAAGAACACTGTTCATTACTGAAATGCTCTCAGTGAGCTGTTAGAATGTCAGAAACAAGCTTTCTGAGCTGAAAACTACATTTTGTGACAAAGTGTATCAGTGGATGATGAGAATGTCAGTTTTGACAAAGAACACTGTTCATTACAAAAAAGCTCTTATTGAGCTGTTAGAATGTCAGAAACAAGCTTTCTGAGCAGAAAAATGCATTTTGTGACACAGTGAGTCAGTGGATGATGCTAATGTCAGTTTTGACAAAGAACACTGTTCATTACTGAAATGCTCTAATTGAGCTGTTAGAATGTCAGAAATAAGCTTTCTGAGCTGAAAACTGCATTTTGTGACAAAGTGCATCAGTGGATGATGAGAATGTCAGTTTTGACAAAGAACACTGTGCATTACAAAAAAGCTCTAATTGAGCTGTTGGAATGTCAGAAACAAGCTTTCTGAGCAGAAAAATGCATTTTGTGACATAGTGATTCAGTGGATGATGAGAATGTCTTTTTTGACCAAGAACACTGTTCATTACTGAAATGCTCTCAAATGAGCTGTTAGAATGTCAGAAACAAGCTTTCTGAGCAGAAAAAGGCATTTTGTGACATAGTGATTCAGTGGATGATGAGAATGTCAGCTTTGACAAAGAACACTGTTCATTACTGAAATGCTCTCAATGAGCTGTTAGAATGTCAGAAACAAGCTTTCTGAGCTGAAAACTACATTTTGTGACAAAGTGCATCAGTGGATGATGAGAATGTCAGTTTTGACAATGAATACTGTTCATTATTAAAATGCTCTAATTGAGCTGTTAGAATGTCAGAAACAAGCTTTCTGAGCAGAAAAATGCATTTTGTGACATAGTGATTCAGTGGATGATGAGAATGTCAGTTTTGACAAAGAACTATGTTCATTACTGAAATGCTCTCAATGAGCTGTTAGAATGTCAGAAATAAGCTTTCTGAGCTGAAAACTGCATTTTGTGACATAGTGATTCAGTGGATGATGAGAATGTCAGTTTTGACAAAGAACACTGTTCATTACTGAAATGCTCTCAATGAGCTGTTAGAATGTCAGAAACAAGCTTTCTGAGCTGAAAACTACATTTTGTGACAAAGTGTATCAGTGGATGATGAGAATGTCAGTTTTGACAATGAATACTGTTCATTACTAAAATGCTCTAATTGAGCTGTTAGAATGTCAGAAACAAGCTTTCTGAGCTGAAAACTGCATTTTGTGACAAAGTGGATCAGTGGATGATGAGAATGTCAGTTTTGACAAAGAACACTGTTCATTACTAAAATGCTCTAATTGAGCTGTTAGAATGTCAGAAACAAGCTTTCTGAGCTGAAAACTGCATTTTGTGACATAGTGATTCAGTGGATGATGAGAATGTCAGTTTTGACAAAGAACACTGTTCATTACTGAAATGCTCTCAGTGAGCTGTTAGAATGTCAGAAACAAGCTTTCTGAGCTGAAAACTACATTTTGTGACAAAGTGTATCAGTGGATGATGAGAATGTCAGTTTTGACAATGAATACTGTTCATTACTAAAATGCTCTAATTGAGCTGTTAGAATGTCAGAAACAAGCTTTCTGAGCTGAAAACTGCATTTTGTGACAAAGTTGATCAGTGGATGATGAGAATGTCAGTTTTGACAAAGAACACTGTTCATTACTAAAATGCTCTAATTGAGCTGTTAGAATGTCAGAAATAAGCTTTCTGAGCTAAAAACTGCATTTTGTGACAAAGTGCATCAGTGGATGATGAGAATGTCAGTTTTGACAAAGAACACTGTGCATTACAAAAAAGCTCTAATTCAGCTGTTAGAATGTCAGAAACAAGCTTTCTGAGCAGAAAAAGGCATTTTGTGACATAGTGATTCAGTGGATGATGAGAATGTCAGTTTTGACAAAGAACACTGTTCATTACTAAAATGCTCTAATTGAGCTGTTAGAATGTCAGAAACAAGCTTTCTGAGCTGAAAACTGCATTTTGTGACAAAGCGCATAAGTGGATGATGAGAATGTCAGTTTTCACAAAGAACACTGTTCATTACTGAAATGCTCTAATTGAGCTGTTAGAATGTCAGAAACAAGCTTTCTGAGCTGAAAACTGCATTTTGTGACATAGTGATTCAGTGGATGATGAGAATGTCAGTTTTGACAAAGAACACTGTTCATTACTGAAATGCTCTCAATGAGCTGTTAGAATGTCAGAAACAAGCTTTCTGAGCTGAAAACTACATTTTGTGACAAAGTGTATCAGTGGATGATGAGAATGTCAGTTTAGACAATTAATACTGTTCATTACTAAAATGCTCTAATTGAGCTGTTAGAATGTCAGAAACAAGCTTTTTGAGCTGAAAACTGCATTTTGTGACAAAGTGCATCAGTGGATGATGAGAATGTCAGTTTTGACAATGAATACTGTTCATTACTAAAATGCTCTAATTGAGCTGTTAGAATGTCAGAAACAAGCTTTCTGAGCTGAAAACTGCATTTTGTGACAAAGTGCATAAGTGGATGATGAGAATGTCAGTTTTGACAAAGAACACTGTTCATTACTGAAATGCTCTAATTGAGCTGTTAGAATGTCAGAAACAAGCTTTCTGAGCTGAAAACTGCATTTTGTGACATGGTGATTCAGTGGATGATGAGAATGTCAGTTTTGACAAAGAACACTGTTCATTACTGAAATGCTCTCAGTGAGTTTTTAGAATGTCAGAAACAAGCTTTCTGAGCTGAAAACTAAATTTTGTGACAAAGTGTATCAGTGGATGATGAGAATGTCAGTTTTGACAATGAATACTGTTCATTACTAAAATGCTCTAATTGAGCTGTTAGAATGTCAGAAACAAGCTTTCTGAGCTGAAAACTACATTTTGTGACAAAGTGCATCAGTGGATGATGAGAATGTCAGTTTTGACAATGAATACTGTTCATTACTAAAATGCTCTAATTGAGCTGTTAGAATGTCAGAAACAAGCTTTCTGAGCAGAAAAATGCATTTTGTGACATAGTGATTCAGTGGATGATGAGAATGTCAGTTTTGACAAAGAACTATGTTCATTACTGAAATGCTCTCAATGAGCTGTTAGAATGTCAGAAACAAGCTTTCTGAGCTGAAAACTACATTTTGTGACAAAGTGTATCAGTGGATGATGAGAATGTCAGTTTTGACAAAGAACACTGTTCATTACTGAAATGCTCTCAGTGAGTTGTTAGAATGTCAGAAACAAGCTTTCTGAGCTGAAAACTATATTTTGTGACAAAGTGTATCAGTGGATGATGAGAATGTCAGTTTTGACAATGAATACTGTTCATTACTAAAATGCTCTAATTGAGCTGTTAGAATGTCAGAAACAAGCTTTCTGAGCTGAAAACTGCATTTTGTGACAAAGTGCATCAGTGGATGA
Organism: Barbatula barbatula; assembly: GCF_947034865.1. Taxonomy (NCBI): domain Eukaryota; kingdom Metazoa; phylum Chordata; class Actinopteri; order Cypriniformes; family Nemacheilidae; genus Barbatula; species Barbatula barbatula. The sequence continues at coordinate 17,839,277 of NC_136778.1, read as the reverse complement.
TGAGAATGTCAGTTTTTGACAAAGAACACTGTTCATTACTAAAATGCTCTAATTGAGCTGTTAGAATGTCAGAAACAAGCTTTCTGAGCAGAAAACTACATTTTGTGACAAAGTGTATCAGTGGATGATGAGAATGTCAGTTTTGACAATGAATACTGTTCATTACTAAAATGCTCTAATTGAGCTGTTAGAATGTCAGAAACAAGCTTTCTGAGCTGAAAACTGCATTTTGTGACAAAGTGCATCAGTGGATGATGAGAATGTCAGTTTTGACAATGAATACTGTTCATTACTAAAATGCTCTAATTGAGCTGTTAGAATGTCAGAAACAAGCTTTCTGAGCTGAAAACTACATTTTGTGACAAAGTGTATCAGTGGATGATGAGAATGTCAGTTTTGACAATGAATACTGTTAATTACTAAAATGCTCTAATTGAGCTGTTAGAATGTCAGAAACAAGCTTTCTGAGCTGAAAACTGCATTTTGTGACAAAGTGGATCAGTGGATGATGAGAATGTCAGTTTTGACAAAGAACACTGTTCATTACTAAAATGCTCTAATTGAGCTGTTAGAATGTCAGAAATAAGCTTTCTGAGCTGAAAACTGCATTTTGTGACAAAGTGCATCAGTGGATGATGAGAATGTCAGTTTTGACAAAGAACACTGTGCATTACAAAAAAGCTCTAATTGAGCTGTTAGAATGTCAGAAACAAGCTTTCTGAGCTGAAAAAGGCATTTTGTGACATAGTGATTCAGTGGATGAAGAGAATGTCAGTTTTGACAAAGAACACTGTTCATTACTGAAATGCTCTCAATGAGCTGTTAGAATGTCAGAAACAAGCTTTCTGAGCTGAAAACTACATTTTGTGACAAAGTGTATCAGTGGATGATGAGAATGTCAGTTTTGACAATGAATACTGTTCATTACTAAAATGCTCTAATTGAGCTGTTAGAATGTCAGAAACAAGCTTTCTGAGCAGAAAAATGCATTTTGTGACATAGTGATTCAGTGGATGATGAGAATGTCTTTTTTGACAAAGAACACTGTTCATTACTGAAATGCTCTCAGTGAGCTGTTAGAATGTCAGAAACAAGCTTTCTGAGCTGAAAACTGCATTTTGTGACAAAGTGCATCAGTGGATGATGAGAATGTCAGTTTTAACAATGAATACTGTTCATTACTAAAATGCTCTAATTGAGCTGTTAGAATGTCAGAAACAAGCTTTCTGAGCTGAAAACTACATTTTGTGACAAAGTGTATCAGTGGATGATGAGAATGTCAGTTTTGACAATGAATACTGTTCATTACTAAAATGTTCTAATTGAGCTGTTAGAATGTCAGAAACAAGCTTTCTGAGCTGAAAACTGCATTTTGTGACAAAGTGGATCAGTGGATGATGAGAATGTCAGTTTTGACAAAGAACACTGTTCATTACTGAAATGCTCTCAATGAGCTGTTAGAATGTCAGAAACAAGCTTTCTGAGCTGAAAACTACATTTTGTGACAAAGTGTATCAGTGGATGATGAGAATGTCAGTTTTGACAATGAATACTGTTCATTACTAAAATGCTCTAATTGAGCTGTTAGAATGTCAGAAACAAGCTTTCTGAGCTGAAAACTGCATTTTGTGACAAAGTGGATCAGTGGATGATGAGAATGTCAGTTTTGACAAAGAACACTGTTCATTACTGAAATGCTCTAATTGAGCTGTTAGAATGTCAGAAACAAGCTTTCTGAGCTGAAAACTACATTTTGTGACAAAGTGTATCAATGGATGATGAGAATGTCAGTTTTGACAAAGAACACTGTTCATTACTGAAATGCTCTCAGTGAGCTGTTAGAATGTCAGAAACAAGCTTTCTGAACTGAAAACTACATTTTGTGACAAAGTGTATCAGTGGATGATGAGAATGTCAGTTTTGAGAAAGAACACTGTTCATTACTGAAATGCTCTAATTGAGCTGTTAGAATGTCAGAAACAAGCTTTCTGAGCTGAAATCTGCATTTTGTGACAAAGTTCATCAGTGGATGATGAGAATGTCAGTTTTGACAAAGAACACTGTTCATTACTGAAATGCTCTCAGTGAGCTGTTAGAATGTCAGAAACAAGCTTTCTGAGCTGAAAACTACATTTTGTGACAAAGTGATTCAGTGGATGATGAGAATGTCAGTTTTGACAAAGAACACTGTTCATTACTGAAATGCTCTCAGTGAGCTGTTAGAATGTCAGAAACAAACTTTCTGAGCTGAAAACTACATTTTGTGACAAAGTGTATCAGTGGATGATGAGAATGTCAGTTTTGACAAAGAACACTGTTCATTACAAAAAAGCTCTTATTGAGCTGTTAGAATGTCAGAAACAAGCTTTCTGAGCAGAAAAATGCATTTTGTGACACAGTGAGTCAGTGGATGATGCTAATGTCAGTTTTGACAAAGAACACTGTTCATTACTGAAATGCTCTAATTGAGCTGTTAGAATGTCAGAAATAAGCTTTCTGAGCTGAAAACTGCATTTTGTGACAAAGTGCATCAGTGGATGATGAGAATGTCAGTTTTGACAAAGAACACTGTGCATTACAAAAAAGCTCTAATTGAGCTGTTGGAATGTCAGAAACAAGCTTTCTGAGCAGAAAAATGCATTTTGTGACATAGTGATTCAGTGGATGATGAGAATGTCTTTTTTGACCAAGAACACTGTTCATTACTGAAATGCTCTCAAATGAGCTGTTAGAATGTCAGAAACAAGCTTTCTGAGCAGAAAAAGGCATTTTGTGACAAAGTGTATCAGTGGATGATGAGAATGTCAGCTTTGACAAAGAACACTGTTCATTACTGAAATGCTCTCAATGAGCTGTTAGAATGTCAGAAACAAGCTTTCTGAGCTGAAAACTACATTTTGTGACAAAGTGCATCAGTGGATGATGAGAATGTCAGTTTTGACAATGAATACTGTTCATTACTAAAATGCTCTAATTGAGCTGTTAGAATGTCAGAAACAAGCTTTCTGAGCAGAAAAATGCATTTTGTGACATAGTGATTCAGTGGATGATGAGAATGTCAGTTTTGACAAAGAACTATGTTCATTACTGAAATGCTCTCAATGAGCTGTTAGAATGTCAGAAATAAGCTTTCTGAGCTGAAAACTGCATTTTGTGACATAGTGATTCAGTGGATGATGAGAATGTCAGTTTTGACAAAGAACACTGTTCATTACTGAAATGCTCTCAATGAGCTGTTAGAATGTCAGAAACAAGCTTTCTGAGCTGAAAACTACATTTTGTGACAAAGTGTATCAGTGGATGATGAGAATGTCAGTTTTGACAATGAATACTGTTCATTACTAAAATGCTCTAATTGAGCTGTTAGAATGTCAGAAACAAGCTTTCTGAGCTGAAAACTGCATTTTGTGACAAAGTGGATCAGTGGATGATGAGAATGTCAGTTTTGACAAAGAACACTGTTCATTACTAAAATGCTCTAATTGAGCTGTTAGAATGTCAGAAACAAGCTTTCTGAGCTGAAAACTGCATTTTGTGACATAGTGATTCAGTGGATGATGAGAATGTCAGTTTTGACAAAGAACACTGTTCATTACTGAAATGCTCTCAGTGAGCTGTTAGAATGTCAGAAACAAGCTTTCTGAGCTGAAAACTACATTTTGTGACAAAGTGTATCAGTGGATGATGAGAATGTCAGTTTTGACAATGAATACTGTTCATTACTAAAATGCTCTAATTGAGCTGTTAGAATGTCAGAAACAAGCTTTCTGAGCTGAAAACTGCATTTTGTGACAAAGTTGATCAGTGGATGATGAGAATGTCAGTTTTGACAAAGAACACTGTTCATTACTAAAATGCTCTAATTGAGCTGTTAGAATGTCAGAAATAAGCTTTCTGAGCTAAAAACTGCATTTTGTGACAAAGTGCATCAGTGGATGATGAGAATGTCAGTTTTGACAAAGAACACTGTGCATTACAAAAAAGCTCTAATTCAGCTGTTAGAATGTCAGAAACAAGCTTTCTGAGCAGAAAAAGGCATTTTGTGACATAGTGATTCAGTGGATGATGAGAATGTCAGTTTTGACAAAGAACACTGTTCATTACTAAAATGCTCTAATTGAGCTGTTAGAATGTCAGAAACAAGCTTTCTGAGCTGAAAACTGCATTTTGTGACAAAGTGCATAAGTGGATGATGAGAATGTCAGTTTTCACAAAGAACACTGTTCATTACTGAAATGCTCTAATTGAGCTGTTAGAATGTCAGAAACAAGCTTTCTGAGCTGAAAACTGCATTTTGTGACATAGTGATTCAGTGGATGATGAGAATGTCAGTTTTGACAAAGAACACTGTTCATTACTGAAATGCTCTCAATGAGCTGTTAGAATGTCAGAAACAAGCTTTCTGAGCTGAAAACTACATTTTGTGACAAAGTGTATCAGTGGATGATGAGAATGTCAGTTTAGACAATGAATACTGTTCATTACTAAAATGCTCTAATTGAGCTGTAAGAATGTCAGAAACAAGCTTTTTGAGCTGAAAACTGCATTTTGTGACAAAGTGCATCAGTGGATGATGAGAATGTCAGTTTTGACAATGAATACTGTTCATTACTAAAATGCTCTAATTGAGCTGTTAGAATGTCAGAAACAAGCTTTCTGAGCTGAAAACTGCATTTTGTGACAAAGTGCATAAGTGGATGATGAGAATGTCAGTTTTGACAAAGAACACTGTTCATTACTGAAATGCTCTAATTGAGCTGTTAGAATGTCAGAAACAAGCTTTCTGAGCTGAAAACTGCATTTTGTGACATGGTGATTCAGTGGATGATGAGAATGTCAGTTTTGACAAAGAACACTGTTCATTACTGAAATGCTCTCAATGAGCTGTTAGAATGTCAGAAACAAGCTTTCTGAGCTGAAAACTACATTTTGTGACAAAGTGTATCAGTGGATGATGAGAATGTCAGTTTTGACAAAGAACACTGTTCATTACTGAAATGCTCTCAGTGAGTTGTTAGAATGTCAGAAACAAGCTTTCTGAGCTGAAAACTATATTTTGTGACAAAGTGTATCAGTGGATGATGAGAATGTCAGTTTTGACAATGAATACTGTTCATTACTAAAATGCTCTAATTGAGCTGTTAGAATGTCAGAAACAAGCTTTCTGAGCTGAAAACTGCATTTTGTGACAAAGTGCATCAGTGGATGATGAGAATGTCAGTTTTTGACAAAGAACACTGTTCATTACTAAAATGCTCTAATTGAGCTGTTAGAATGTCAGAAACAAGCTTTCTGAGCAGAAAACTACATTTTGTGACAAAGTGTATCAGTGGATGATGAGAATGTCAGTTTTGACAATGAATACTGTTCATTACTAAAATGCTCTAATTGAGCTGTTAGAATGTCAGAAACAAGCTTTCTGAGCTGAAAACTGCATTTTGTGACAAAGTGCATCAGTGGATGATGAGAATGTCAGTTTTGACAATGAATACTGTTCATTACTAAAATGCTCTAATTGAGCTGTTAGAATGTCAGAAACAAGCTTTCTGAGCTGAAAACTACATTTTGTGACAAAGTGTATCAGTGGATGATGAGAATGTCAGTTTTGACAATGAATACTGTTAATTACTAAAATGCTCTAATTGAGCTGTTAGAATGTCAGAAACAAGCTTTCTGAGCTGAAAACTGCATTTTGTGACAAAGTGGATCAGTGGATGATGAGAATGTCAGTTTTGACAAAGAACACTGTTCATTACTAAAATGCTCTAATTGAGCTGTTAGAATGTCAGAAATAAGCTTTCTGAGCTGAAAACTGCATTTTGTGACAAAGTGCATCAGTGGATGATGAGAATGTCAGTTTTGACAAAGAACACTGTGCATTACAAAAAAGCTCTAATTGAGCTGTTAGAATGTCAGAAACAAGCTTTCTGAGCTGAAAAAGGCATTTTGTGACATAGTGATTCAGTGGATGAAGAGAATGTCAGTTTTGACAAAGAACACTGTTCATTACTGAAATGCTCTCAATGAGCTGTTAGAATGTCAGAAACAAGCTTTCTGAGCTGAAAACTACATTTTGTGACAAAGTGTATCAGTGGATGATGAGAATGTCAGTTTTGACAATGAATACTGTTCATTACTAAAATGCTCTAATTGAGCTGTTAGAATGTCAGAAACAAGCTTTCTGAGCAGAAAAATGCATTTTGTGACATAGTGATTCAGTGGATGATGAGAATGTCTTTTTTGACAAAGAACACTGTTCATTACTGAAATGCTCTCAGTGAGCTGTTAGAATGTCAGAAACAAGCTTTCTGAGCTGAAAACTGCATTTTGTGACAAAGTGCATAAGTGGATGATGAGAATGTCAGTTTTGACAAAGAACACTGTTCATTACTGAAATGCTCTAATTGAGCTGTTAGAATGTCAGAAACAAGCTTTCTGAGCTGAAAACTGCATTTTGTGACATAGTGATTCAGTGGATGATGAGAATGTCAGTTTTGACAAAGAACACTGTTCATTACTGAAATGCTCTCAGTGAGTTTTTAGAATGTCAGAAACAAGCTTTCTGAGCTGAAAACTACATTTTGTGACAAAGTGTATCAGTGGATGATGAGAATGTCAGTTTTGACAATGAATACTGTTCATTACTAAAATGCTCTAATTGAGCTGTTAGAATGTCAGAAACAAGCTTTCTGAGCTGAAAACTACATTTTGTGACAAAGTGCATCAGTGGATGATGAGAATGTCAGTTTTGACAATGAATACTGTTCATTACTAAAATGCTCTAATTGAGCTGATAGAATGTCAGAAACAAGCTTTCTGAGCAGAAAAATGCATTTTGTGACATAGTGATTCAGTGGATGATGAGAATGTCAGTTTTGACAAAGAACTATGTTCATTACTGAAATGCTCTCAATGAGCTGTTAGAATGTCAGAAACAAGCTTTCTGAGCTGAAAACTACATTTTGTGACAAAGTGTATCAGTGGATGATGAGAATGTCAGTTTTGACAAAGAACACTGTTCATTACTGAAATGCTCTCAAATGAGCTGTTAGAATGTCAGAAACAAGCTTTCTGAGCTGAAAACTGCATTTTGTGACATAGTGAGTCAGTGGATGATGAGAATGTCAGTTTTGACAAAGAACACTGTTCATTAGTAAAATGCTCTAATTGAGCTGTTAGAATGTCAGAAATAAGCTTTCTGAGCTGAAAACTGCATTTTGTGACAAAGTGCATAAGTGGATGATGAGAATGTCAGTTTTGACAAAGAACACTGTGCATTACGAAAAAAATCTAATTGAGCTGTTAGAATGTCAGAAAAAAGCTTTCTGAGCAGAAAAAGGCATTTTGTGACATAGTGATTCAGTGGATGATGAGAATGTCAGTTTTGACAAAGAACACTGTTCATTACTGAAATGCTCTCAATGAGCTGTTAGAATGTCAGAAACAAGCTTTCTGAGCTGAAAACTACATTTTGTGACAAAGTGTATCAGTGGATGATGAGAATGTCAGTTTTGACAATGAATACTGTTCATTACTAAAATGCTCTAATTGAGCTGTTAGAATGTCAGAAACAAGCTTTCTGAGCTGAAAACTGCATTTTGTGACAAAGTGGATCAGTGGATGATGAGAATGTCAGTTTTGACAAAGAACACTGTTCATTACTAAAATGCTCTAATTGAGCTGTTAGAATGTCAGAAATAAGCTTTCTGAGCTGAAAACTGCATTTTGTGACAAAGTGCATCAGTGGATGATGAGAATGTCAGTTTTGACAAAGAACACTGTGCATTACAAAAAAGCTCTAATTCAGCTGTTAGAATGTCAGAAACAAGCTTTCTGAGCAGAAAAAGGCATTTTGTGACATAGTGATTCAGTGGATGATGAGAATGTCAGTTTTGACAAAGAACACTGTTCATTACTAAAATGCTCTAATTGAGCTGTTAGAATGTCAGAAACAAGCTTTCTGAGCTGAAAACTGCATTTTGTGACAAAGTGCATAAGTGGATGATGAGAATGTCAGTTTTCACAAAGAACACTGTTCATTACTGAAATGCTCTAATTGAGCTGTTAGAATGTCAGAAACAAGCTTTCTGAGCTGAAAACTGCATTTTGTGACATAGTGATTCAGTGGATGATGAGAATGTCAGTTTTGACAAAGAACACTGTTCATTACTGAAATGCTCTCAATGAGCTGTTAGAATGTCAGAAACAAGCTTTCTGAGCTGAAAACTACATTTTGTGACAAAGTGTATCAGTGGATGATGAGAATGTCAGTTTTGACAAAGAACACTGTTCATTACTGAAATGCTCTCAGTGAGTTGTTAGAATGTCAGAAACAAGCTTTCTGAGCTGAAAACTACATTTTGTGACAAAGTGTATCAGTGGATGATGAGAATGTCAGTTTTGACAATGAATACTGTTCATTACTAAAATGCTCTAATTGAGCTGTTAGAATGTCAGAAACAAGCTTTCTGAGCTGAAAACTGCATTTTGTGACAAAGTGCATAAGTGGATGATGAGAATGTCAGTTTTGACAAAGAACACTGTTCATTACTGAAATGCTCTAATTGAGCTGTTAGAATGTCAGAAACAAGCTTTCTGAGCTGAAAACTGCATTTTGTGACATAGTGATTCAGTGGATGATGAGAATGCCAGTTTTGACAAAGAACACTGTTCATTACTGAAATGCTCTCAGTGAGTTTTTAGAATGTCAGAAACAAGCTTTCTGAGCTGAAAACTACATTTTGTGACAAAGTGTATCAGTGGATGATGAGAATGTCAGTTTTGACAATGAATACTGTTCATTACTAAAATGCTCTAATTGAGCTGTTAGAATGTCAGAAACAAGCTTTCTGAGCTGAAAACTGCATTTTGTGACAAAGTGGATCAGTGGATGATGAGAATGTCAGTTTTGACAAAGAACACTGTTCATTACTAAAATGCTCTAATTGAGCTGTTAGAATGTCAGAAATAAGCTTTCTGAGCTGAAAACTGCATTTTGTGACAAAGTGCATCAGTGGATGATGAGAATGTCAGTTTTGACAAAGAACACTGTGCATTACAAAAAAGCTCTAATTGAGCTGTTAGAATGTCAGAAACAAGCTCTCTGAGCAGAAAAAGGCATTTTGTGACATAGTGATTCAGTGGATGATGAGAATGTCAGTTTTGACAAAGAACACTGTTCATTACTGAAATGCTCTCAATGAGCTGTTAGAATGTCAGAAACAAGCTTTCTTGAGCTGAAAACTACATTTTGTGACAAAGTGTATCAGTGGATGATGAGAATGTCAGTTTTGACAAAGAACACTGTTCATTACAAAAAAGCTCTTATTGAGCTGTTAGAATGTCAGAAACAAGCTTTCTGAGCAGAAAAATGCATTTTGTGACACAGTGAGTCAGTGGATGATGCTAATGTCAGTTTTGACAAAGAACACTGTTCATTACTGAAATGCTCTAATTGAGCTGTTAGAATGTCAGAAATAAGCTTTCTGAGCTGAAAACTGCATTTTGTGACAAAGTGCATCAGTGGATGATGAGAATGTCAGTTTTGACAAAGAACACTGTGCATTACAAAAAAGCTCTCAATGAGCTGTTAGAATGTCAGAAACAAGCTTTCTGAGCTGAAAACTACATTTTGTGACAAAGTGTATCAGTGGATGATGAGAATGTCAGTTTTGACAATGAATACTGTTCATTACTAAAATGCTCTAATTGAGCTGTTAGAATGTCAGAAACAAGCTTTCTGAGCTGAAAACTGCATTTTGTGACAAAGTGGATCAGTGGATGATGAGAATGTCAGTTTTGACAAAGAACACTGTTCATTACTAAAATGCTCTAATTGAGCTGTTAGAATGTCAGAAATAAGCTTTCTGAGCTGAAAACTGCATTTTGTGACAAAGTGCATCAGTGGATGATGAGAATGTCAGTTTTGACAAAGAACACTGTGCATTACAAAAAAGCTCTAATTCAGCTGTTAGAATGTCAGAAACAAGCTTTCTGAGCAGAAAAAGGCAATTTGTGACATAGTGATTCAGTGGATGATGAGAATGTCAGTTTTGACAAAGAACACTGTTCATTACTAAAATGCTCTAATTGAGCTGTTAGAATGTCAGAAACAAGCTTTCTGAGCTGAAAATGCATTTTGTGACAAAGTGCATAAGTGGATGATGAGAATGTCAGTTTTCACAAAGAACACTGTTCATTACTGAAATGCTCTAATTGAGCTGTTAGAATGTCAGAAACAAGCTTTCTGAGCTGAAAACTGCATTTTGTGACATAGTGATTCAGTGGATGATGAGAATGTCAGTTTTGACAAAGAACACTGTTCATTACTGAAATGCTCTCAATGAGCTGTTAGAATGTCAGAAACAAGCTTTCTGAGCTGAAAACTACATTTTGTGACAAAGTGTATCAGTGGATGATGAGAATGTCAGTTTTGACAAAGAACACTGTTCATTACTGAAATGCTCTCAGTGAGTTGTTAGAATGTCAGAAACAAGCTTTCTGAGCTGAAAACTACATTTTGTGACAAAGTGTATCAGTGGATGATGAGAATGTCAGTTTTGACAATGAATACTGTTCATTACTAAAATGCTCTAATTGAGCTGTTAGAATGTCAGAAACAAGCTTTCTGAGCTGAAAACTGCATTTTGTGACAAAGTGCATAAGTGGATGATGAGAATGTCAGTTTTGACAAAGAACACTGTTCATTACTGAAATGCTCTAATTGAGCTGTTAGAATGTCAGAAACAAGCTTTCTGAGCTGAAAACTGCATTTTGTGACATAGTGATTCAGTGGATGATGAGAATGCCAGTTTTGACAAAGAACACTGTTCATTACTGAAATGCTCTCAGTGAGCTGTTAGAATGTCAGAAACAAGCTTTCTGAGCTGAAATCTGCATTTTGTGACAAAGTTCATAAGTGGATGATGAGAATGTCAGTTTTGACAAAGAACACTGTTCATTACTGAAATGCTCTCAGTGAGTTTTTAGAATGTCAGAAACAAGCTTTCTGAGCTGAAAACTACATTTTGTGACAAAGTGTATCAGTGGATGATGAGAATGTCAGTTTTGACAATGAATACTGTTCATTACTAAAATGTTCTAATTGAGCTGTTAGAATGTCAGAAACAAGCTTTCTGAGCTGAAAACTGCATTTTGTGACAAAGTGGATCAGTGGATGATGAGAATGTCAGTTTTGACAAAGAACACTGTTCATTACTAAAATGCTCTAATTGAGCTGTTAGAATGTCAGAAATAAGCTTTCTGAGCTGAAAACTGCATTTTGTGACAAAGTGCATCAGTGGATGATGAGAATGTCAGTTTTGACAAAGAACACTGTGCATTACAAAAAAGCTCTAATTGAGCTGTTAGAATGTCAGAAACAAGCTCTCTGAGCAGAAAAAGGCATTTTGTGACATAGTGATTCAGTGGATGATGAGAATGTCAGTTTTGACAAAGAACACTGTTCATTACTGAAATGCTCTCAATGAGCTGTTAGAATGTCAGAAACAAGCTTTCTTGAGCTGAAAACTACATTTTGTGACAAAGTGTATCAGTGGATGATGAGAATGTCAGTTTTGACAAAGAACACTGTTCATTACAAAAAAGCTCTTATTGAGCTGTTAGAATGTCAGAAACAAGCTTTCTGAGCAGAAAAATGCATTTTGTGACACAGTGAGTCAGTGGATGATGCTAATGTCAGTTTTGACAAAGAACACTGTTCATTACTGAAATGCTCTAATTGAGCTGTTAGAATGTCAGAAATAAGCTTTCTGAGCTGAAAACTGCATTTTGTGACAAAGTGCATCAGTGGATGATGAGAATGTCAGTTTTGACAAAGAACACTGTGCATTACAAAAAAGCTCTAATTGAGCTGTTGGAATGTCAGAAACAAGCTTTCTGAGCAGAAAAATGCATTTTGTGACATAGTGATTCAGTGGATGATGAGAATGTCTTTTTTGACCAAGAACACTGTTCATTACTGAAATGCTCTCAAATGAGCTGTTAGAATGTCAGAAACAAGCTTTCTGAGCTGAAAACTGCATTTTGTGACATAGTGAGTCAGTGGATGATGAGAATGTCAGTTTTGACAAAGAACACTGTTCATTACTAAAATGCTCTAATTGAGCTGTTAGAATGTCAGAAATAAGCTTTCTGAGCTGAAAACTGCATTTTGTGACAAAGTGCATAAGTGGATGATGAGAATGTCAGTTTTGACAAAGAACACTGTGCATTACAAAAAAGCTCTAATTGAGCTGTTAGAATGTCAGAAACAAGCTTTCTGAGCAGAAAAAGGCATTTTGTGACATAGTGATTCAGTGGATGATGAGAATGTCAGTTTTGACCAAGAACACTGTTCATTACTGAAATGCTCTCAATGAGCTGTTAGAATGTCAGAAACAAGCTTTCTGAGCTGAAAACTACATTTTGTGACAAAGTGTATCAGTGGATGATGAGAATGTCAGTTTTGACAATCAATACTGTTCATTACTAAAATGCTCTAATTGAGCTGTTAGAATGTCAGAAACAAGCTTTCTGAGCTGAAAACTGCATTTTGTGACAAAGTGGATCAGTGGATGATGAGAATGTCAGTTTTGACAAAGAACACTGTTCATTACTAAAATGCTCTAATTGAGCTGTTAGAATGTCAGAAACAAGCTTTCTGAGCTGAAAACTGCATTTTGTGACATAGTGATTCAGTGGATGATGAGAATGTCAGTTTTGACAAAGAACACTGTTCATTACTGAAATGCTCTCAGTGAGCTGTTAGAATGTCAGAAACAAGCTTTCTGAGCTGAAAACTACATTTTGTGACAAAGTGTATCAGTGGATGATGAGAATGTCAGTTTTGACAATGAAAACTGTTCATTACTAAAATGCTCTAATTGAGCTGTTAGAATGTCAGAAACAAGCTTTCTGAGCTGAAAACTGCATTTTGTGACAAAGTGGATCAGTGGATGATGAGAATGTCAGTTTTGACAAAGAACACTGTTCATTACTAAAATGCTCTAATTGAGCTGTTAGAATGTCAGAAATAAGCTTTCTGAGCTGAAAACTGCATTTTGTGACAAAGTGCATCAGTGGATGATGAGAATGTCAGTTTTGACAAAGAACACTGTGCATTACAAAAAAGCTCTAATTCAGCTGTTAGAATGTCAGAAACAAGCTTTCTGAGCAGAAAAAGGCATTTTGTGACATAGTGATTCAGTGGATGATGAGAATGTCAGTTTTGACAAAGAACACTGTTCATTACTAAAATGCTCTAATTGAGCTGTTAGAATGTCAGAAACAAGCTTTCTGAGCTGAAAACTGCATTTTGTGACAAAGTGCATAAGTGGATGATGAGAATGTCAATTTTCACAAAGAACACTGTTCATTACTGAAATGCTCTAATTGAGCTGTTAGAATGTCAGAAACAAGCTTTCTGAGCTGAAAACTGCATTTTGTGACATAGTGATTCAGTGGATGATGAGAATGTCAGTTTTGACAAAGAACACTGTTCATTACTGAAATGCTCTCAATGAGCTGTTAGAATGTCAGAAACAAGCTTTCTGAGCTGAAAACTACATTTTGTGACAAAGTGTATCAGTGGATGAGTAGAATGTCAGTTTTGACAATGAATACTGTTCATTACTAAAATGCTCTAATTGAGCTGTTAGAATGTCAGAAACAAGCTTTTTGAGCTGAAAACTGCATTTTGTGACAAAGTGCATCAGTGGATGATGAGAATGTCAGTTTTGACAATGAATACTGTTCATTACTAAAATGCTCTAATTGAGCTGTTAGAATGTCAGAAACAAGCTTTCTGAGCTGAAAACTGCATTTTGTGACAAAGTGCATAAGTGGATGATGAGAATGTCAGTTTTGACAAAGAACACTGTTCATTACTGAAATGCTCTCAGTGAGTTTTTAGAATGTCAGAAACAAGCTTTCTGAGCTGAAAACTACATTTTGTGACAAAGTGTATCAGTGGATGATGAGAATGTCAGTTTTGATAATGAATACTGTTCATTACTAAAATGCTCTAATTGAGCTGTTAGAATGTCAGAAACAAGCTTTCTGAGCTGAAAACTGCATTTTGTGACAAAGTGCATCAGTGGATGATGAGAATGTCAGTTTTTGACAAAGACCACTGTTCATTACTAAAATGCTCTAATTGAGCTGTTAGAATGTCAGAAACAAGCTTTCTGAGCTGAAAACTACATTTTGTGACAAAGTGTATCAGTGGATGATGAGAATGTCAGTTTTGACAATGAATACTGTTCATTACTAAAATGCTCTAATTGAGCTGTTAGAATGTCAGAAACAAGCTTTCTGAGCTGAAAACTGCATTTTGTGACAAAGTGCATCAGTGGATGATGAGAATGTCAGTTTTGACAATGAATACTGTTCATTACTAAAATGCTCTAATTGAGCTGTTAGAATGTCAGAAACAAGCTTTCTGAGCTGAAAACTACATTTTGTGACAAAGTGTATCAGTGGATGATGAGAATGTCAGTTTTGACAATGAATACTGTTCATTACTAAAATGCTCTAATTGAGCTGTTAGAATGTCAGAAACAAGCTTTCTGAGCTGAAAACTGCATTTTGTGACAAAGTGGATCAGTGGATGATGAGAATGTCAGTTTTGACAAAGAACACTGTTCATTACTGAAATGCTCTCAATGAGCTGTTAGAATGTCAGAAACAAGCTTTCTGAGCTGAAAACTACATTTTGTGACAAAGTGTATCAGTGGATGATGAGAATGTCAGTTTTGACAATGAATACTGTTCATTACTAAAATGCTCTAATTGAGCTGTTAGAATGTCAGAAACAAGCTTTCTGAGCTGAAAACTGCATTTTGTGACAAAGTGGATCAGTGGATGATGAGAATGTCAGTTTTGACAAAGAACACTGTTCATTACTGAAATGCTCTCAATGAGCTGTTAGAATGTCAGAAACAAGCTTTCTGAGCTGAAAACTACATTTTGTGACAAAGTGTATCAGTGGATGATGAGAATGTCAGTTTTGACAATGAATACTCTTCATTACTAAAATGCTCTAATTGAGCTGTTAGAATGTCAGAAACAAGCTTTCTGAGCTGAAAACTGCATTTTGTGACAAAGTGGATCAGTGGATGATGAGAATGTCAGTTTTGACAATGAATACTGTTCATTACTAAAATGCTCTCAGTGAGCTGTTAGAATGTCAGAAACAAGCTTTCTGAGCTGAAAACTACATTTTGTGACAAAGTGTATCAGTGGATGATGAGAATGTCAGTTTTGAGAAAGAACACTGTTCATTACTGAAATGCTCTAATTGAGCTGTTAGAATGTCAGAAACAAGCTTTCTGAGCTGAAATCTGCATTTTGTGACAAAGTTCATCAGTGGATGATGAGAATGTCAGTTTTGACAAAGAACACTGTTCATTACTGAAATGCTCTCAGTGAGCTGTTAGAATGTCAGAAACAAGCTTTCTGAGCTGAAAACTACATTTTGTGACAAAGTGATTCAGTGGATGATGAGAATGTCAGTTTTGACAAAGAACACTGTTCATTACTGAAATGCTCTCAGTGAGCTGTTAGAATGTCAGAAACAAACTTTCTGAGCTGAAAACTACATTTTGTGACAAAGTGTATCAGTGGATGATGAGAATGTCAGTTTTGACAAAGAACACTGTTCATTACAAAAAAGCTCTTATTGAGCTGTTAGAATGTCAGAAACAAGCTTTCTGAGCTGAAAACTGCATTTTGTGACATAGTGAGTCAGTGGATGATGCTAATGTCAGTTTTGACAAAGAACACTGTTCATTACTAAAATGCTCTAATTGAGCTGTTAGAATGTCAGAAACAAGCTTTCTGAGCTGAAAACTGCATTTTGTGACAAAGTGGATCAGTGGATGATGAGAATGTCAGTTTTGACAAAGAACACTGTTCATTACTAAAATGCTCTAATTGAGCTGTTAGAATGTCAGAAATAAGCTTTCTGAGCTGAAAACTGCATTTTGTGACAAAGTGCATCAGTGGATGATGAGAATGTCAGTTTTGACAAAGAACAATGTGCATTACAAAAAAGCTCTAATTGAGCTGTTAGAATGTCAGAAACAAGCTCTCTGAGCAGAAAAAGGCATTTTGTGACATAGTGATTCAGTGGATGATGAGAATGTCAGTTTTGACAAAGAACACTGTTCATTACTGAAATGCTCTCAATGAGCTGTTAGAATGTCAGAAACAAGCTTTCTGAGCTGAAAACTACATTTTGTGACAAAGTGTATCAGTGGATGATGAGAATGTCAGTTTTGACAATGAATACTGTTCATTACTAAAATGCTCTAATTGAGCTGTTAGAATGTCAGAAACAAGCTTTCTGAGCTGAAAACTGCATTTTGTGACAAAGTGCATCAGTGGATGATGAGAATGTCAGTTTTTGACAAAGAACACTGTTCATTACTAAAATGCTCTAATTGAGCTGTTAGAATGTCAGAAACAAGCTTTCTGAGCTGAAAACTACATTTTGTGACAAAGTGTATCAGTGTATGATGAGAATGTCAGTTTTGACAATGAATACTGTTCATTACTAAAATGCTCTAATTGAGCTGTTAGAATGTCAGAAACAAGCTTTCTGAGCTGAAAACTGCATTTTGTGACATAGTGATTCAGTGGATGATGAGAATGTCAGTTTTGACAATGAATACTGTTCATAACTAAAATGCTCTAATTGAGCTGTTAGAATGTCAGAAACAAGCTTTCTGAGCTGAAAACTGCATTTTGTGACAAAGTGCATAAGTGGATGATGAGAATGTCAGTTTTCACAAAGAACACTGTTCATTACTGAACTGCTCTAATTGAGCTGTTAGAATGTCAGAAACAAGCTTTCTGAGCTGAAAACTGCATTTTGTGACATAGTGATTCAGTGGATGATGAGAATGTCAGTTTTGACAAAGAACACTGTTCATTACTGAAATGCTCTCAGTGAGCTGTTAGAATGTCAGAAACAAGCTTTCTGAGCTGAAAACTACATTTTGTGACAAAGTGTATCAGTGGATGATGAGAATGTCAGTTTTGACAAAGAACACTTTTCATTACAAAAAAGCTCTTATTGAGCTGTTAGAATGTCAGAAACAAGCTTTCTGAGCAGAAAATGCATTTTGTGACACAGTGAGTCAGTGGATGATGCTAATGTCAGTTTTGACAAAGAACACTGTTCATTACTGAAATGCTCTAATTGAGCTTTTAGAATGTCAGAAACAAGCTTTCTGAGCTGAAATCTGCATTTTGTGACAAAGTTCATAAGTGGATGATGAGAATGTCAGTTTTGACAAAGAACACTGTTCATTACTGAAATGTTTCAGTGAGCTGTTAGAATGTCAGAAACAAGCTTTCCGAGCTGAAAACTACATTTTGTGACAAAGTGATTCAGTGGATGATGAGAATGTCAGTTTTGACAAAGAACACTGTTCATTACTGAAATGCTCTCAGTGAGCTGTTAGAATGTCAGAAACAAGCTTTCTGAGCTGAAAACTACATTTTGTGACAAAGTGTATCAGTGGATGATGAGAATGTCAGTTTTGACAAAGAACACTGTTCATTACAAAAAAGCTCTTATTGAGCTGTTAGAATGTCAGAAACAAGCTTTCTGAGCAGAAAAATGCATTTTGTGACACAGTGAGTCAGTGGATGATGCTAATGTCAGTTTTGACAAAGAACACTGTTCATTACTGAAATGCTCTAATTGAGCTGTTAGAATGTCAGAAATAAGCTTTCTGAGCTGAAAACTGCATTTTGTGACAAAGTGCATCAGTGGATGATGAGAATGTCAGTTTTGACAAAGAACAATGTGCATTACAAAAAAGCTCTAATTGAGCTGTTAGAATGTCAGAAACAAGCTCTCTGAGCAGAAAAAGGCATTTTGTGACATAGTGATTCAGTGGATGATGAGAATGTCAGTTTTGACAAAGAACACTGTTCATTACTGAAATGCTCTCAATGAGCTGTTAGAATGTCAGAAACAAGCTTTCTGAGCTGAAAACTACATTTTGTGACAAAGTGTATCAGTGGATGATGAGAATGTCAGTTTTGACAAAGAACACTGTTCATTACTGAAATGCTCTAATTGAGCTGTTAGAATGTCAGAAACAAGCTTTCTGAGCTGAAATCTGCATTTTGTGACAAAGTTCATAAGTGGATGATGAGAATGTCAGTTTTGACAAAGAACACTGTTCATTACTGAAATGCTCTCAGTGAGCTGTTAGAATGTCAGAAACAAGCTTTCCGAGCTGAAAACTACATTTTGTGACAAAGTGATTCAGTGGATGATGAGAATGTCAGTTTTGACAAAGAACACTGTTCATTACTGAAATGCTCTCAGTGAGCTGTTAGAATGTCAGAAACAAGCTTTCTGAGCTGAAAACTACATTTTGTGACAAAGTGTATCAGTGGATGATGAGAATGTCAGTTTTGACAAAGAACACTGTTCATTACAAAAAAGCTCTTATTGAGCTGTTAGAATGTCAGAAACAAGCTTTCTGAGCAGAAAAATGCATTTTGTGACACAGTGAGTCAGTGGATGATGCTAATGTCAGTTTTGACAAAGAACACTGTTCATTACTGAAATGCTCTAATTGAGCTGTTAGAATGTCAGAAATAAGCTTTCTGAGCTGAAAACTGCATTTTGTGACAAAGTGCATCAGTGGATGATGAGAATGTCAGTTTTGACAAAGAACACTGTGCATTACAAAAAAGCTCTAATTGAGCTGTTGGAATGTCAGAAACAAGCTTTCTGAGCAGAAAAATGCATTTTGTGACATAGTGATTCAGTGGATGATGAGAATGTCTTTTTTGACCAAGAACACTGTTCATTACTGAAATGCTCTCAAATGAGCTGTTAGAATGTCAGAAACAAGCTTTCTGAGCAGAAAAAGGCATTTTGTGACATAGTGATTCAGTGGATGATGAGAATGTCAGTTTTGACAAAGAACACTGTTCATTACTGAAATGCTCTCAATGAGCTGTTAGAATGTCAGAAACAAGCTTTCTGAGCTGAAAACTACATTTTGTGACAAAGTGTATCAGTGGATGATGAGAATGTCAGTTTTGACAATGAATACTGTTCATTACTAAAATGCTCTAATTGAGCTGTTAGAATGTCAGAAACAAGCTTTCTGAGCTGAAAACTGCATTTTGTGACAAAGTGGATCAGTGGATGATGAGAATGTCAGTTTTGACAAAGAACACTGTTCATTACTAAAATGCTCTAATTGAGCTGTTAGAATGTCAGAAACAAGCTTTCTGAGCTGAAAACTGCATTTTGTGACATAGTGATTCAGTGGATGATGAGAATGTCAGTTTTGACAAAGAACACTGTTCATTACTGAAATGCTCTCAGTGAGCTGTTAGAATGTCAGAAACAAGCTTTCTGAGCTGAAAACTACATTTTGTGACAAAGTGTATCAGTGGATGATGAGAATGTCAGTTTTGACAATGAATACTGTTCATTACTAAAATGCTCTAATTGAGCTGTTAGAATGTCAGAAACAAGCTTTCTGAGCTGAAAACTGCATTTTGTGACAAAGTGGATCAGTGGATGATGAGAATGTCAGTTTTGACAAAGAACACTGTTCATTACTAAAATGCTCTAATTGAGCTGTTAGAATGTCAGAAATAAGCTTTCTGAGCTGAAAACCGCATTTTGTGACAAAGTGCATCAGTGGATGATGAGAATGTCAGTTTTGACAAAGAACACTGTGCATTACAAAAAAGCTCTAATTCAGCTGTTAGAATGTCAGAAACAAGCTTTCTGAGCAGAAAAAGGCATTTTGTGACATAGTGATTCAGTGGATGATGAGAATGTCAGTTTTGACAAAGAACACTGTTCATTACTAAAATGCTCTAATTGAGCTGTTAGAATGTCAGAAACAAGCTTTCTGAGCTGAAAACTGCATTTTGTGACAAAGTGCATAAGTGGATGATGAGAATGTCAGTATTCACAAAGAACACTGTTCATTACTGAAATGCTCTAATTGAGCTGTTAGAATGTCAGAAACAAGCTTTCTGAGCTGAAAATTGCATTTTGTGACATAGTGATTCAGTGGATGATGAGAATGTCAGTTTTGACAAAGAACACTGTTCATTACTGAAATGCTCTCAATGAGCTGTTAGAATGTCAGAAACAAGCTTTCTGAGCTGAAAACTACATTTTGTGACAAAGTGTATCAGTGGATGATGAGAATGTCAGTTTAGACAATGAATACTGTTCATTACTAAAATGCTCTAATTGAGCTGTTAGAATGTCAGAAACAAGCTTTTTGAGCTGAAAACTGCATTTTGTGACAAAGTGCATCAGTGGATGATGAGAATGTCAGTTTTGACAATGAATACTGTTCATTACTAAAATGCTCTAATTGAGCTGTTAGAATGTCAGAAACAAGCTTTCTGAGCTGAAAACTGCATTTTGTGACAAAGTGCATAAGTGGATGATGAGAATGTCAGTTTTGACAAAGAACACTGTTCATTACTGAAATGCTCTAATTGAGCTGTTAGAATGTCAGAAACAAGCTTTCTGAGCTGAAAACTGCATTTTGTGACATAGTGATTCAGTGGATGATGAGAATGTCAGTTTTGACAAAGAACACTGTTCATTACTGAAATGCTCTCAGTGAGTTTTTAGAATGTCAGAAACAAGCTTTCTGAGCTGAAAACTACATTTTGTGACAAAGTGTATCAGTGGATGATGAGAATGTCAGTTTTGACAATGAATACTGTTCATTACTAAAATGCTCTAATTGAGCTGTTAGAATGTCAGAAACAAGCTTTCTGAGCTGAAAACTACATTTTGTGACAAAGTGCATCAGTGGATGATGAGAATGTCAGTTTTGACAATGAATACTGTTCATTACTAAAATGCTCTAATTGAGCTGTTAGAATGTCAGAAACAAGCTTTCTGAGCAGAAAAATGCATTTTGTGACATAGTGATTCAGTGGATGATGAGAATGTCAGTTTTGACAAAGAACTATGTTCATTACTGAAATGCTCTCAATGAGCTGTTAGAATGTCAGAAATAAGCTTTCTGAGCTGAAAACTGCATTTTGTGACATAGTGATTCAGTGGATGATGAGAATGTCAGTTTTGACAAAGAACACTGTTCATTACTGAAATGCTCTCAATGAGCTGTTAGAATGTCAGAAACAAGCTTTCTGAGCTGAAAACTACATTTTGTGACAAAGTGTATCAGTGGATGATGAGAATGTCAGTTTTGACAATGAATACTGTTCATTACTAAAATGCTCTAATTGAGCTGTTAGAATGTCAGAAACAAGCTTTCTGAGCTGAAAACTGCATTTTGTGACAAAGTGGATCAGTGGATGATGAGAATGTCAGTTTTGACAAAGAACACTGTTCATTACTAAAATGCTCTAATTGAGCTGTTAGAATGTCAGAAACAAGCTTTCTGAGCTGAAAACTGCATTTTGTGACATAGTGATTCAGTGGATGATGAGAATGTCAGTTTTGACAAAGAACACTGTTCATTACTGAAATGCTCTCAGTGAGCTGTTAGAATGTCAGAAACAAGCTTTCTGAGCTGAAAACTACATTTTGTGACAAAGTGTATCAGTGGATGATGAGAATGTCAGTTTTGACAATGAATACTGTTCATTACTAAAATGCTCTAATTGAGCTGTTAGAATGTCAGAAACAAGCTTTCTGAGCTGAAAACTGCATTTTGTGACAAAGTGGATCAGTGGATGATGAGAATGTCAGTTTTGACAAAGAACACTGTTCATTACTAAAATGCTCTAATTGAGCTGTTAGAATGTCAGAAATAAGCTTTCTGAGCTGAAAACTGCATTTTGTGACAAAGTGCATCAGTGGATGATGAGAATGTCAGTTTTGACAAAGAACACTGTGCATTACAAAAAAGCTCTAATTCAGCTGTTAGAATGTCAGAAACAAGCTTTCTGAGCAGAAAAAGGCATTTTGTGACATAGTGATTCAGTGGATGATGAGAATGTCAGTTTTGACAAAGAACTATGTTCATTACTGAAATGCTCTCAATGAGCTGTTAGAATGTCAGAAACAAGCTTTCTGAGCTGAAAACTACATTTTGTGACAAAGTGTATCAGTGGATGATGAGAATGTCAGTTTTGATAATGAATACTGTTCATTACTAAAATGCTCTAATTGAGCTGTTAGAATGTCAGAAACAAGCTTTCTGAGCTGAAAACTGCATTTTGTGACAAAGTGCATCAGTGGATGATGAGAATGTCAGTTTTTGACAAAGACCACTGTTCATTACTAAAATGCTCTAATTGAGCTGTTAGAATGTCAGAAACAAGCTTTCTGAGCTGAAAACTACATTTTGTGACAAAGTGTATCAGTGGATGATGAGAATGTCAGTTTTGACAATGAATACTGTTCATTACTAAAATGCTCTAATTGAGCTGTTAGAATGTCAGAAACAAGCTTTCTGAGCTGAAAACTGCATTTTGTGACAAAGTGCATCAGTGGATGATGAGAATGTCAGTTTTAACAATGAATACTGTTCATTACTAAAATGCTCTAATTGAGCTGTTAGAATGTCAGAAACAAGCTTTCTGAGCTGAAAACTACATTTTGTGACAAAGTGTATCAGTGGATGATGAGAATGTCAGTTTTGACAATGAATACTGTTCATTACTAAAATGCTCTAATTGAGCTGTTAGAATGTCAGAAACAAGCTTTCTGAGCTGAAAACTGCATTTTGTGACAAAGTGGATCAGTGGATGATGAGAATGTCAGTTTTGACAAAGAACACTGTTCATTACTGAAATGCTCTCAATGAGCTGTTAGAATGTCAGAAACAAGCTTTCTGAGCTGAAAACTACATTTTGTGACAAAGTGTATCAGTGGATGATGAGAATGTCAGTTTTGACAATGAATACTGTTCATTACTAAAATGTTCTAATTGAGCTGTTAGAATGTCAGAAACAAGCTTTCTGAGCTGAAAACTGCATTTTGTGACAAAGTGGATCAGTGGATGATGAGAATGTCAGTTTTGACAAAGAACACTGTTCATTACTGAAATGCTCTAATTGAGCTGTTAGAATGTCAGAAACAAGCTTTCTGAGCTGAAAACTACATTTTGTGACAAAGTGTATCAATGGATGATGAGAATGTCAGTTTTGACAAAGAACACTGTTCATTACTGAAATGCTCTCAGTGAGCTGTTAGAATGTCAGAAACAAGCTTTCTGAGCTGAAAACTACATTTTGTGACAAAGTGTATCAGTGGATGATGAGAATGTCAGTTTTGAGAAAGAACACTGTTCATTACTGAAATGCTCTAATTGAGCTGTTAGAATGTCAGAAACAAGCTTTCTGAGCTGAAATCTGCATTTTGTGACAAAGTTCATCAGTGGATGATGAGAATGTCAGTTTTGACAAAGAACACTGTTCATTACTGAAATGCTCTCAGTGAGCTGTTAGAATGTCAGAAACAAGCTTTCTGAGCTGAAAACTACATTTTGTGACAAAGTGATTCAGTGGATGATGAGAATGTCAGTTTTGACAAAGAACACTGTTCATTACTGAAATGCTCTCAGTGAGCTGTTAGAATGTCAGAAACAAACTTTCTGAGCTGAAAACTACATTTTGTGACAAAGTGTATCAGTGGATGATGAGAATGTCAGTTTTGACAAAGAACACTGTTCATTACAAAAAAGCTCTTATTGAGCTGTTAGAATGTCAGAAACAAGCTTTCTGAGCAGAAAAATGCATTTTGTGACACAGTGAGTCAGTGGATGATGCTAATGTCAGTTTTGACAAAGAACACTGTTCATTACTGAAATGCTCTAATTGAGCTGTTAGAATGTCAGAAATAAGCTTTCTGAGCTGAAAACTGCATTTTGTGACAAAGTGCATCAGTGGATGATGAGAATGTCAGTTTTGACAAAGAACACTGTGCATTACAAAAAAGCTCTAATTGAGCTGTTGGAATGTCAGAAACAAGCTTTCTGAGCAGAAAAATGCATTTTGTGACATAGTGATTCAGTGGATGATGAGAATGTCTTTTTTGACCAAGAACACTGTTCATTACTGAAATGCTCTCAAATGAGCTGTTAGAATGTCAGAAACAAGCTTTCTGAGCTGAAAACTGCATTTTGTGACAAAGTGCATCAGTGGATGATGAGAATGTCAGTTTTGACAAAGAACAATGTGCATTACAAAAAAGCTCTAATTGAGCTGTTAGAATGTCAGAAACAAGCTCTCTGAGCAGAAAAAGGCATTTTGTGACATAGTGATTCAGTGGATGATGAGAATGTCAGTTTTGACAAAGAACACTGTTCATTACTGAAATGCTCTCAATGAGCTGTTAGAATGTCAGAAACAAGCTTTCTGAGCTGAAAACTACATTTTGTGACAAAGTGCATCAGTGGATGATGAGAATGTCAGTTTTTGACAAAGAACACTGTTCATTACTAAAATGCTCTAATTGAGCTGTTAGAATGTCAGAAACAAGCTTTCTGAGCTGAAAACTACATTTTGTGACAAAGTGTATCAGTGTATGATGAGAATGTCAGTTTTGACAATGAATACTGTTCATTACTAAAATGCTCTAATTGAGCTGTTAGAATGTCAGAAACAAGCTTTCTGAGCTGAAAACTGCATTTTGTGACAAAGTGCATCAGTGGATGATGAGAATGTCAGTTTTGACAATGAATACTGTTCATTACTAAAATGCTCTAATTGAGCTGTTAGAATGTCAGAAACAAGCTCTCTGAGCAGAAAAAGGCATTTTGTGACATAGTGATTCAGTGGATGATGAGAATGTCAGTTTTGACAAAGAACACTGTTCATTACTGAAATGCTCTCAATGAGCTGTTAGAATGTCAGAAACAAGCTTTCTGAGCTGAAAACTACATTTTGTGACAAAGTGTATCAGTGGATGATGAGAATGTCAGTTTTGACAATGAATACTGTTCATTACTAAAATGCTCTAATTGAGCTGTTAGAATGTCAGAAACAAGCTTTCTGAGCTGAAAACTGCATTTTGTGACAAAGTGCATCAGTGGATGATGAGAATGTCAGTTTTTGACAAAGAACACTGTTCATTACTAAAATGCTCTAATTGAGCTGTTAGAATGTCAGAAACAAGCTTTCTGAGCTGAAAACTACATTTTGTGACAAAGTGTATCAGTGTATGATGAGAATGTCAGTTTTGACAATGAATACTGTTCATTACTAAAATGCTCTAATTGAGCTGTTAGAATGTCAGAAACAAGCTTTCTGAGCTGAAAACTGCATTTTGTGACATAGTGATTCAGTGGATGATGAGAATGTCAGTTTTGACAATGAATACTGTTCATTACTAAAATGCTCTAATTGAGCTGTTAGAATGTCAGAAACAAGCTTTCTGAGCTGAAAACTGCATTTTGTGACAAAGTGCATAAGTGGATGATGAGAATGTCAGTTTTCACAAAGAACACTGTTCATTACTGAACTGCTCTAATTGAGCTGTTAGAATGTCAGAAACAAGCTTTCTGAGCTGAAAACTGCATTTTGTGACATAGTGATTCAGTGGATGATGAGAATGTCAGTTTTGACAAAGAACACTGTTCATTACTGAAATGCTCTCAGTGAGCTGTTAGAATGTCAGAAACAAGCTTTCTGAGCTGAAAACTACATTTTGTGACAAAGTGTATCAGTGGATGATGAGAATGTCAGTTTTGACAAAGAACACTGTTCATTACAAAAAAGCTCTTATTGAGCTGTTAGAATGTCAGAAACAAGCTTTCTGAGCAGAAAAATGCATTTTGTGACACAGTGAGTCAGTGGATGATGCTAATGTCAGTTTTGACAAAGAACACTGTTCATTACTGAAATGCTCTAATTGAGCTGTTAGAATGTCAGAAACAAGCTTTCTGAGCTGAAATCTGCATTTTGTGACAAAGTTCATAAGTGGATGATGAGAATGTCAGTTTTGACAAAGAACACTGTTCATTACTGAAATGCTCTCAGTGAGCTGTTAGAATGTCAGAAACAAGCTTTCCGAGCTGAAAACTACATTTTGTGACAAAGTGATTCAGTGGATGATGAGAATGTCAGTTTTGACAAAGAACACTGTTCATTACTGAAATGCTCTCAGTGAGCTGTTAGAATGTCAGAAACAAGCTTTCTGAGCTGAAAACTACATTTTGTGACAAAGTGTATCAGTGGATGATGAGAATGTCAGTTTTGACAAAGAACACTGTTCATTACAAAAAAGCTCTTATTGAGCTGTTAGAATGTCAGAAACAAGCTTTCTGAGCAGAAAAATGCATTTTGTGACACAGTGAGTCAGTGGATGATGCTAATGTCAGTTTTGACAAAGAACACTGTTCATTACTGAAATGCTCTAATTGAGCTGTTGAATGTCAGAAATAAGCTTTCTGAGCTGAAAACTGCATTTTGTGACAAAGTGCATCAGTGGATGATGAGAATGTCAGTTTTGACAAAGAACACTGTGCATTACAAAAAAGCTCTAATTGAGCTGTTGGAATGTCAGAAACAAGCTTTCTGAGCAGAAAAATGCATTTTGTGACATAGTGATTCAGTGGATGATGAGAATGTCTTTTTTGACCAAGAACACTGTTCATTACTGAAATGCTCTCAAATGAGCTGTTAGAATGTCAGAAACAAGCTTTCTGAGCAGAAAAAGGCATTTTGTGACATAGTGATTCAGTGGATGATGAGAATGTCAGCTTTGACAAAGAACACTGTTCATTACTGAAATGCTCTCAATGAGCTGTTAGAATGTCAGAAACAAGCTTTCTGAGCTGAAAACTACATTTTGTGACAAAGTGCATCAGTGGATGATGAGAATGTCAGTTTTGACAATGAATACTGTTCATTACTAAAATGCTCTAATTGAGCTGTTAGAATGTCAGAAACAAGCTTTCTGAGCAGAAAAATGCATTTTGTGACATAGTGATTCAGTGGATGATGAGAATGTCAGTTTTGACAAAGAACTATGTTCATTACTGAAATGCTCTCAATGAGCTGTTAGAATGTCAGAAATAAGCTTTCTGAGCTGAAAACTGCATTTTGTGACATAGTGATTCAGTGGATGATGAGAATGTCAGTTTTGACAAAGAACACTGTTCATTACTGAAATGCTCTCAATGAGCTGTTAGAATGTCAGAAACAAGCTTTCTGAGCTGAAAACTACATTTTGTGACAAAGTGTATCAGTGGATGATGAGAATGTCAGTTTTGACAATGAATACTGTTCATTACTAAAATGCTCTAATTGAGCTGTTAGAATGTCAGAAACAAGCTTTCTGAGCTGAAAACTGCATTTTGTGACAAAGTGGATCAGTGGATGATGAGAATGTCAGTTTTGACAAAGAACACTGTTCATTACTAAAATGCTCTAATTGAGCTGTTAGAATGTCAGAAACAAGCTTTCTGAGCTGAAAACTGCATTTTGTGACATAGTGATTCAGTGGATGATGAGAATGTCAGTTTTGACAAAGAACACTGTTCATTACTGAAATGCTCTCAGTGAGCTGTTAGAATGTCAGAAACAAGCTTTCTGAGCTGAAAACTACATTTTGTGACAAAGTGTATCAGTGGATGATGAGAATGTCAGTTTTGACAATGAATACTGTTCATTACTAAAATGCTCTAATTGAGCTGTTAGAATGTCAGAAACAAGCTTTCTGAGCTGAAAACTGCATTTTGTGACAAAGTTGATCAGTGGATGATGAGAATGTCAGTTTTGACAAAGAACACTGTTCATTACTAAAATGCTCTAATTGAGCTGTTAGAATGTCAGAAATAAGCTTTCTGAGCTAAAAACTGCATTTTGTGACAAAGTGCATCAGTGGATGATGAGAATGTCAGTTTTGACAAAGAACACTGTGCATTACAAAAAAGCTCTAATTCAGCTGTTAGAATGTCAGAAACAAGCTTTCTGAGCAGAAAAAGTCATTTTGTGACATAGTGATTCAGTGGATGATGAGAATGTCAGTTTTGACAAAGAACACTGTTCATTACTAAAATGCTCTAATTGAGCTGTTAGAATGTCAGAAACAAGCTTTCTGAGCTGAAAACTGCATTTTGTGACAAAGTGCATAAGTGGATGATGAGAATGTCAGTTTTCACAAAGAACACTGTTCATTACTGAAATGCTCTAATTGAGCTGTTAGAATGTCAGAAACAAGCTTTCTGAGCTGAAAACTGCATTTTGTGACATAGTGATTCAGTGGATGATGAGAATGTCAGTTTTGACAAAGAACACTGTTCATTACTGAAATGCTCTCAATGAGCTGTTAGAATGTCAGAAACAAGCTTTCTGAGCTGAAAACTACATTTTGTGACAAAGTGTATCAGTGGATGATGAGAATGTCAGTTTAGACAATGAATACTGTTCATTACTAAAATGCTCTAATTGAGCTGTTAGAATGTCAGAAACAAGCTTTTTGAGCTGAAAACTGCATTTTGTGACAAAGTGCATCAGTGGATGATGAGAATGTCAGTTTTGACAATGAATACTGTTCATTACTAAAATGCTCTAATTGAGCTGTTAGAATGTCAGAAACAAGCTTTCTGAGCTGAAAACTGCATTTTGTGACAAAGTGCATAAGTGGATGATGAGAATGTCAGTTTTGACAAAGAACACTGTTCATTACTGAAATGCTCTAATTGAGCTGTTAGAATGTCAGAAACAAGCTTTCTGAGCTGAAAAATGCATTTTGTGACATAGTGATTCAGTGGATGATGAGAATGTCTTTTTTGACCAAGAACACTGTTCATTACTGAAATGCTCTCAAATGAGCTGTTAGAATGTCAGAAACAAGCTTTCTGAGCAGAAAAAGGCATTTTGTGACATAGTGATTCAGTGGATGATGAGAATGTCAGCTTTGACAAAGAACACTGTTCATTACTGAAATGCTCTCAATGAGCTGTTAGAATGTCAGAAACAAGCTTTCTGAGCTGAAAACTACATTTTGTGACAAAGTGCATCAGTGGATGATGAGAATGTCAGTTTTGACAATGAATACTGTTCATTACTAAAATGCTCTAATTGAGCTGTTAGAATGTCAGAAACAAGCTTTCTGAGCAGAAAAATGCATTTTGTGACATAGTGATTCAGTGGATGATGAGAATGTCAGTTTTGACAAAGAACTATGTTCATTACTGAAATGCTCTCAATGAGCTGTTAGAATGTCAGAAATAAGCTTTCTGAGCTGAAAACTGCATTTTGTGACATAGTGATTCAGTGGATGATGAGAATGTCAGTTTTGACAAAGAACACTGTTCATTACTGAAATGCTCTCAATGAGCTGTTAGAATGTCAGAAACAAGCTTTCTGAGCTGAAAACTACATTTTGTGACAAAGTGTATCAGTGGATGATGAGAATGTCAGTTTTGACAATGAATACTGTTCATTACTAAAATGCTCTAATTGAGCTGTTAGAATGTCAGAAACAAGCTTTCTGAGCTGAAAACTGCATTTTGTGACAAAGTGGATCAGTGGATGATGAGAATGTCAGTTTTGACAAAGAACACTGTTCATTACTAAAATGCTCTAATTGAGCTGTTAGAATGTCAGAAACAAGCTTTCTGAGCTGAAAACTGCATTTTGTGACATAGTGATTCAGTGGATGATGAGAATGTCAGTTTTGACAAAGAACACTGTTCATTACTGAAATGCTCTCAGTGAGCTGTTAGAATGTCAGAAACAAGCTTTCTGAGCTGAAAACTACATTTTGTGACAAAGTGTATCAGTGGATGATGAGAATGTCAGTTTTGACAATGAATACTGTTCATTACTAAAATGCTCTAATTGAGCTGTTAGAATGTCAGAAACAAGCTTTCTGAGCTGAAAACTGCATTTTGTGACAAAGTTGATCAGTGGATGATGAGAATGTCAGTTTTGACAAAGAACACTGTTCATTACTAAAATGCTCTAATTGAGCTGTTAGAATGTCAGAAATAAGCTTTCTGAGCTAAAAACTGCATTTTGTGACAAAGTGCATCAGTGGATGATGAGAATGTCAGTTTTGACAAAGAACACTGTGCATTACAAAAAAGCTCTAATTCAGCTGTTAGAATGTCAGAAACAAGCTTTCTGAGCAGAAAAAGTCATTTTGTGACATAGTGATTCAGTGGATGATGAGAATGTCAGTTTTGACAAAGAACACTGTTCATTACTAAAATGCTCTAATTGAGCTGTTAGAATGTCAGAAACAAGCTTTCTGAGCTGAAAACTGCATTTTGTGACAAAGTGCATAAGTGGATGATGAGAATGTCAGTTTTCACAAAGAACACTGTTCATTACTGAAATGCTCTAATTGAGCTGTTAGAATGTCAGAAACAAGCTTTCTGAGCTGAAAACTGCATTTTGTGACATAGTGATTCAGTGGATGATGAGAATGTCAGTTTTGACAAAGAACACTGTTCATTACTGAAATGCTCTCAATGAGCTGTTAGAATGTCAGAAACAAGCTTTCTGAGCTGAAAACTACATTTTGTGACAAAGTGTATCAGTGGATGATGAGAATGTCAGTTTAGACAATGAATACTGTTCATTACTAAAATGCTCTAATTGAGCTGTTAGAATGTCAGAAACAAGCTTTTTGAGCTGAAAACTGCATTTTGTGACAAAGTGCATCAGTGGATGATGAGAATGTCAGTTTTGACAATGAATACTGTTCATTACTAAAATGCTCTAATTGAGCTGTTAGAATGTCAGAAACAAGCTTTCTGAGCTGAAAACTGCATTTTGTGACAAAGTGCATAAGTGGATGATGAGAATGTCAGTTTTGACAAAGAACACTGTTCATTACTGAAATGCTCTAATTGAGCTGTTAGAATGTCAGAAACAAGCTTTCTGAGCTGAAAACTGCATTTTGTGACATGGTGATTCAGTGGATGATGAGAATGTCAGTTTTGACAAAGAACACTGTTCATTACTGAAATGCTCTCAGTGAGTTTTTAGAATGTCAGAAACAAGCTTTCTGAGCTGAAAACTACATTTTGTGACAAAGTGTATCAGTGGATGATGAGAATGTCAGTTTTGACAATGAATACTGTTCATTACTAAAATGCTCTAATTGAGCTGTTAGAATGTCAGAAACAAGCTTTCTGAGCTGAAAACTACATTTTGTGACAAAGTGCATCAGTGGATGATGAGAATGTCAGTTTTGACAATGAATACTGTTCATTACTAAAATGCTCTAATTGAGCTGTTAGAATGTCAGAAACAAGCTTTCTGAGCAGAAAAATGCATTTTGTGACATAGTGATTCAGTGGATGATGAGAATGTCAGTTTTGACAAAGAACTATGTTCATTACTGAAATGCTCTCAATGAGCTGTTAGAATGTCAGAAACAAGCTTTCTGAGCTGAAAACTACATTTTGTGACAAAGTGTATCAGTGGATGATGAGAATGTCAGTTTTGACAAAGAACACTGTTCATTACTGAAATGCTCTCAGTGAGTTGTTAGAATGTCAGAAACAAGCTTTCTGAGCTGAAAACTATATTTTGTGACAAAGTGTATCAGTGGATGATGAGAATGTCAGTTTTGACAATGAATACTGTTCATTACTAAAATGCTCTAATTGAGCTGTTAGAATGTCAGAAACAAGCTTTCTGAGCTGAAAACTGCATTTTGTGACAAAGTGCATCAGTGGATGATGAGAATGTCAGTTTTTGACAAAGAACACTGTTCATTACTAAAATGCTCTAATTGAGCTGTTAGAATGTCAGAAACAAGCTTTCTGAGCAGAAAACTACATTTTGTGACAAAGTGTATCAGTGGATGATGAGAATGTCAGTTTTGACAATGAATACTGTTCATTACTAAAATGCTCTAATTGAGCTGTTAGAATGTCAGAAACAAGCTTTCTGAGCTGAAAACTGCATTTTGTGACAAAGTGCATCAGTGGATGATGAGAATGTCAGTTTTGACAATGAATACTGTTCATTACTAAAATGCTCTAATTGAGCTGTTAGAATGTCAGAAACAAGCTTTCTGAGCTGAAAACTACATTTTGTGACAAAGTGTATCAGTGGATGATGAGAATGTCAGTTTTGACAATGAATACTGTTAATTACTAAAATGCTCTAATTGAGCTGTTAGAATGTCAGAAACAAGCTTTCTGAGCTTAAAACTGCATTTTGTGACAAAGTGGATCAGTGGATGATGAGAATGTCAGTTTTGACAAAGAACACTGTTCATTACTAAAATGCTCTAATTGAGCTGTTAGAATGTCAGAAATAAGCTTTCTGAGCTGAAAACTGCATTTTGTGACAAAGTGCATCAGTGGATGATGAGAATGTCAGTTTTGACAAAGAACACTGTGCATTACAAAAAAGCTCTAATTGAGCTGTTAGAATGTCAGAAACAAGCTTTCTGAGCTGAAAAAGGCATTTTGTAACATAGTGATTCAGTGGATGAAGAGAATGTCAGTTTTGACAAAGAACACTGTTCATTACTGAAATGCTCTCAATGAGCTGTTAGAATGTCAGAAACAAGCTTTCTGAGCTGAAAACTACATTTTGTGACAAAGTGTATCAGTGGATGATGAGAATGTCAGTTTTGACAATGAATACTGTTCATTACTAAAATGCTCTAATTGAGCTGTTAGAATGTCAGAAACAAGCTTTCTGAGCAGAAAAATGCATTTTGTGACATAGTGATTCAGTGGATGATGAGAATGTCTTTTTTGACAAAGAACACTGTTCATTACTGAAATGCTCTCAGTGAGCTGTTAGAATGTCAGAAACAAGCTTTCTGAGCTGAAAACTGCATTTTGTGACAAAGTGCATAAGTGGATGATGAGAATGTCAGTTTTGACAAAGAACACTGTTCATTACTGAAATGCTCTAATTGAGCTGTTAGAATGTCAGAAACAAGCTTTCTGAGCTGAAAACTGCATTTTGTGACATAGTGATTCAGTGGATGATGAGAATGTCAGTTTTGACAAAGAACACTGTTCATTACTGAAATGTTCTCAGTGAGTTTTTAGAATGTCAGAAACAAGCTTTCTGAGCTGAAAACTACATTTTGTGACAAAGTGTATCAGTGGATGATGAGAATGTCAGTTTTGACAATGAATACTGTTCATTACTAAAATGCTCTAATTGAGCTGTTAGAATGTCAGAAACAAGCTTTCTGAGCTGAAAACTACATTTTGTGACAAAGTGCATCAGTGGATGATGAGAATGTCAGTTTTGACAATGAATACTGTTCATTACTAAAATGCTCTAATTGAGCTGTTAGAATGTCAGAAACAAGCTTTCTGAGCAGAAAAATGCATTTTGTGACATAGTGATTCAGTGGATGATGAGAATGTCAGTTTTGACAAAGAACTATGTTCATTACTGAAATGCTCTCAATGAGCTGTTAGAATGTCAGAAACAAGCTTTCTGAGCTGAAAACTACATTTTGTGACAAAGTGTATCAGTGGATGATGAGAATGTCAGTTTTGACAAAGAACACTGTTCATTACTGAAATGCTCTCAAATGAGCTGTTAGAATGTCAGAAACAAGCTTTCTGAGCTGAAAACTGCATTTTGTGACATAGTGAGTCAGTGGATGATGAGAATGTCAGTTTTGACAAAGAACACTGTTCATTACTAAAATGCTCTAATTGAGCTGTTAGAATGTCAGAAATAAGCTTTCTGAGCTGAAAACTGCATTTTGTGACAAAGTGCATAAGTGGATGATGAGAATGTCAGTTTTGACAAAGAACACTGTGCATTACAAAAAAGCTCTAATTGAGCTGTTAGAATGTCAGAAAAAAGCTTTCTGAGCAGAAAAAGGCATTTTGTGACATAGTGATTCAGTGGATGATGAGAATGTCAGTTTTGACAAAGAACACTGTTCATTACTGAAATGCTCTCAATGAGCTGTTAGAATGTCAGAAACAAGCTTTCTGAGCTGAAAACTACATTTTGTGACAAAGTGTATCAGTGGATGATGAGAATGTCAGTTTTGACAATGAATACTGTGCATTACTAAAATGCTCTAATTGAGCTGTTAGAATGTCAGAAACAAGCTTTCTGAGCTGAAAACTGCATTTTGTGACAAAGTGGATCAGTGGATGATGAGAATGTCAGTTTTGACAAAGAACACTGTGCATTACAAAAAAGCTCTAATTCAGCTGTTAGAATGTCAGAAACAAGCTTTCTGAGCAGAAAAAGGCATTTTGTGACATAGTGATTCAGTGGATGATGAGAATGTCAGTTTTGACAAAGAACACTGTTCATTACTAAAATGCTCTAATTGAGCTGTTAGAATGTCAGAAACAAGCTTTCTGAGCTGAAAACTGCATTTTGTGACAAAGTGCATAAGTGGATGATGAAAATGTCAGTTTTCACAAAGAACACTGTTCATTACTGAAATGCTCTAATTGAGCTGTTAGAATGTCAGAAACAAGCTTTCTGAGCTGAAAACTGCATTTTGTGACATAGTGATTCAGTGGATGATGAGAATGTCAGTTTTGACAAAGAACACTGTTCATTACTGAAATGCTCTCAATGAGCTGTTAGAATGTCAGAAACAAGCTTTCTGAGCTGAAAACTACATTTTGTGACAAAGTGTATCAGTGGATGATGAGAATGTCAGTTTTGACAAAGAACACTGTTCATTACTGAAATGCTCTCAGTGAGTTGTTAGAATGTCAGAAACAAGCTTTCTGAGCTGAAAACTACATTTTGTGACAAAGTGTATCAGTGGATGATGAGAATGTCAGTTTTGACAATGAATACTGTTCATTACTAAAATGCTCTAATTGAGCTGTTAGAATGTCAGAAACAAGCTTTCTGAGCTGAAAACTGCATTTTGTGACAAAGTGCATAAGTGGATGATGAGAATGTCAGTTTTGACAAAGAACACTGTTCATTACTGAAATGCTCTAATTGAGCTGTTAGAATGTCAGAAACAAGCTTTCTGAGCTGAAAACTGCATTTTGTGACATAGTGATTCAGTGGATGATGAGAATGCCAGTTTTGACAAAGAACACTGTTCATTACTGAAATGCTCTCAGTGAGTTTTTAGAATGTCAGAAACAAGCTTTCTGAGCTGAAAACTACATTTTGTGACAAAGTGTATCAGTGGATGATGAGAATGTCAGTTTTGACAATGAATACTGTTCATTACTAAAATGCTCTAATTGAGCTGTTAGAATGTCAGAAACAAGCTTTCTGAGCTGAAAACTGCATTTTGTGACAAAGTGGATCAGTGGATGATGAGAATGTCAGTTTTGACAAAGAACACTGTTCATTACTAAAATGCTCTAATTGAGCTGTTAGAATGTCAGAAATAAGCTTTCTGAGCTGAAAACTGCATTTTGTGACAAAGTGCATCAGTGGATGATGAGAATGTCAGTTTTGACAAAGAACACTGTGCATTACAAAAAAGCTCTAATTGAGCTGTTAGAATGTCAGAAACAAGCTCTCTGAGCAGAAAAAGGCATTTTGTGACATAGTGATTCAGTGGATGATGAGAATGTCAGTTTTGACAAAGAACACTGTTCATTACTGAAATGCTCTCAATGAGCTGTTAGAATGTCAGAAACAAGCTTTCTTGAGCTGAAAACTACATTTTGTGACAAAGTGTATCAGTGGATGATGAGAATGTCAGTTTTGACAAAGAACACTGTTCATTACAAAAAAGCTCTTATTGAGCTGTTAGAATGTCAGAAACAAGCTTTCTGAGCAGAAAAATGCATTTTGTGACACAGTGAGTCAGTGGATGATGCTAATGTCAGTTTTGACAAAGAACACTGTTCATTACTGAAATGCTCTAATTGAGCTGTTAGAATGTCAGAAATAAGCTTTCTGAGCTGAAAACTGCATTTTGTGACAAAGTGCATCAGTGGATGATGAGAATGTCAGTTTTGACAAAGAACACTGTGCATTACAAAAAAGCTCTAATTGAGCTGTTAGAATGTCAGAAACAAGCTTTCTGAGCAGAAAAAGGCATTTTGTGACATAGTGATTCAGTGGATGATGAGAATGTCAGTTTTGACCAAGAACACTGTTCATTACTGAAATGCTCTCAATGAGCTGTTAGAATGTCAGAAACAAGCTTTCTGAGCTGAAAACTACATTTTGTGACAAAGTGTATCAGTGGATGATGAGAATGTCAGTTTTGACAATCAATACTGTTCATTACTAAAATGCTCTAATTGAGCTGTTAGAATGTCAGAAACAAGCTTTCTGAGCTGAAAACTGCATTTTGTGACAAAGTGGATCAGTGGATGATGAGAATGTCAGTTTTGACAAAGAACACTGTTCATTACTAAAATGCTCTAATTGAGCTGTTAGAATGTCAGAAACAAGCTTTCTGAGCTGAAAACTGCATTTTGTGACATAGTGATTCAGTGGATGATGAGAATGTCAGTTTTGACAAAGAACACTGTTCATTACTGAAATGCTCTCAGTGAGCTGTTAGAATGTCAGAAACAAGCTTTCTGAGCTGAAAACTACATTTTGTGACAAAGTGTATCAGTGGATGATGAGAATGTCAGTTTTGACAATGAAAACTGTTCATTACTAAAATGCTCTAATTGAGCTGTTAGAATGTCAGAAACAAGCTTTCTGAGCTGAAAACTGCATTTTGTGACAAAGTGGATCAGTGGATGATGAGAATGTCAGTTTTGACAAAGAACACTGTTCATTACTAAAATGCTCTAATTGAGCTGTTAGAATGTCAGAAATAAGCTTTCTGAGCTGAAAACTGCATTTTGTGACAAAGTGCATCAGTGGATGATGAGAATGTCAGTTTTGACAAAGAACACTGTGCATTACAAAAAAGCTCTAATTCAGCTGTTAGAATGTCAGAAACAAGCTTTCTGAGCAGAAAAAGGCATTTTGTGACATAGTGATTCAGTGGATGATGAGAATGTCAGTTTTGACAAAGAACACTGTTCATTACTAAAATGCTCTAATTGAGCTGTTAGAATGTCAGAAACAAGCTTTCTGAGCTGAAAACTGCATTTTGTGACAAAGTGCATAAGTGGATGATGAGAATGTCAATTTTCACAAAGAACACTGTTCATTACTGAAATGCTCTAATTGAGCTGTTAGAATGTCAGAAACAAGCTTTCTGAGCTGAAAACTGCATTTTGTGACATAGTGATTCAGTGGATGATGAGAATGTCAGTTTTGACAAAAAACACTGTTCATTACTGAAATGCTCTCAATGAGCTGTTAGAATGTCAGAAACAAGCTTTCTGAGCTGAAAACTACATTTTGTGACAAAGTGTATCAGTGGATGATGAGAATGTCAGTTTTGACAATGAATACTGTTCATTACTAAAATGCTCTAATTGAGCTGTTAGAATGTCAGAAACAAGCTTTCTGAGCTGAAAACTGCATTTTGTGACAAAGTGGATCAGTGGATGATGAGAATGTCAGTTTTGACAAAGAACACTGTTCATTACTAAAATGCTCTAATTGAGCTGTTAGAATGTCAGAAACAAGCTTTCTGAGCTGAAAACTGCATTTTGTGACATAGTGATTCAGTGGATGATGAGAATGTCAGTTTTGACAAAGAACACTGTTCATTACTGAAATGCTCTCAGTGAGCTGTTAGAATGTCAGAAACAAGCTTTCTGAGCTGAAAACTACATTTTGTGACAAAGTGTATCAGTGGATGATGAGAATGTCAGTTTTGACAATGAATACTGTTCATTACTAAAATGCTCTAATTGAGCTGTTAGAATGTCAGAAACAAGCTTTCTGAGCTGAAAACTGCATTTTGTGACAAAGTGGATCAGTGGATGATGAGAATGTCAGTTTTGACAAAGAACACTGTTCATTACTAAAATGCTCTAATTGAGCTGTTAGAATGTCAGAAATAAGCTTTCTGAGCTGAAAACTGCATTTTGTGACAAAGTGCATCAGTGGATGATGAGAATGTCAGTTTTGACAAAGAACACTGTGCATTACAAAAAAGCTCTAATTCAGCTGTTAGAATGTCAGAAACAAGCTTTCTGAGCAGAAAAAGGCATTTTGTGACATAGTGATTCAGTGGATGATGAGAATGTCAGTTTTGACAAAGAACTATGTTCATTACTGAAATGCTCTCAATGAGCTGTTAGAATGTCAGAAACAAGCTTTCTGAGCTGAAAACTACATTTTGTGACAAAGTGTATCAGTGGATGATGAGAATGTCAGTTTTGATAATGAATACTGTTCATTACTAAAATGCTCTAATTGAGCTGTTAGAATGTCAGAAACAAGCTTTCTGAGCTGAAAACTGCATTTTGTGACAAAGTGCATCAGTGGATGATGAGAATGTCAGTTTTTGACAAAGACCACTGTTCATTACTAAAATGCTCTAATTGAGCTGTTAGAATGTCAGAAACAAGCTTTCTGAGCTGAAAACTACATTTTGTGACAAAGTGTATCAGTGGATGATGAGAATGTCAGTTTTGACAATGAATACTGTTCATTACTAAAATGCTCTAATTGAGCTGTTAGAATGTCAGAAACAAGCTTTCTGAGCTGAAAACTGCATTTTGTGACAAAGTGCATCAGTGGATGATGAGAATGTCAGTTTTAACAATGAATACTGTTCATTACTAAAATGCTCTAATTGAGCTGTTAGAATGTCAGAAACAAGCTTTCTGAGCTGAAAACTACATTTTGTGACAAAGTGTATCAGTGGATGATGAGAATGTCAGTTTTGACAATGAATACTGTTCATTACTAAAATGCTCTAATTGAGCTGTTAGAATGTCAGAAACAAGCTTTCTGAGCTGAAAACTGCATTTTGTGACAAAGTGGATCAGTGGATGATGAGAATGTCAGTTTTGACAAAGAACACTGTTCATTACTGAAATGCTCTCAATGAGCTGTTAGAATGTCAGAAACAAGCTTTCTGAGCTGAAAACTACATTTTGTGACAAAGTGTATCAGTGGATGATGAGAATGTCAGTTTTGACAATGAATACTGTTCATTACTAAAATGTTCTAATTGAGCTGTTAGAATGTCAGAAACAAGCTTTCTGAGCTGAAAACTGCATTTTGTGACAAAGTGGATCAGTGGATGATGAGAATGTCAGTTTTGACAAAGAACACTGTTCATTACTGAAATGCTCTAATTGAGCTGTTAGAATGTCAGAAACAAGCTTTCTGAGCTGAAAACTACATTTTGTGACAAAGTGTATCAATGGATGATGAGAATGTCAGTTTTGACAAAGAACACTGTTCATTACTGAAATGCTCTCAGTGAGCTGTTAGAATGTCAGAAACAAGCTTTCTGAGCTGAAAACTACATTTTGTGACAAAGTGTATCAGTGGATGATGAGAATGTCAGTTTTGAGAAAGAACACTGTTCATTACTGAAATGCTCTAATTGAGCTGTTAGAATGTCAGAAACAAGCTTTCTGAGCTGAAATCTGCATTTTGTGACAAAGTTCATCAGTGGATGATGAGAATGTCAGTTTTGACAAAGAACACTGTTCATTACTGAAATGCTCTCAGTGAGCTGTTAGAATGTCAGAAACAAGCTTTCTGAGCTGAAAACTACATTTTGTGACAAAGTGATTCAGTGGATGATGAGAATGTCAGTTTTGACAAAGAACACTGTTCATTACTGAAATGCTCTCAGTGAGCTGTTAGAATGTCAGAAACAAACTTTCTGAGCTGAAAACTACATTTTGTGACAAAGTGTATCAGTGGATGATGAGAATGTCAGTTTTGACAAAGAACACTGTTCATTACAAAAAAGCTCTTATTGAGCTGTTAGAATGTCAGAAACAAGCTTTCTGAGCAGAAAAATGCATTTTGTGACACAGTGAGTCAGTGGATGATGCTAATGTCAGTTTTGACAAAGAACACTGTTCATTACTGAAATGCTCTAATTGAGCTGTTAGAATGTCAGAAATAAGCTTTCTGAGCTGAAAACTGCATTTTGTGACAAAGTGCATCAGTGGATGATGAGAATGTCAGTTTTGACAAAGAACACTGTGCATTACAAAAAAGCTCTAATTGAGCTGTTGGAATGTCAGAAACAAGCTTTCTGAGCAGAAAAATGCATTTTGTGACATAGTGATTCAGTGGATGATGAGAATGTCTTTTTTGACCAAGAACACTGTTCATTACTGAAATGCTCTCAAATGAGCTGTTAGAATGTCAGAAACAAGCTTTCTGAGCTGAAAACTGCATTTTGTGACAAAGTGCATCAGTGGATGATGAGAATGTCAGTTTTGACAAAGAACAATGTGCATTACAAAAAAGCTCTAATTGAGCTGTTAGAATGTCAGAAACAAGCTCTCTGAGCAGAAAAAGGCATTTTGTGACATAGTGATTCAGTGGATGATGAGAATGTCAGTTTTGACAAAGAACACTGTTCATTACTGAAATGCTCTCAATGAGCTGTTAGAATGTCAGAAACAAGCTTTCTGAGCTGAAAACTACATTTTGTGACAAAGTGCATCAGTGGATGATGAGAATGTCAGTTTTTGACAATGAATACTGTTCATTACTAAAATGCTCTAATTGAGCTGTTAGAATGTCAGAAACAAGCTTTCTGAGCTGAAAACTGCATTTTGTGACAAAGTGCATCAGTGGATGATGAGAATGTCAGTTTTGACAATGAATACTGTTCATTACTAAAATGCTCTAATTGAGCTGTTAGAATGTCAGAAACAAGCTCTCTGAGCAGAAAAAGGCATTTTGTGACATAGTGATTCAGTGGATGATGAGAATGTCAGTTTTGACAAAGAACACTGTTCATTACTGAAATGCTCTCAATGAGCTGTTAGAATGTCAGAAACAAGCTTTCTGAGCTGAAAACTACATTTTGTGACAAAGTGTATCAGTGGATGATGAGAATGTCAGTTTTGACAATGAATACTGTTCATTACTAAAATGCTCTAATTGAGCTGTTAGAATGTCAGAAACAAGCTTTCTGAGCTGAAAACTGCATTTTGTGACAAAGTGCATCAGTGGATGATGAGAATGTCAGTTTTTGACAAAGAACACTGTTCATTACTAAAATGCTCTAATTGAG
Source organism: Barbatula barbatula (assembly GCF_947034865.1). Taxonomy (NCBI): domain Eukaryota; kingdom Metazoa; phylum Chordata; class Actinopteri; order Cypriniformes; family Nemacheilidae; genus Barbatula; species Barbatula barbatula. Next base: position 17,798,308 of record NC_136778.1, on the reverse strand, counting down.
CTGTTAGAATGTCAGAAACAAGCTTTCTGAGCTGAAAACTACATTTTGTGACAAAGTGTATCAGTGTATGATGAGAATGTCAGTTTTGACAATGAATACTGTTCATTACTAAAATGCTCTAATTGAGCTGTTAGAATGTCAGAAACAAGCTTTCTGAGCTGAAAACTGCATTTTGTGACATAGTGATTCAGTGGATGATGAGAATGTCAGTTTTGACAATGAATACTGTTCATTACTAAAATGCTCTAATTGAGCTGTTAGAATGTCAGAAACAAGCTTTCTGAGCTGAAAACTGCATTTTGTGACAAAGTGCATAAGTGGATGATGAGAATGTCAGTTTTCACAAAGAACACTGTTCATTACTGAACTGCTCTAATTGAGCTGTTAGAATGTCAGAAACAAGCTTTCTGAGCTGAAAACTGCATTTTGTTACATAGTGATTCAGTGGATGATGAGAATGTCAGTTTTGACAAAGAACACTGTTCATTACTGAAATGCTCTCAGTGAGCTGTTAGAATGTCAGAAACAAGCTTTCTGAGCTGAAAACTACATTTTGTGACAAAGTGTATCAGTGGATGATGAGAATGTCAGTTTTGACAAAGAACACTGTTCATTACAAAAAAGCTCTTATTGAGCTGTTAGAATGTCAGAAACAAGCTTTCTGAGCAGAAAAATGCATTTTGTGACACAGTGAGTCAGTGGATGATGCTAATGTCAGTTTTGACAAAGAACACTGTTCATTACTGAAATGCTCTAATTGAGCTGTTAGAATGTCAGAAACAAGCTTTCTGAGCTGAAATCTGCATTTTGTGACAAAGTTCATAAGTGGATGATGAGAATGTCAGTTTTGACAAAGAACACTGTTCATTACTGAAATGCTCTCAGTGAGCTGTTAGAATGTCAGAAACAAGCTTTCCGAGCTGAAAACTACATTTTGTGACAAAGTGATTCAGTGGATGATGAGAATGTCAGTTTTGACAAAGAACACTGTTCATTACTGAAATGCTCTCAGTGAGCTGTTAGAATGTCAGAAACAAGCTTTCTGAGCTGAAAACTACATTTTGTGACAAAGTGTATCAGTGGATGATGAGAATGTCAGTTTTGACAAAGAACACTGTTCATTACAAAAAAGCTCTTATTGAGCTGTTAGAATGTCAGAAACAAGCTTTCTGAGCAGAAAAATGCATTTTGTGACACAGTGAGTCAGTGGATGATGCTAATGTCAGTTTTGACAAAGAACACTGTTCATTACTGAAATGCTCTAATTGAGCTGTTGAATGTCAGAAATAAGCTTTCTGAGCTGAAAACTGCATTTTGTGACAAAGTGCATCAGTGGATGATGAGAATGTCAGTTTTGACAAAGAACACTGTGCATTACAAAAAAGCTCTAATTGAGCTGTTGGAATGTCAGAAACAAGCTTTCTGAGCAGAAAAATGCATTTTGTGACATAGTGATTCAGTGGATGATGAGAATGTCTTTTTTGACCAAGAACACTGTTCATTACTGAAATGCTCTCAAATGAGCTGTTAGAATGTCAGAAACAAGCTTTCTGAGCAGAAAAAGGCATTTTGTGACATAGTGATTCAGTGGATGATGAGAATGTCAGCTTTGACAAAGAACACTGTTCATTACTGAAATGCTCTCAATGAGCTGTTAGAATGTCAGAAACAAGCTTTCTGAGCTGAAAACTACATTTTGTGACAAAGTGCATCAGTGGATGATGAGAATGTCAGTTTTGACAATGAATACTGTTCATTACTAAAATGCTCTAATTGAGCTGTTAGAATGTCAGAAACAAGCTTTCTGAGCAGAAAAATGCATTTTGTGACATAGTGATTCAGTGTATGATGAGAATGTCAGTTTTGACAAAGAACTATGTTCATTACTGAAATGCTCTCAATGAGCTGTTAGAATGTCAGAAATAAGCTTTCTGAGCTGAAAACTGCATTTTGTGACATAGTGATTCAGTGGATGATGAGAATGTCAGTTTTGACAAAGAACACTGTTCATTACTGAAATGCTCTCAATGAGCTGTTAGAATGTCAGAAACAAGCTTTCTGAGCTGAAAACTACATTTTGTGACAAAGTGTATCAGTGGATGATGAGAATGTCAGTTTTGACAATGAATACTGTTCATTACTAAAATGCTCTAATTGAGCTGTTAGAATGTCAGAAACAAGCTTTCTGAGCTGAAAACTGCATTTTGTGACAAAGTGGATCAGTGGATGATGAGAATGTCAGTTTTGACAAAGAACACTGTTCATTACTAAAATGCTCTAATTGAGCTGTTAGAATGTCAGAAACAAGCTTTCTGAGCTGAAAACTGCATTTTGTGACATAGTGATTCAGTGGATGATGAGAATGTCAGTTTTGACAAAGAACACTGTTCATTACTGAAATGCTCTCAGTGAGCTGTTAGAATGTCAGAAACAAGCTTTCTGAGCTGAAAACTACATTTTGTGACAAAGTGTATCAGTGGATGATGAGAATGTCAGTTTTGACAATGAATACTGTTCATTACTAAAATGCTCTAATTGAGCTGTTAGAATGTCAGAAACAAGCTTTCTGAGCTGAAAACTGCATTTTGTGACAAAGTTGATCAGTGGATGATGAGAATGTCAGTTTTGACAAAGAACACTGTTCATTACTAAAATGCTCTAATTGAGCTGTTAGAATGTCAGAAATAAGCTTTCTGAGCTAAAAACTGCATTTTGTGACAAAGTGCATCAGTGGATGATGAGAATGTCAGTTTTGACAAAGAACACTGTGCATTACAAAAAAGCTCTAATTCAGCTGTTAAAATGTCAGAAACAAGCTTTCTGAGCAGAAAAAGGCATTTTGTGACATAGTGATTCAGTGGATGATGAGAATGTCAGTTTTGACAAAGAACACTGTTCATTACTAAAATGCTCTAATTGAGCTGTTAGAATGTCAGAAACAAGCTTTCTGAGCTGAAAACTGCATTTTGTGACAAAGTGCATAAGTGGATGATGAGAATGTCAGTTTTCACAAAGAACACTGTTCATTACTGAAATGCTCTAATTGAGCTGTTAGAATGTCAGAAACAAGCTTTCTGAGCTGAAAACTGCATTTTGTGACATAGTGATTCAGTGGATGATGAGAATGTCAGTTTTGACAAAGAACACTGTTCATTACTGAAATGCTCTCAATGAGCTGTTAGAATGTCAGAAACAAGCTTTCTGAGCTGAAAACTACATTTTGTGACAAAGTGTATCAGTGGATGATGAGAATGTCAGTTCAGACAATGAATACTGTTCATTACTAAAATGCTCTAATTGAGCTGTTAGAATGTCAGAAACAAGCTTTTTGAGCTGAAAACTGCATTTTGTGACAAAGTGCATCAGTGGATGATGAGAATGTCAGTTTTGACAATGAATACTGTTCATTACTAAAATGCTCTAATTGAGCTGTTAGAATGTCAGAAACAAGCTTTCTGAGCTGAAAACTGCATTTTGTGACAAAGTGCATAAGTGGATGATGAGAATGTCAGTTTTGACAAAGAACACTGTTCATTACTGAAATGCTCTAATTGAGCTGTTAGAATGTCAGAAACAAGCTTTCTGAGCTGAAAACTGCATTTTGTGACATGGTGATTCAGTGGATGATGAGAATGTCAGTTTTGACAAAGAACACTGTTCATTACTGAAATGCTCTCAGTGAGTTTTTAGAATGTCAGAAACAAGCTTTCTGAGCTGAAAACTACATTTTGTGACAAAGTGTATCAGTGGATGATGAGAATGTCAGTTTTGACAATGAATACTGTTCATTACTAAAATGCTCTAATTGAGCTGTTAGAATGTCAGAAACAAGCTTTCTGAGCTGAAAACTACATTTTGTGACAAAGTGCATCAGTGGATGATGAGAATGTCAGTTTTGACAATGAATACTGTTCATTACTAAAATGCTCTAATTGAGCTGTTAGAATGTCAGAAACAAGCTTTCTGAGCTGAAAACTACATTTTGTGACAAAGTGTATCAGTGGATGATGAGAATGTCAGTTTTGACAATGAATACTGTTCATTACTAAAATGCTCTAATTGAGCTGTTAGAATGTCAGAAACAAGCTTTCTGAGCTGAAAACTGCATTTTGTGACAAAGTGGATCAGTGGATGATGAGAATGTCAGTTTTGACAAAGAACACTGTTCATTACTAAAATGCTCTAATTGAGCTGTTAGAATGTCAGAAACAAGCTTTCTGAGCTGAAAACTGCATTTTGTGACATAGTGATTCAGTGGATGATGAGAATGTCAGTTTTGACAAAGAACACTGTTCATTACTGAAATGCTCTCAGTGAGCTGTTAGAATGTCAGAAACAAGCTTTCTGAGCTGAAAACTACATTTTGTGACAAAGTGTATCAGTGGATGATGAGAATGTCAGTTTTGACAATGAATACTGTTCATTACTAAAATGCTCTAATTGAGCTGTTAGAATGTCAGAAACAAGCTTTCTGAGCTGAAAACTGCATTTTGTGACAAAGTTGATCAGTGGATGATGAGAATGTCAGTTTTGACAAAGAACACTGTTCATTACTAAAATGCTCTAATTGAGCTGTTAGAATGTCAGAAATAAGCTTTCTGAGCTAAAAACTGCATTTTGTGACAAAGTGCATCAGTGGATGATGAGAATGTCAGTTTTGACAAAGAACACTGTGCATTACAAAAAAGCTCTAATTCAGCTGTTAAAATGTCAGAAACAAGCTTTCTGAGCAGAAAAAGGCATTTTGTGACATAGTGATTCAGTGGATGATGAGAATGTCAGTTTTGACAAAGAACACTGTTCATTACTAAAATGCTCTAATTGAGCTGTTAGAATGTCAGAAACAAGCTTTCTGAGCTGAAAACTGCATTTTGTGACAAAGTGCATAAGTGGATGATGAGAATGTCAGTTTTCACAAAGAACACTGTTCATTACTGAAATGCTCTAATTGAGCTGTTAGAATGTCAGAAACAAGCTTTCTGAGCTGAAAACTGCATTTTGTGACATAGTGATTCAGTGGATGATGAGAATGTCAGTTTTGACAAAGAACACTGTTCATTACTGAAATGCTCTCAATGAGCTGTTAGAATGTCAGAAACAAGCTTTCTGAGCTGAAAACTACATTTTGTGACAAAGTGTATCAGTGGATGATGAGAATGTCAGTTCAGACAATGAATACTGTTCATTACTAAAATGCTCTAATTGAGCTGTTAGAATGTCAGAAACAAGCTTTTTGAGCTGAAAACTGCATTTTGTGACAAAGTGCATCAGTGGATGATGAGAATGTCAGTTTTGACAATGAATACTGTTCATTACTAAAATGCTCTAATTGAGCTGTTAGAATGTCAGAAACAAGCTTTCTGAGCTGAAAACTGCATTTTGTGACAAAGTGCATAAGTGGATGATGAGAATGTCAGTTTTGACAAAGAACACTGTTCATTACTGAAATGCTCTAATTGAGCTGTTAGAATGTCAGAAACAAGCTTTCTGAGCTGAAAACTGCATTTTGTGACATGGTGATTCAGTGGATGATGAGAATGTCAGTTTTGACAAAGAACACTGTTCATTACTGAAATGCTCTCAGTGAGTTTTTAGAATGTCAGAAACAAGCTTTCTGAGCTGAAAACTACATTTTGTGACAAAGTGTATCAGTGGATGATGAGAATGTCAGTTTTGACAATGAATACTGTTCATTACTAAAATGCTCTAATTGAGCTGTTAGAATGTCAGAAACAAGCTTTCTGAGCAGAAAAATGCATTTTGTGACATAGTGATTCAGTGGATGATGAGAATGTCAGTTTTGACAAAGAACTATGTTCATTACTGAAATGCTCTCAATGAGCTGTTAGAATGTCAGAAACAAGCTTTCTGAGCTGAAAACTACATTTTGTGACAAAGTGTATCAGTGGATGATGAGAATGTCAGTTTTGACAAAGAACACTGTTCATTACTGAAATGCTCTCAGTGAGTTGTTAGAATGTCAGAAACAAGCTTTCTGAGCTGAAAACTATATTTTGTGACAAAGTGTATCAGTGGATGATGAGAATGTCAGTTTTGACAATGAATACTGTTCATTACTAAAATGCTCTAATTGAGCTGTTAGAATGTCAGAAACAAGCTTTCTGAGCTGAAAACTGCATTTTGTGACAAAGTGCATCAGTGGATGATGAGAATGTCAGTTTTTGACAAAGAACACTGTTCATTACTAAAATGCTCTAATTGAGCTGTTAGAATGTCAGAAACAAGCTTTCTGAGCTGAAAACTACATTTTGTGACAAAGTGTATCAGTGGATGATGAGAATGTCAGTTTTGACAATGAATACTGTTAATTACTAAAATGCTCTAATTGAGCTGTTAGAATGTCAGAAACAAGCTTTCTGAGCTTAAAACTGCATTTTGTGACAAAGTGGATCAGTGGATGATGAGAATGTCAGTTTTGACAAAGAACACTGTTCATTACTAAAATGCTCTAATTGAGCTGTTAGAATGTCAGAAATAAGCTTTCTGAGCTGAAAACTGCATTTTGTGACAAAGTGCATCAGTGGATGATGAGAATGTCAGTTTTGACAAAGAACACTGTGCATTACAAAAAAGCTCTAATTGAGCTGTTAGAATGTCAGAAACAAGCTTTCTGAGCTGAAAAAGGCATTTTGTGACATAGTGATTCAGTGGATGAAGAGAATGTCAGTTTTGACAAAGAACACTGTTCATTACTGAAATGCTCTCAATGAGCTGTTAGAATGTCAGAAACAAGCTTTCTGAGCTGAAAACTACATTTTGTGACAAAGTGTATCAGTGGATGATGAGAATGTCAGTTTTGACAATGAATACTGTTCATTACTAAAATGCTCTAATTGAGCTGTTAGAATGTCAGAAACAAGCTTTCTGAGCAGAAAAATGCATTTTGTGATATAGTGATTCAGTGGATGATGAGAATGTCTTTTTTGACAAAGAACACTGTTCATTACTGAAATGCTCTCAGTGAGCTGTTAGAATGTCAGAAACAAGCTTTCTGAGCTGAAAACTGCATTTTGTGACAAAGTGCATAAGTGGATGATGAGAATGTCAGTTTTGACAAAGAACACTGTTCATTACTGAAATGCTCTAATTGAGCTGTTAGAATGTCAGAAACAAGCTTTCTGAGCTGAAAACTGCATTTTGTGACATAGTGATTCAGTGGATGATGAGAATGTCAGTTTTGACAAAGAACACTGTTCATTACTGAAATGCTCTCAGTGAGTTTTTAGAATGTCAGAAACAAGCTTTCTGAGCTGAAAACTACATTTTGTGACAAAGTGTATCAGTGGATGATGAGAATGTCAGTTTTGACAATGAATACTGTTCATTACTAAAATGCTCTAATTGAGCTGTTAGAATGTCAGAAACAAGCTTTCTGAGCTAAAAACTACATTTTGTGACAAAGTGCATCAGTGGATGATGAGAATGTCAGTTTTGACAATGAATACTGTTCATTACTAAAATGCTCTAATTGAGCTGTTAGAATGTCAGAAACAAGCTTTCTGAGCAGAAAAATGCATTTTGTGACATAGTGATTCAGTGGATGATGAGAATGTCAGTTTTGACAAAGAACTATGTTCATTACTGAAATGCTCTCAATGAGCTGTTAGAATGTCAGAAACAAGCTTTCTGAGCTGAAAACTACATTTTGTGACAAAGTGTATCAGTGGATGATGAGAATGTCAGTTTTGACAAAGAACACTGTTCATTACTGAAATGCTCTCAAATGAGCTGTTAGAATGTCAGAAACAAGCTTTCTGAGCTGAAAACTGCATTTTGTGACATAGTGAGTCAGTGGATGATGAGAATGTCAGTTTTGACAAAGAACACTGTTCATTACTAAAATGCTCTAATTGAGCTGTTAGAATGTCAGAAATAAGCTTTCTGAGCTGAAAACTGCATTTTGTGACAAAGTGCATAAGTGGATGATGAGAATGTCAGTTTTGACAAAGAACACTGTGCATTACAAAAAAGCTCTAATTGAGCTGTTAGAATGTCAGAAAAAAGCTTTCTGAGCAGAAAAAGGCATTTTGTGACATAGTGATTCAGTGGATGATGAGAATGTCAGTTTTGACAAAGAACACTGTTCATTACTGAAATGCTCTCAATGAGCTGTTAGAATGTCAGAAACAAGCTTTCTGAGCTGAAAACTACATTTTGTGACAAAGTGTATCAGTGGATGATGAGAATGTCAGTTTTGACAATGAATACTGTGCATTACTAAAATGCTCTAATTGAGCTGTTAGAATGTCAGAAACAAGCTTTCTGAGCTGAAAACTGCATTTTGTGACAAAGTGGATCAGTGGATGATGAGAATGTCAGTTTTGACAAAGAACACTGTGCATTACAAAAAAGCTCTAATTCAGCTGTTAGAATGTCAGAAACAAGCTTTCTGAGCAGAAAAAGGCATTTTGTGACATAGTGATTCAGTGGATGATGAGAATGTCAGTTTTGACAAAGAACACTGTTCATTACTAAAATGCTCTAATTGAGCTGTTAGAATGTCAGAAACAAGCTTTCTGAGCTGAAAACTGCATTTTGTGACAAAGTGCATAAGTGGATGATGAAAATGTCAGTTTTCACAAAGAACACTGTTCATTACTGAAATGCTCTAATTGAGCTGTTAGAATGTCAGAAACAAGCTTTCTGAGCTGAAAACTGCATTTTGTGACATAGTGATTCAGTGGATGATGAGAATGTCAGTTTTGACAAAGAACACTGTTCATTACTGAAATGCTCTCAATGAGCTGTTAGAATGTCAGAAACAAGCTTTCTGAGCTGAAAACTACATTTTGTGACAAAGTGTATCAGTGGATGATGAGAATGTCAGTTTTGACAAAGAACACTGTTCATTACTGAAATGCTCTCAGTGAGTTGTTAGAATGTCAGAAACAAGCTTTCTGAGCTGAAAACTACATTTTGTGACAAAGTGTATCAGTGGATGATGAGAATGTCAGTTTTGACAATGAATACTGTTCATTACTAAAATGCTCTAATTGAGCTGTTAGAATGTCAGAAACAAGCTTTCTGAGCTGAAAACTGCATTTTGTGACAAAGTGCATAAGTGGATGATGAGAATGTCAGTTTTGACAAAGAACACTGTTCATTACTGAAATGCTCTAATTGAGCTGTTAGAATGTCAGAAACAAGCTTTCTGAGCTGAAAACTGCATTTTGTGACATAGTGATTCAGTGGATGATGAGAATGCCAGTTTTGACAAAGAACACTGTTCATTACTGAAATGCTCTCAGTGAGTTTTTAGAATGTCAGAAACAAGCTTTCTGAGCTGAAAACTACATTTTGTGACAAAGTGTATCAGTGGATGATGAGAATGTCAGTTTTGACAATGAATACTGTTCATTACTAAAATGCTCTAATTGAGCTGTTAGAATGTCAGAAACAAGCTTTCTGAGCTGAAAACTGCATTTTGTGACAAAGTGGATCAGTGGATGATGAGAATGTCAGTTATGACAAAGAACACTGTTCATTACTAAAATGCTCTAATTGAGCTGTTAGAATGTCAGAAATAAGCTTTCTGAGCTGAAAACTGCATTTTGTGACAAAGTGCATCAGTGGATGATGAGAATGTCAGTTTTGACAAAGAACACTGTGCATTACAAAAAAGCTCTAATTGAGCTGTTAGAATGTCAGAAACAAGCTCTCTGAGCAGAAAAAGGCATTTTGTGACATAGTGATTCAGTGGATGATGAGAATGTCAGTTTTGACAAAGAACACTGTTCATTACTGAAATGCTCTCAATGAGCTGTTAGAATGTCAGAAACAAGCTTTCTTGAGCTGAAAACTACATTTTGTGACAAAGTGTATCAGTGGATGATGAGAATGTCAGTTTTGACAAAGAACACTGTTCATTACAAAAAAGCTCTTATTGAGCTGTTAGAATGTCAGAAACAAGCTTTCTGAGCAGAAAAATGCATTTTGTGACACAGTGAGTCAGTGGATGATGCTAATGTCAGTTTTGACAAAGAACACTGTTCATTACTGAAATGCTCTAATTGAGCTGTTAGAATGTCAGAAATAAGCTTTCTGAGCTGAAAACTGCATTTTGTGACAAAGTGCATCAGTGGATGATGAGAATGTCAGTTTTGACAAAGAACACTGTGCATTACAAAAAAGCTCTAATTGAGCTGTTGGAATGTCAGAAACAAGCTTTCTGAGCAGAAAAATGCATTTTGTGACATAGTGATTCAGTGGATGATGAGAATGTCTTTTTTGACCAAGAACACTGTTCATTACTGAAATGCTCTCAAATGAGCTGTTAGAATGTCAGAAACAAGCTTTCTGAGCTGAAAACTGCATTTTGTGACATAGTGAGTCAGTGGATGATGAGAATGTCAGTTTTGACAAAGAACACTGTTCATTACTAAAATGCTCTAATTGAGCTGTTAGAATGTCAGAAATAAGCTTTCTGAGCTGAAAACTGCATTTTGTGACAAAGTGCATAAGTGGATGATGAGAATGTCAGTTTTGACAAAGAACACTGTGCATTACAAAAAAGCTCTAATTGAGCTGTTAGAATGTCAGAAACAAGCTTTCTGAGCAGAAAAAGGCATTTTGTGACATAGTGATTCAGTGGATGATGAGAATGTCAGTTTTGACCAAGAACACTGTTCATTACTGAAATGCTCTCAATGAGCTGTTAGAATGTCAGAAACAAGCTTTCTGAGCTGAAAACTACATTTTGTGACAAAGTGTATCAGTGGATGATGAGAATGTCAGTTTTGACAATCAATACTGTTCATTACTAAAATGCTCTAATTGAGCTGTTAGAATGTCAGAAACAAGCTTTCTGAGCTGAAAACTGCATTTTGTGACAAAGTGGATCAGTGGATGATGAGAATGTCAGTTTTGACAAAGAACACTGTTCATTACTAAAATGCTCTAATTGAGCTGTTAGAATGTCAGAAACAAGCTTTCTGAGCTGAAAACTGCATTTTGTGACATAGTGATTCAGTGGATGATGAGAATGTCAGTTTTGACAAAGAACACTGTTCATTACTGAAATGCTCTCAGTGAGCTGTTAGAATGTCAGAAACAAGCTTTCTGAGCTGAAAACTACATTTTGTGACAAAGTGTATCAGTGGATGATGAGAATGTCAGTTTTGACAATGAAAACTGTTCATTACTAAAATGCTCTAATTGAGCTGTTAGAATGTCAGAAACAAGCTTTCTGAGCTGAAAACTGCATTTTGTGACAAAGTGGATCAGTGGATGATGAGAATGTCAGTTTTGACAAAGAACACTGTTCATTACTAAAATGCTCTAATTGAGCTGTTAGAATGTCAGAAATAAGCTTTCTGAGCTGAAAACTGCATTTTGTGACAAAGTGCATCAGTGGATGATGAGAATGTCAGTTTTGACAAAGAACACTGTGCATTACAAAAAAGCTCTAATTCAGCTGTTAGAATGTCAGAAACAAGCTTTCTGAGCAGAAAAAGGCATTTTGTGACATAGTGATTCAGTGGATGATGAGAATGTCAGTTTTGACAAAGAACACTGTTCATTACTAAAATGCTCTAATTGAGCTGTTAGAATGTCAGAAACAAGCTTTCTGAGCTGAAAACTGCATTTTGTGACAAAGTGCATAAGTGGATGATGAGAATGTCAATTTTCACAAAGAACACTGTTCATTACTGAAATGCTCTAATTGAGCTGTTAGAATGTCAGAAACAAGCTTTCTGAGCTGAAAACTGCATTTTGTGACATAGTGATTCAGTGGATGATGAGAATGTCAGTTTTGACAAAGAACACTGTTCATTACTGAAATGCTCTCAATGAGCTGTTAGAATGTCAGAAACAAGCTTTCTGAGCTGAAAACTACATTTTGTGACAAAGTGTATCAGTGGATGAGTCAGTTTTGACAATGAATACTGTTCATTACTAAAATGCTCTAATTGAGCTGTTAGAATGTCAGAAACAAGCTTTTTGAGCTGAAAACTGCATTTTGTGACAAAGTGCATCAGTGGATGATGAGAATGTCAGTTTTGACAATGAATACTGTTCATTACTAAAATGCTCTAATTGAGCTGTTAGAATGTCAGAAACAAGCTTTCTGAGCTGAAAACTGCATTTTGTGACAAAGTGCATAAGTGGATGATGAGAATGTCAGTTTTGACAAAGAACACTGTTCATTACTGAAATGCTCTCAGTGAGTTTTTAGAATGTCAGAAACAAGCTTTCTGAGCTGAAAACTACATTTTGTGACAAAGTGTATCAGTGGATGATGAGAATGTCAGTTTTGACAATGAATACTGTTCAGTACTAAAATGCTCTAACTGAGCTGTTAGAATGTCAGAAACAAGCTTTCTGAGCTGAAAACTGCATTTTGTGACAAAGTGCATCAGTGGATGAGGAGAATGTCAGTTTTGACAATGAATACTGTTCATTACTAAAATGCTCTAATTGAGCTGTTAGAATGTCAGAAACAAGCTTTCTGAGCAGAAAAATGCATTTTGTGACATAGTGATTCAGTGGATGATGAGAATGTCAGTTTTGACAAAGAACTATGTTCATTACTGAAATGCTCTCAATGAGCTGTTAGAATGTCAGAAACAAGCTTTCTGAGCTGAAAACTACATTTTGTGACAAAGTGTATCAGTGGATGATGAGAATGTCAGTTTTGATAATGAATACTGTTCATTACTAAAATGCTCTAATTGAGCTGTTAGAATGTCAGAAACAAGCTTTCTGAGCTGAAAACTGCATTTTGTGACAAAGTGCATCAGTGGATGATGAGAATGTCAGTTTTTGACAAAGACCACTGTTCATTACTAAAATGCTCTAATTGAGCTGTTAGAATGTCAGAAACAAGCTTTCTGAGCTGAAAACTACATTTTGTGACAAAGTGTATCAGTGGATGATGAGAATGTCAGTTTTGACAATGAATACTGTTCATTACTAAAATGCTCTAATTTAGCTGTTAGAATGTCAGAAACAAGCTTTCTGAGCTGAAAACTGCATTTTGTGACAAAGTGCATCAGTGGATGATGAGAATGTCAGTTTTGACAATGAATACTGTTCATTACTAAAATGCTCTAATTGAGCTGTTAGAATGTCAGAAACAAGCTTTCTGAGCTGAAAACTACATTTTGTGACAAAGTGTATCAGTGGATGATGAGAATGTCAGTTTTGACAATGAATACTGTTCATTACTAAAATGCTCTAATTGAGCTGTTAGAATGTCAGAAACAAGCTTTCTGAGCTGAAAACTGCATTTTGTGACAAAGTGGATCAGTGGATGATGAGAATGTCAGTTTTGACAAAGAACACTGTTCATTACTGAAATGCTCTCAATGAGCTGTTAGAATGTCAGAAACAAGCTTTCTGAGCTGAAAACTACATTTTGTGACAAAGTGTATCAGTGGATGATGAGAATGTCAGTTTTGACAATGAATACTGTTCATTACTAAAATGCTCTAATTGAGCTGTTAGAATGTCAGAAACAAGCTTTCTGAGCTGAAAACTGCATTTTGTGACAAAGTGGATCAGTGGATGATGAGAATGTCAGTTTTGACAAAGAACACTGTTCATTACTGAAATGCTCTAATTGAGCTGTTAGAATGTCAGAAACAAGCTTTCTGAGCTGAAAACTACATTTTGTGACAAAGTGTATCAATGGATGATGAGAATGTCAGTTTTGACAAAGAACACTGTTCATTACTGAAATGCTCTCAGTGAGCTGTTAGAATGTCAGAAACAAGCTTTCTGAGCTGAAAACTACATTTTGTGACAAAGTGTATCAGTGGATGATGAGAATGTCAGTTTTGAGAAAGAACACTGTTCATTACTGAAATGCTCTAATTGAGCTGTTAGAATGTCAGAAACAAGCTTTCTGAGCTGAAATCTGCATTTTGTGACAAAGTTCATCAGTGGATGATGAGAATGTCAGTTTTGACAAAGAACACTGTTCATTACTGAAATGCTCTCAGTGAGCTGTTAGAATGTCAGAAACAAGCTTTCTGAGCTGAAAACTACATTTTGTGACAAAGTGATTCAGTGGATGATGAGAATGTCAGTTTTGACAAAGAACACTGTTCATTACTGAAATGCTCTCAGTGAGCTGTTAGAATGTCAGAAACAAACTTTCTGAGCTGAAAACTACATTTTGTGACAAAGTGTATCAGTGGATGATGAGAATGTCAGTTTTGACAAAGAACACTGTTCATTACAAAAAAGCTCTTATTGAGCTGTTAGAATGTCAGAAACAAGCTTTCTGAGCAGAAAAATGCATTTTGTGACACAGTGAGTCAGTGGATGATGCTAATGTCAGTTTTGACAAAGAACACTGTTCATTACTGAAATGCTCTAATTGAGCTGTTAGAATGTCAGAAATAAGCTTTCTGAGCTGAAAACTGCATTTTGTGACAAAGTGCATCAGTGGATGATGAGAATGTCAGTTTTGACAAAGAACACTGTGCATTACAAAAAAGCTCTAATTGAGCTGTTGGAATGTCAGAAACAAGCTTTCTGAGCATAAAAATGCATTTTGTGACATAGTGATTCAGTGGATGATGAGAATGTCTTTTTTGACCAAGAACACTGTTCATTACTGAAATGCTCTAATTGAGCTGTTAGAATGTCAGAAACAAGCTTTCTGAGCTGAAAACTGCATTTTGTGACAAAGTGGATCAGTGGATGATGAGAATGTCTTTTTTGACCAAGAACACTGTTCATTACTGAAATGCTCTAATTGAGCTGTTAGAATGTCAGAAACAAGCTTTCTGAGCTGAAAACTGCATTTTGTGACAAAGTGGATCAGTGGATGATGAGAATGTCAGTTTTGACAAAGAACACTGTTCATTACTAAAATGCTCTAATTGAGCTGTTAGAATGTCAGAAATAAGCTTTCTGAGCTGAAAACTGCATTTTGTGACAAAGTGCATCAGTGGATGATGAGAATGTCAGTTTTGACAAAGAACAATGTGCATTACAAAAAAGCTTAATTGAGCTGTTAGAATGTCAGAAACAAGCTCTCTGAGCAGAAAAAGGCATTTTGTGACATAGTGATTCAGTGGATGATGAGAATGTCAGTTTTGACAAAGAACACTGTTCATTACTGAAATGCTCTCAATGAGCTGTTAGAATGTCAGAAACAAGCTTTCTGAGCTGAAAACTGCATTTTGTGACATAGTGAGTCAGTGGATGATGAGAATGTCAGTTTTGACAAAGAACACTGTTCATTACTAAAATGCTCTAATTGAGCTGTTAGAATGTCAGAAACAAGCTTTCTGAGCTGAAAACTGCATTTTGTGACAAAGTGGATCAGTGGATGATGAGAATGTCAGTTTTGACAAAGAACACTGTTCATTACTAAAATGCTCTAATTGAGCTGTTAGAATGTCAGAAATAAGCTTTCTGAGCTGAAAACTGCATTTTGTGACAAAGTGCATCAGTGGATGATGAGAATGTCAGTTTTGACAAAGAACAATGTGCATTACAAAAAAGCTTAATTGAGCTGTTAGAATGTCAGAAACAAGCTCTCTGAGCAGAAAAAGGCATTTTGTGACATAGTGATTCAGTGGATGATGAGAATGTCAGTTTTGACAAAGAACACTGTTCATTACTGAAATGCTCTCAATGAGCTGTTAGAATGTCAGAAACAAGCTTTCTGAGCTGAAAACTACATTTTGTGACAAAGTGTATCAGTGGATGATGAGAATGTCAGTTTTGACAATGAATACTGTTCATT
The DNA here is from genome assembly GCF_947034865.1 of Barbatula barbatula. NCBI lineage: Eukaryota > Metazoa > Chordata > Actinopteri > Cypriniformes > Nemacheilidae > Barbatula > Barbatula barbatula. Next base: position 17,782,584 of record NC_136778.1, on the reverse strand, counting down.
ACTAAAATGCTCTAATTGAGCTGTTAGAATGTCAGAAACAAGCTTTCTGAGCTGAAAACTGCATTTTGTGACAAAGTGCATCACTGGATGATGAGAATGTCAGTTTTTGACAAAGAACACTGTTCATTACTAAAATGCTCTAATTGAGCTGTTAGAATGTCAGAAACAAGCTTTCTGAGCTGAAAACTACATTTTGTGACAAAGTGTATCAGTGTATGATGAGAATGTCAGTTTTGACAATGAATACTGTTCATTACTAAAATGCTCTAATTGAGCTGTTAGAATGTCAGAAACAAGCTTTCTGAGCTGAAAACTGCATTTTGTGACATAGTGATTCAGTATATGATGAGAATGTCAGTTTTGACAATGAATACTGTTCATTACTAAAATGCTCTAATTGAGCTGTTAGAATGTCAGAAACAAGCTTTCTGAGCTGAAAACTGCATTTTGTGACAAAGTGCATAAGTGGATGATGAGAATGTCAGTTTTCACAAAGAACACTGTTCATTACTGAACTGCTCTAATTGAGCTGTTAGAATGTCAGAAACAAGCTTTCTGAGCTGAAAACTGCATTTTGTGACATAGTGATTCAGTGGATGATGAGAATGTCAGTTTTGACAAAGAACACTGTTCATTACTGAAATGCTCTCAGTGAGCTGTTAGAATGTCAGAAACAAGCTTTCTGAGCTGAAAACTACATTTTGTGACAAAGTGTATCAGTGGATGATGAGAATGTCAGTTTTGACAAAGAACACTGTTCATTACTGAAATGCTCTCAGTGAGCTGTTAGAATGTCAGAAACAAGCTTTCTGAGCTGAAATCTGCATTTTGTGACAAAGTTCATAAGTGGATGATGAGAATGTCAGTTTTGACAAAGAACACTGTTCATTACTGAAATGTTTCAGTGAGCTGTTAGAATGTCAGAAACAAGCTTTCCGAGCTGAAAACTACATTTTGTGACAAAGTGATTCAGTGGATGATGAGAATGTCAGTTTTGACAAAGAACACTGTTCATTACTGAAATGCTCTCAGTGAGCTGTTAGAATGTCAGAAACAAGCTTTCTGAGCTGAAAACTACATTTTGTGACAAAGTGTATCAGTGGATGATGAGAATGTCAGTTTTGACAAAGAACACTGTTCATTACAAAAAAGCTCTTATTGAGCTGTTAGAATGTCAGAAACAAGCTTTCTGAGCAGAAAAATGCATTTTGTGACACAGTGAGTCAGTGGATGATGCTAATGTCAGTTTTGACAAAGAACACTGTTCATTACTGAAATGCTCTAATTGAGCTGTTAGAATGTCAGAAATAAGCTTTCTGAGCTGAAAACTGCATTTTGTGACAAAGTGCATCAGTGGATGATGAGAATGTCAGTTTTGACAAAGAACAATGTGCATTACAAAAAAGCTCTAATTGAGCTGTTAGAATGTCAGAAACAAGCTCTCTGAGCAGAAAAAGGCATTTTGTGACATAGTGATTCAGTGGATGATGAGAATGTCAGTTTTGACAAAGAAAACTGTTCATTACTGAAATGCTCTCAATGAGCTGTTAGAATGTCAGAAACAAGCTTTCTGAGCTGAAAACTACATTTTGTGACAAAGTGTATCAGTGGATGATGAGAATGTCAGTTTTGACAATGAATACTGTTCATTACTAAAATGCTCTAATTGAGCTGTTAGAATGTCAGAAACAAGCTTTCTGAGCTGAAAACTGCATTTTGTGACAAAGTGCATCAGTGGATGATGAGAATGTCAGTTTTTGACAAAGAACACTGTTCATTACTAAAATGCTCTAATTGAGCTGTTAGAATGTCAGAAACAAGCTTTCTGAGCTGAAAACTACATTTTGTGACAAAGTGTATCAGTGTATGATGAGAATGTCAGTTTTGACAATGAATACTGTTCATTACTGAAATGCTCTCAGTGAGCTGTTAGAATGTCAGAAACAAGCTTTCTGAGCTGAAAACTACATTTTGTGACAAAGTGTATCAGTGGATGATGAGAATGTCAGTTTTGACAAAGAACACTGTTCATTACAAAAAAGCTCTTATTGAGCTGTTAGAATGTCAGAAACAAGCTTTCTGAGCAGAAAAATGCATTTTGTGACACAGTGAGTCAGTGGATGATGCTAATGTCAGTTTTGACAAAGAACACTGTTCATTACTGAAATGCTCTAATTGAGCTGTTAGAATGTCAGAAACAAGCTTTCTGAGCTGAAATCTGCATTTTGTGACAAAGTTCATAAGTGGATGATGAGAATGTCAGTTTTGACAAAGAACACTGTTCATTACTGAAATGCTCTCAGTGAGCTGTTAGAATGTCAGAAACAAGCTTTCCGAGCTGAAAACTACATTTTGTGACAAAGTGATTCAGTGGATGATGAGAATGTCAGTTTTGACAAAGAACACTGTTCATTACTGAAATGCTCTCAGTGAGCTGTTAGAATGTCAGAAACAAGCTTTCTGAGCTGAAAACTACATTTTGTGACAAAGTGTATCAGTGGATGATGAGAATGTCAGTTTTGACAAAGAACACTGTTCATTACAAAAAAGCTCTTATTGAGCTGTTAGAATGTCAGAAACAAGCTTTCTGAGCAGAAAAATGCATTTTGTGACACAGTGAGTCAGTGGATGATGCTAATGTCAGTTTTGACAAAGAACACTGTTCATTACTGAAATGCTCTAATTGAGCTGTTAGAATGTCAGAAATAAGCTTTCTGAGCTGAAAACTGCATTTTGTGACAAAGTGCATCAGTGGATGATGAGAATGTCAGTTTTGACAAAGAACACTGTGCATTACAAAAAAGCTCTAATTGAGCTGTTGGAATGTCAGAAACAAGCTTTCTGAGCAGAAAAATGCATTTTGTGACATAGTGATTCAGTGGATGATGAGAATGTCTTTTTTGACCAAGAACACTGTTCATTACTGAAATGCTCTCAAATGAGCTGTTAGAATGTCAGAAACAAGCTTTCTGAGCAGAAAAAGGCATTTTGTGACATAGTGATTCAGTGGATGATGAGAATGTCAGTTTTGACAAAGAACACTGTTCATTACTGAAATGCTCTCAATGAGCTGTTAGAATGTCAGAAACAAGCTTTCTGAGCTGAAAACTACATTTTGTGACAAAGTGTATCAGTGGATGATGAGAATGTCAGTTTTGACAATGAATACTGTTCATTACTAAAATGCTCTAATTGAGCTGTTAGAATGTCAGAAACAAGCTTTCTGAGCTGAAAACTGCATTTTGTGACAAAGTGGATCAGTGGATGATGAGAATGTCAGTTTTGACAAAGAACACTGTTCATTACTAAAATGCTCTAATTGAGCTGTTAGAATGTCAGAAACAAGCTTTCTGAGCTGAAAACTGCATTTTGTGACATAGTGATTCAGTGGATGATGAGAATGTCAGTTTTGACAAAGAACACTGTTCATTACTGAAATGCTCTCAGTGAGCTGTTAGAATGTCAGAAACAAGCTTTCTGAGCTGAAAACTACATTTTGTGACAAAGTGTATCAGTGGATGATGAGAATGTCAGTTTTGACAATGAATACTGTTCATTACTAAAATGCTCTAATTGAGCTGTTAGAATGTCAGAAACAAGCTTTCTGAGCTGAAAACTGCATTTTGTGACAAAGTGGATCAGTGGATGATGAGAATGTCAGTTTTGACAAAGAACACTGTTCATTACTAAAATGCTCTAATTGAGCTGTTAGAATGTCAGAAATAAGCTTTCTGAGCTGAAAACTGCATTTTGTGACAAAGTGCATCAGTGGATGATGAGAATGTCAGTTTTGACAAAGAACACTGTGCATTACAAAAAAGCTCTAATTCAGCTGTTAGAATGTCAGAAACAAGCTTTCTGAGCAGAAAAAGGCATTTTGTGACATAGTGATTCAGTGGATGATGAGAATGTCAGTTTTGACAAAGAACACTGTTCATTACTAAAATGCTCTAATTGAGCTGTTAGAATGTCAGAAACAAGCTTTCTGAGCAGAAAAATGCATTTTGTGACAAAGTGATTCAGTGGATGATGAGAATGTCAGTTTTGACAAAGAACACTGTTCATTACTGAAATGCTCTAACAAGCTTTCTGAGCTGAAAACTGCATTTTGTGACAAAGTGGATCAGTGGATGATGAGAATGTCAGTTTTGACAAAGAACACTGTTCATTACTAAAATGCTCTAATTGAGCTGTTAGAATGTCAGAAACAAGCTTTCTGAGCTGAAAACTGCATTTTGTGACATAGTGATTCAGTGGATGATGAGAATGTCAGTTTTGACAAAGAACACTGTTCATTACTGAAATGCTCTCAGTGAGCTGTTAGAATGTCAGAAACAAGCTTTCTGAGCTGAAAACTACATTTTGTGACAAAGTGTATCAGTGGATGATGAGAATGTCAGTTTTGACAATGAATACTGTTCATTACTAAAATGCTCTAATTGAGCTGTTAGAATGTCAGAAACAAGCTTTCTGAGCTGAAAACTGCATTTTGTGACATAGTGATTCAGTATATGATGAGAATGTCAGTTTTGACAATGAATACTGTTCATTACTAAAATGCTCTAATTGAGCTGTTAGAATGTCAGAAACAAGCTTTCTGAGCTGAAAACTGCATTTTGTGACAAAGTGCATAAGTGGATGATGAGAATGTCAGTTTTCACAAAGAACACTGTTCATTACTGAACTGCTCTAATTGAGCTGTTAGAATGTCAGAAACAAGCTTTCTGAGCTGAAAACTGCATTTTGTGACATAGTGATTCAGTGGATGATGAGAATGTCAGTTTTGACAAAGAACACTGTTCATTACTGAAATGCTCTCAGTGAGCTGTTAGAATGTCAGAAACAAGCTTTCTGAGCTGAAAACTACATTTTGTGACAAAGTGTATCAGTGGATGATGAGAATGTCAGTTTTGACAAAGAACACTGTTCATTACTGAAATGCTCTCAGTGAGCTGTTAGAATGTCAGAAACAAGCTTTCTGAGCTGAAATCTGCATTTTGTGACAAAGTTCATAAGTGGATGATGAGAATGTCAGTTTTGACAAAGAACACTGTTCATTACTGAAATGTTTCAGTGAGCTGTTAGAATGTCAGAAACAAGCTTTCCGAGCTGAAAACTACATTTTGTGACAAAGTGATTCAGTGGATGATGAGAATGTCAGTTTTGACAAAGAACACTGTTCATTACTGAAATGCTCTCAGTGAGCTGTTAGAATGTCAGAAACAAGCTTTCTGAGCTGAAAACTACATTTTGTGACAAAGTGTATCAGTGGATGATGAGAATGTCAGTTTTGACAAAGAACACTGTTCATTACAAAAAAGCTCTTATTGAGCTGTTAGAATGTCAGAAACAAGCTTTCTGAGCAGAAAAATGCATTTTGTGACACAGTGAGTCAGTGGATGATGCTAATGTCAGTTTTGACAAAGAACACTGTTCATTACTGAAATGCTCTAATTGAGCTGTTAGAATGTCAGAAATAAGCTTTCTGAGCTGAAAACTGCATTTTGTGACAAAGTGCATCAGTGGATGATGAGAATGTCAGTTTTGACAAAGAACAATGTGCATTACAAAAAAGCTCTAATTGAGCTGTTAGAATGTCAGAAACAAGCTCTCTGAGCAGAAAAAGGCATTTTGTGACATAGTGATTCAGTGGATGATGAGAATGTCAGTTTTGACAAAGAAAACTGTTCATTACTGAAATGCTCTCAATGAGCTGTTAGAATGTCAGAAACAAGCTTTCTGAGCTGAAAACTACATTTTGTGACAAAGTGTATCAGTGGATGATGAGAATGTCAGTTTTGACAATGAATACTGTTCATTACTAAAATGCTCTAATTGAGCTGTTAGAATGTCAGAAACAAGCTTTCTGAGCTGAAAACTGCATTTTGTGACAAAGTGCATCAGTGGATGATGAGAATGTCAGTTTTTGACAAAGAACACTGTTCATTACTAAAATGCTCTAATTGAGCTGTTAGAATGTCAGAAACAAGCTTTCTGAGCTGAAAACTACATTTTGTGACAAAGTGTATCAGTGTATGATGAGAATGTCAGTTTTGACAATGAATACTGTTCATTACTGAAATGCTCTCAGTGAGCTGTTAGAATGTCAGAAACAAGCTTTCTGAGCTGAAAACTACATTTTGTGACAAAGTGTATCAGTGGATGATGAGAATGTCAGTTTTGACAAAGAACACTGTTCATTACAAAAAAGCTCTTATTGAGCTGTTAGAATGTCAGAAACAAGCTTTCTGAGCAGAAAAATGCATTTTGTGACACAGTGAGTCAGTGGATGATGCTAATGTCAGTTTTGACAAAGAACACTGTTCATTACTGAAATGCTCTAATTGAGCTGTTAGAATGTCAGAAACAAGCTTTCTGAGCTGAAATCTGCATTTTGTGACAAAGTTCATAAGTGGATGATGAGAATGTCAGTTTTGACAAAGAACACTGTTCATTACTGAAATGCTCTCAGTGAGCTGTTAGAATGTCAGAAACAAGCTTTCCCAGCTGAAAACTACATTTTGTGACAAAGTGATTCAGTGGATGATGAGAATGTCAGTTTTGACAAAGAACACTGTTCATTACTGAAATGCTCTCAGTGAGCTGTTAGAATGTCAGAAACAAGCTTTCTGAGCTGAAAACTACATTTTGTGACAAAGTGTATCAGTGGATGATGAGAATGTCAGTTTTGACAAAGAACACTGTTCATTACAAAAAAGCTCTTATTGAGCTGTTAGAATGTCAGAAACAAGCTTTCTGAGCAGAAAAATGCATTTTGTGACACAGTGAGTCAGTGGATGATGCTAATGTCAGTTTTGACAAAGAACACTGTTCATTACTGAAATGCTCTAATTGAGCTGTTAGAATGTCAGAAATAAGCTTTCTGAGCTGAAAACTGCATTTTGTGACAAAGTGCATCAGTGGATGATGAGAATGTCAGTTTTGACAAAGAACACTGTGCATTACAAAAAAGCTCTAATTGAGCTGTTGGAATGTCAGAAACAAGCTTTCTGAGCAGAAAAATGCATTTTGTGACATAGTGATTCAGTGGATGATGAGAATGTCTTTTTTGACCAAGAACACTGTTCATTACTGAAATGCTCTCAAATGAGCTGTTAGAATGTCAGAAACAAGCTTTCTGAGCAGAAAAAGGCATTTTGTGACATAGTGATTCAGTGGATGATGAGAATGTCAGTTTTGACAAAGAACACTGTTCATTACTGAAATGCTCTCAATGAGCTGTTAGAATGTCAGAAACAAGCTTTCTGAGCTGAAAACTACATTTTGTGACAAAGTGTATCAGTGGATGATGAGAATGTCAGTTTTGACAATGAATACTGTTCATTACTAAAATGCTCTAATTGAGCTGTTAGAATGTCAGAAACAAGCTTTCTGAGCTGAAAACTGCATTTTGTGACAAAGTGGATCAGTGGATGATGAGAATGTCAGTTTTGACAAAGAACACTGTTCATTACTAAAATGCTCTAATTGAGCTGTTAGAATGTCAGAAACAAGCTTTCTGAGCTGAAAACTGCATTTTGTGACATAGTGATTCAGTGGATGATGAGAATGTCAGTTTTGACAAAGAACACTGTTCATTACTGAAATGCTCTCAGTGAGCTGTTAGAATGTCAGAAACAAGCTTTCTGAGCTGAAAACTACATTTTGTGACAAAGTGTATCAGTGGATGATGAGAATGTCAGTTTTGACAATGAATACTGTTCATTACTAAAATGCTCTAATTGAGCTGTTAGAATGTCAGAAACAAGCTTTCTGAGCTGAAAACTGCATTTTGTGACAAAGTGGATCAGTGGATGATGAGAATGTCAGTTTTGACAAAGAACACTGTTCATTACTAAAATGCTCTAATTGAGCTGTTAGAATGTCAGAAATAAGCTTTCTGAGCTGAAAACTGCATTTTGTGACAAAGTGCATCAGTGGATGATGAGAATGTCAGTTTTGACAAAGAACACTGTGCATTACAAAAAAGCTCTAATTCAGCTGTTAGAATGTCAGAAACAAGCTTTCTGAGCAGAAAAAGGCATTTTGTGACATAGTGATTCAGTGGATGATGAGAATGTCAGTTTTGACAAAGAACACTGTTCATTACTAAAATGCTCTAATTGAGCTGTTAGAATGTCAGAAACAAGCTTTCTGAGCAGAAAAATGCATTTTGTGACAAAGTGATTCAGTGGATGATGAGAATGTCAGTTTTGACAAAGAACACTGTTCATTACTGAAATGCTCTAACAAGCTTTCTGAGCTGAAAACTGCATTTTGTGACAAAGTGGATCAGTGGATGATGAGAATGTCAGTTTTGACAAAGAACACTGTTCATTACTAAAATGCTCTAATTGAGCTGTTAGAATGTCAGAAACAAGCTTTCTGAGCTGAAAACTGCATTTTGTGACATAGTGATTCAGTGGATGATGAGAATGTCAGTTTTGACAAAGAACACTGTTCATTACTGAAATGCTCTCAGTGAGCTGTTAGAATGTCAGAAACAAGCTTTCTGAGCTGAAAACTACATTTTGTGACAAAGTGTATCAGTGGATGATGAGAATGTCAGTTTTGACAATGAATACTGTTCATTACTAAAATGCTCTAATTGAGCTGTTAGAATGTCAGAAACAAGCTTTCTGAGCTGAAAACTGCATTTTGTGACAAAGTGGATCAGTGGATGATGAGAATGTCAGTTTTGACAAAGAACACTGTTCATTACTAAAATGCTCTAATTGAGCTGTTAGAATGTCAGAAATAAGCTTTCTGAGCTGAAAACTGCATTTTGTGACAAAGTGCATCAGTGGATGATGAGAATGTCAGTTTTGACAAAGAACACTGTGCATTACAAAAAAGCTCTAATTCAGCTGTTAGAATGTCAGAAACAAGCTTTCTGAGCAGAAAAAGGCATTTTGTGACATAGTGATTCAGTGGATGATGAGAATGTCAGTTTTGACAAAGAACACTGTTCATTACTAAAATGCTCTAATTGAGCTGTTAGAATGTCAGAAACAAGCTTTCTGAGCAGAAAAATGCATTTTGTGACAAAGTGATTCAGTGGATGATGAGAATGTCAGTTTTGACAAAGAACACTGTTCATTACTGAAATGCTCTAATTGAGCTGTTAGAATGTCAGAAACAAGCTTTCTGAGCTGAAAACTGCATTTTGTGACAAAGTGCATCAGTGCATGATGAGAATGTCAGTTGTGACAAAGAACACTGTTCATTACTAAAATGCTCTAATTGAGCTGTTAGAATGTCAGAAACAAGCTTTCTGAGCAGAAAAATGCATTTTGTGACAAAGTGATTCAGTGGATGATGAGAATGTCAGTTTTGACAAAGAACACTGTTCATTACTGAAAAGCTCTAATTGAGCTGTTAGAATGTCAGAAACAAGCTTTCTGAGCTGAAAACTGCATTTTGTGACAAAGTGCATCAGTGGATGATGAGAATGTCAGTTGTGACAAAGAACACTGTTCATTACTAAAATGCTCTAATTGAGCTGTTAGAATGTCAGAAACAAGCTTTCTGAGCAGAAAAATGCATTTTGTGACAAAGTGATTCAGTGGATGATGAGAATGTCAGTTTTGACAAAGAACACTGTTCATTGCTGAAATGCTCTAATTGAGCTGTTAGAATGTCAGAAACAAGCTTTCTGAGCTGAAAACTGCATTTTGTGACAAAGTGCATCAGTGGATGATGAGAATGTCAGTTTTGACAAAGAACACTTTTCATTACTAAAATGCTCTCATTGAGCTGTTAGAATGTCAGAAACAAGCTTTCTGAGCTGAAAACTGCATTTTGTGACAAAGTGCATCAGTGCATGATGAGAATGTCAGTTGTGACAAAGAACACTGTTCATTACTAAAATGCTCTAATTGAGCTGTTAGAATGTCAGAAACAAGCTTTCTGAGCAGAAAAATGCATTTTGTGACAAAGTGATTCAGTGGATGATGAGAATGTCAGTTTTGACAAAGAACACTGTTCATTACTGAAATGCTCTAATTGAGCTGTTAGAATGTCAGAAACATAATTTCTGATCAGAAAAATGCAATTTGTGACAATGTGATTCAGTGGATGATGAGAATGTCAGTTTTGACAAAGAACACTGTTCATTACTGAAATGCTCTCAGTGACCTGTTAGAATGTCAGAAACAAGCTGTCTGAGCAGAAAAATGCATTTTGTGACAAAGTGATGTGGATGATGAGAATGTCAGTTTTGACAAAGAACACTGTTCATTACTGAAATGCTCTAATTGAGCTGTTAGAATGTCAGAAACAAGCTTTCTGATCAGAAAAATGCATTTTGTGACAAAGTGATTCAGTGGATGATGAGAATGTCAGTTTTGACAAAGAACACTGTTCATTACAAAAAAGCTCTAATTGAGCTGTTAGAATGTCACAAACAAGCTTTCTGAGCTGAAAACTGCATTTTGTGACAAAGTGCATCAGTGCATGATGAGAATGTCAGTTGTGACAAAGAACACTGTTCATTACTAAAATGCTCTAATTGAGCTGTTAGAATGTCAGAAACAAGCTTTCTGAGCAGAAAAATGCATTTTGTGACAAAGTGATTCAGTGGATGATGAGAATGTCAGTTTTGACAAAGAACACTGTTCATTACTGAAATGCTCTAATTGAGCTGTTAGAATGTCAGAAACATAATTTCTGATCAGAAAAATGCAATTTGTGACAAAGTGATTCAGTGGATGATGAGAATGTCAGTTTTGACAAAGAACACTGTTCATTACTGAAATGCTCTCAGTGACCTGTTAGAATGTCAGAAACAAGCTGTCTGAGCAGAAAAATGCATTTTGTGACAAAGTGATTCAGTGGATGATGAGAATGTCAGTTTTGACAAAGAACACTGTTCATTACTGAAATGCTCTAATTGAGCTGTTAGAATGTCAGAAACAAGCATTCTGATCAGAAAAATGCATTTTGTGACAAAATGATTCAGTGGATGATGAGAATGTCAGTTTTGACAAAGAACACTGTTCATTACAAAAAAGCTCTAATTGAGCTGTTACAATGTCACAAACAAGCTTTCTGAGCTGAAAACTGCATTTTGTGACAAAGTGCATCAGTGCATGATGAGAATGTCAGTTGTGACAAAGAACACTGTTCATTACTAAAATGCTCTAATTGAGCTGTTAGAATGTCAGAAACAAGCTTTCTGAGCAGAAAAATGCATTTTGTGACAAAGTGATTCAGTGGATGATGAGAATGTCAGTTTTGACAAAGAACACTGTTCATTACTGAAATGCTCTCAATGAGCTGTTAGAATGTCAGAAACAAGCTTTCTGAGCAGAAAAATGCATTTTGTGACAAAGTGATTCAGTGGATGATGAGAATGTCAGTTTTGACAAAGAACACTGTTCATTACTGAAATGCTCTCAATGAGCTGTTAGAATGTCAGAAACAAGCTTTCTGAGCTGAAAACTGCATTTTGTGACAGAGTGCTTCAGTGGATGATGAGAATGTCAGTTTTGACAAAGAACAATGTTCATTACTGAAATGCTCTAATTGAGCTGTTAGAATGTCAGAAACAAGCTTTCTGAGCTGAAAACTGCATTTTGTGACAAAGTGCATCAGTGGATGATGAGAATGTCAGTTGTGACAAAGAACACTGTTCATTACTAAAATGCTCTAATTGAGCTGTTAGAATGTCAGAAACAAGCTTTCTGAGCAGAAAAATGCATTTTGTGACAAAGTGATTCAGTGGATGATGAGAATGTCAGTTTTGACAAAGAACACTGTTCATTACTGAAATGCTATCAGTGACCTGTTAGAATGTCAGAAACAAGCTGTCTGAGCAGAAAAATGCATTTTGTGACAAAGTGATTCAGTGGATGATGAGAATGTCAAGTTTTGACAAAGAACACTGTTCATTACTGAAATGCTCTAATTGAGCTGTTAGAATGTCAGAAATAAGCTTTCTGATCAGAAAAAAGCATTTTGTGACAAAGTGATTCAGTGGATAATGAGAATGTCAGTTTTGACAAAGAACACTGTTCATTACAAAAAAGCTCTAATTGAGCTGTTAGAATGTCAGAAACAAGCTTTCTGAGCTGAAAACTGCATTTTGTGACAAAGTGCATCAGTGCATGATGAGAATGTCAGTTGTGACAAAGAACACTGTTCATTACTAAAATGCTCTAATTGAGCTGTTAGAATGTCAGAAACAAGCTTTCTGAGCAGAAAAATGCATTTTGTGACAAAGTGATTCAGTGGATGATGAGAATGTCAGTTTTGACAAAGAACACTGTTCATTACTGAAATGCTCTAATTGAGCTGTTAGAATGTCAGAAACAAGCTTTCTGAGCAGAAAAATGCATTTTGTGACAAAGTGATTCAGTGGATGATGAGAATGTCAGTTTTGACAAAGAACACTGTTCATTACTGAAATGCTCTAATTGAGCTGTTAGAATGTCAGAAACAAGCTTTCTGAGCTGAAAACTGCATTTTGTGACAAAGTGCATCAGTGCATGATGAGAATGTCAGTTGTGACAAAGAACACTGTTCATTACTAAAATGCTCTAATTGAGCTGTTAGAATGTCAGAAACAAGCTTTCTGAGCAGAAAAATGCATTTTGTGACAAAGTGATTCAGTGGATGATGAGAATGTCAGTTTTGACAAAGAACACTGTTCATTACTGAAATGCTCTAATTGAGCTGTTAGAATGTCAGAAACATAATTTCTGATCAGAAAAATGCAATTTGTGACAATGTGATTCAGTGGATGATGAGAATGTCAGTTTTGACAAAGAACACTGTTCATTACTGAAATGCTCTCAGTGACCTGTTAGAATGTCAGAAACAAGCTGTCTGAGCAGAAAAATGCATTTTGTGACAAAGTGATGTGGATGATGAGAATGTCAGTTTTGACAAAGAACACTGTTCATTACTGAAATGCTCTAATTGAGCTGTTAGAATGTCAGAAACAAGCTTTCTGATCAGAAAAATGCATTTTGTGACAAAGTGATTCAGTGGATGATGAGAATGTCAGTTTTGACAAAGAACACTGTTCATTACAAAAAAGCTCTAATTGAGCTGTTAGAATGTCACAAACAAGCTTTCTGAGCTGAAAACTGCATTTTGTGACAAAGTGCATCAGTGCATGATGAGAATGTCAGTTGTGACAAAGAACACTGTTCATTACTAAAATGCTCTAATTGAGCTGTTAGAATGTCAGAAACAAGCTTTCTGAGCAGAAAAATGCATTTTGTGACAAAGTGATTCAGTGGATGATGAGAATGTCAGTTTTGACAAAGAACACTGTTCATTACTGAAATGCTCTAATTGAGCTGTTAGAATGTCAGAAACATAATTTCTGATCAGAAAAATGCAATTTGTGACAAAGTGATTCAGTGGATGATGAGAATGTCAGTTTTGACAAAGAACACTGTTCATTACTGAAATGCTCTCAGTGACCTGTTAGAATGTCAGAAACAAGCTGTCTGAGCAGAAAAATGCATTTTGTGACAAAGTGATTCAGTGGATGATGAGAATGTCAGTTTTGACAAAGAACACTGTTCATTACTGAAATGCTCTAATTGAGCTGTTAGAATGTCAGAAACAAGCTTTCTGATCAGAAAAATGCATTTTGTGACAAAGTGATTCAGTGGATGATGAGAATGTCAGTTTTGACAAAGAACACTGTTCATTACAAAAAAGCTCTAATTGAGCTGTTAGAATGTCAGAAACAAGCTTTCTGAGCTGAAAAATGCATTTTGTGACAAAGTGATTCAGTGGATGATGAGAATGTCAGTTTTGACAAAGAACACTGTTCATTACTGAAATGCTCTAATTGAGCTGTTAGAATGTCAGAAACAAGCTTTCTGACCTGAAAACTGCATTTTGTGACAAAGTGCATCAGTGGATGATGAGAATGTCAGTTGTGACAAAGAACACTGTTCATTACTAAAATGCTCTAATTGAGCTGTTAGAATGTCAGAAACAAGCTTTCTGAGCAGAAAAATGCATTTTGTGACAAAGTGATTCAGTGGATGATGAGAATGTCAAGTTTTGACAAAGAACACTGGTCATTACTGAAATGCTCTAATTGAGCTGTTAGAATGTCAGAAATAAGCTTTCTGATCAGAAAAAAGCATTTTGTGACAAAGTGATTCAGTGGATAATGAGAATGTCAGTTTTGACAAAGAACACTGTTCATTACAAAAAAGCTCTAATTGAGCTGTTAGAATGTCAGAAACAAGCTTTCTGAGCTGAAAACTGCATTTTGTGACAAAGTGCATCAGTGCATGATGAGAATGTCAGTTGTGACAAAGAACACTGTTCATTACTAAAATGCTCTAATTGAGCTGTTAGAATGTCAGAAACAAGCTTTCTGAGCAGAAAAATGCATTTTGTGACAAAGTGATTCAGTGGATGATGAGAATGTCAGTTTTGACAAAGAACACTGTTCATTACTGAAATGCTCTAATTGAGCTGTTAGAATGTCAGAAACAAGCTTTCTGAGCTGAAAACTGCATTTTGTGACAAAGTGCATCAGTGCATGATGAGAATGTCAGTTGTGACAAAGAACACTGTTCATTACTAAAATGCTCTAATTGAGCTGTTAGAATGTCAGAAACAAGCTTTCTGAGCAGAAAAATGCATTTTGTGACAAAGTGATTCAGTGGATGATGAGAATGTCAGTTTTGACAAAGAACACTGTTCATTACTGAAAAGCTCTAATTGAGCTGTTAGAATGTCAGAAACAAGCTTTCTGATCAGAAAAATGCATTTGGTGACAAAGTGATTCAGTGGATGATGAGAATGTCAGTTTTGACAAAGAACACTGTTCATTACTGAAATGCTCTAATTGAGCTGTTAGAATGTCAGAAACAAGCTTTCTGATCAGAAAAATGCATTTGGTGACAAAGTGATTCAGTGGATGATGAGAATGTCAGTTTTGACAAAGAACACTGTTCATTACTGAAATGCTCTAATTGAGCTGTTAGAATGTCAGAAACAAGCTTTCTGAGCTGAAAACTGCATTTTGTGACAAACTGCATTAGTGGATGATGAGATTGTCAGTTTTGACAAAGAACACTTTTCATTACTGAAATGCTCTAATTGAGCTGTTAGAATGTCAGAAACATGCTTTCTGATCAGAAAAATGCATTTTGTGACAAAGTGATTCAGTGGATGATGAGAATGTCAGTTTTGACAAAGAACACTGTTCATTACTGAAATGCTCTAATTGAGCTGTTAGAATGTCAGAAACAAGCTTTCTGAGCAGAAAAATGCATTTTGTGACAAAGTGATTCAGTGGATGATGAGAATGTCAGTTTTGACAAAGAACACTGTTCATTACTGAAATGCTCTAATTGAGCTGTTAGAATGTCAGAAACAAGCTTTCTGAGCTCAAAACTGCATTTTGTGACAAAGTGCATCAGTGCATGATGAGAATGTCAGTTGTGACAAAGAACACTGTTCATTACTAAAATGCTCTAATTGAGCTGTTAGAATGTCAGAAACAAGCTTTCTGAGCAGAAAAATGCATTTTGTGACAAAGTGATTCAGTGGATGATGAGAATGTCAGTTTTGACAAAGAACACTGTTCATTACTGAAAAGCTCTAATTGAGCTGTTAGAATGTCAGAAACAAGCTTTCTGAGCTGAAAACTGCATTTTGTGACAAAGTGCATCAGTGGATGATGAGAATGTCAGTTGTGACAAAGAACACTATTCATTACTAAAATGCTCTAATTGAGCTGTTAGAATGTCAGAAACAAGCTTTCTGAGCTGAAAACTGCATTTTGTGACAAAGTGCATCAGTGGATGATGAGAATGTCAGTTTTGACAAAGAACACTTTTCATTACTAAAATGCTCTCATTGAGCTGTTAGAATGTCAGAAACAAGCTTTCTGAGCTGAAAACTGCATTTTGTGACAAAGTGCATCAGTGCATGATGAGAATGTCAGTTGTGACAAAGAACACTGTTCATTACTAAAATGCTCTAATTGAGCTGTTAGAATGTCAGAAACAAGCTTTCTGAGCAGAAAAATGCATTTTGTGACAAAGTGATTCAGTGGATGATGAGAATGTCAAGTTTTGACAAAGAACACTGTTCATTACTGAAATGCTCTAATTGAGCTGTTAGATCGTCAGAAATAAGCTTTCTGATCAGAAAAAAGCATTTTGTGACAAAGTGATTCAGTGGATAATGAGAATGTCAGTTTTGACAAAGAACACTGTTCATTACAAAAAAGCTCTAATTGAGCTGTTAGAATGTCAGAAACAAGCTTTCTGAGCTGAAAACTGCATTTTGTGACAAAGTGCATCAGTGCATGATGAGAATGTCAGTTGTGACAAAGAACACTGTTCATTACTAAAATGCTCTAATTGAGCTGTTAGAATGTCAGAAACAAGCTTTCTGAGCAGAAAAATGCATTTTGTGACAAAGTGATTCAGTGGATGATGAGAATGTCAGTTTTGACAAAGAACACTGTTCATTACTGAAATGCTCTAATTGAGCTGTTAGAATGTCAGAAACAAGCTTTCTGAGCTGAAAACTGCATTTTGTGACAAAGTGCATCAGTGCATGATGAGAATGTCAGTTGTGACAAAGAA
Organism: Barbatula barbatula; assembly: GCF_947034865.1. Classification (NCBI taxonomy): domain Eukaryota; kingdom Metazoa; phylum Chordata; class Actinopteri; order Cypriniformes; family Nemacheilidae; genus Barbatula; species Barbatula barbatula. The sequence continues at coordinate 17,766,004 of NC_136778.1, read as the reverse complement.
CACTGTTCATTACTAAAATGCTCTAATTGAGCTGTTAGAATGTCAGAAACAAGCTTTCTGAGCAGAAAAATGCATTTTGTGACAAAGTGATTCAGTGGATGATGAGAATGTCAGTTTTGACAAAGAACACTGTTCATTACTGAAAAGCTCTAATTGAGCTGTTAGAATGTCAGAAACAAGCTTTCTGATCAGAAAAATGCATTTGGTGACAAAGTGATTCAGTGGATGATGAGAATGTCAGTTTTGACAAAGAACACTGTTCATTACTGAAATGCTCTAATTGAGCTGTTAAAATGTCAGAAACAAGCTTTCTGAGCTGAAAACTGCATTTTGTGACAAACTGCATTAGTGGATGATGAGATTGTCAGTTTTGACAAAGAACACTTTTCATTACTGAAATGCTCTAATTGAGCTGTTAGAATGTCAGAAACATGCTTTCTGATCAGAAAAATGCATTTTGTGACAAAGTGATTCAGTGGATGATGAGAATGTCAGTTTTGACAAAGAACACTGTTCATTACTGAAATGCTCTAATTGAGCTGTTAGAAAGTCAGAAACAAGCTTTCTGAGCAGAAAAATGCATTTTGTGACAAAGTGATTCAGTGGATGATGAGAATGTCAGTTTTGACAAAGAACACTGTTCATTACTGAAAAGCTCTAATTGAGCTGTTAGAATGTCAGAAACAAGCTTTCTGAGCTGAAAACTGCATTTTGTGACAAAGTGCATCAGTGGATGATGAGAATGTCAGTTGTGACAAAGAACACTATTCATTACTAAAATGCTCTAATTGAGCTGTTAGAATGTCAGAAACAAGCTTTCTGAGCAGAAAAATGCATTTTGTGACAAAGTGATTCAGTGGATGATGAGAATGTCAGTTTTGACAAAGAACACTGTTCATTACTGAAATGCTCTAATTGAGCTGTTAGAATGTCAGAAACAAGCTTTCTGAGCTGAAAACTGCATTTTGTGACAAAGTGCATCAGTGGATGATGAGAATGTCAGTTTTGACAAAGAACACTTTTCATTACTAAAATGCTCTCATTGAGCTGTTAGAATGTCAGAAACAAGCTTTCTGAGCTGAAAACTGCATTTTGTGACAAAGTGCATCAGTGCATGATGAGAATGTCAGTTGTGACAAAGAACACTGTTCATTACTAAAATGCTCTAATTGAGCTGTTAGAATGTCAGAAACAAGCTTTCTGAGCAGAAAAATGCATTTTGTGACAAAGTGATTCAGTGGATGATGAGAATGTCAGTTTTGACAAAGAACACTGTTCATTACTGAAATGCTCTAATTGAGCTGTTAGAATGTCAGAAACATAATTTCTGATCAGAAAAATGCAATTTGTGACAAAGTGATTCAGTGGATGATGAGAATGTCAGTTTTGACAAAGAACACTGTTCATTACTGAAATGCTCTCAGTGACCTGTTAGAATGTCAGAAACAAGCTGTCTGAGCAGAAAAATGCATTTTGTGACAAAGTGATTCAGTGGATGATGAGAATGTCAGTTTTGACAAAGAACACTGTTCATTACTGAAATGCTCTAATTGAGCTGTTAGAATGTCAGAAACAAGCTTTCTGATCAGAAAAATGCATTTTTTGACAAAGTGATTCAGTGGATGATGAGAATGTCAGTTTTGACAAAGAACACTGTTCATTACAAAAAAGCTCTAATTGAGCTGTTAGAATGTCACAAACAAGCTTTCTGAGCTGAAAACTGCATTTTGTGACAAAGTGCATCAGTGCATGATGAGAATGTCAGTTGTGACAAAGAACACTGTTCATTACTAAAATGCTCTAATTGAGCTGTTAGAATGTCAGAAACAAGCTTTCTGAGCAGAAAAATGCATTTTGTGACAAAGTGATTCAGTGGATGATGAGAATGTCAGTTTTGACAAAGAACACTGTTCATTACTGAAAAGCTCTAATTGAGCTGTTAGAATGTCAGAAACAAGCTTTCTGAGCTGAAAACTGCATTTTGTGACAAAGTGCATCAGTGGATGATGAGAATGTCAGTTGTGACAAAGAACACTGTTCATTACTAAAATGCTCTAATTGAGCTGTTAGAATGTCAGAAACAAGCTTTCTGAGCTGAAAACTGCATTTTGTGACAAAGTGCATCAGTGCATGATGAGAATGTCAGTTGTGACAAAGAACACTGTTCATTACTAAAATGCTCTAATTGAGCTGTTAGAATGTCAGAAACAAGCTTTCTGAGCAGAAAAATGCATTTTGTGACAAAGTGATTCAGTGGATGATGAGAATGTCAGTTTTGACAAAGAACACTGTTCATTACTGAAATGCTCTAATTGAGCTGTTAGAATGTCAGAAACAAGCTTTCTGAGCAGAAAAATGCATTTTGTGACAAAGTGATTCAGTGGATGATGAGAATGTCAGTTTTGACAAAGAACACTGTTCATTACTGAAATGCTCTAATTGAGCTGTTAGAATGTCAGAAACAAGCTTTCTGAGCTGAAAACTGCATTTTGTGACAAAGTGCATCAGTGCATGATGAGAATGTCAGTTGTGACAAAGAACACTGTTCATTACTAAAATGCTCTAATTGAGCTGTTAGAATGTCAGAAACAAGCTTTCTGAGCAGAAAAATGCATTTTGTGACAAAGTGATTCAGTGGATGATGAGAATGTCAGTTTTGACAAAGAACACTGTGCATTACTGAAATGCTCTAATTGAGCTGTTAGAATGTCAGAAACATAATTTCTGATCAGAAAAATGCAATTTGTGACAATGTGATTCAGTGGATGATGAGAATGTCAGTTTTGACAAAGAACACTGTTCATTACTGAAATGCTCTCAGTGACCTGTTAGAATGTCAGAAACAAGCTGTCTGAGCAGAAAAATGCATTTTGTGACAAAGTGATGTGGATGATGAGAATGTCAGTTTTGACAAAGAACACTGTTCATTACTGAAATGCTCTAATTGAGCTGTTAGAATGTCAGAAACAAGCTTTCTGATCAGAAAAATGCATTTTGTGACAAAGTGATTCAGTGGATGATGAGAATGTCAGTTTTGACAAAGAACACTGTTCATTACAAAAAAGCTCTAATTGAGCTGTTAGAATGTCACAAACAAGCTTTCTGAGCTGAAAACTGCATTTTGTGACAAAGTGCATCAGTGCATGATGAGAATGTCAGTTGTGACAAAGAACACTGTTCATTACTAAAATGCTCTAATTGAGCTGTTAGAATGTCAGAAACAAGCTTTCTGAGCAGAAAAATGCATTTTGTGACAAAGTGATTGAGTGGATGATGAGAATGTCAGTTTTGACAAAGAACACTGTTCATTACTGAAATGCTCTAATTGAGCTGTTAGAATGTCAGAAACATAATTTCTGATCAGAAAAATGCAATTTGTGACAAAGTGATTCAGTGGATGATGAGAATGTCAGTTTTGACAAAGAACACTGTTCATTACTGAAATGCTCTCAGTGACCTGTTAGAATGTCAGAAACAAGCTGTCTGAGCAGAAAAATGCATTTTGTGACAAAGTGATTCAGTGGATGATGAGAATGTCAGTTTTGACAAAGAACACTGTTCATTACTGAAATGCTCTAATTGAGCTGTTAGAATGTCAGAAACAAGCTTTCTGATCAGAAAAATGCATTTTGTGACAAAGTGATTCAGTGGATGATGAGAATGTCAGTTTTGACAAAGAACACTGTTCATTACAAAAAAGCTCTAATTGAGCTGTTAGAATGTCAGAAACAAGCTTTCTGAGCTGAAAAATGCATTTTGTGACAAAGTGATTCAGTGGATGATGAGAATGTCAGTTTTGACAAAGAACACTGTTCATTACTGAAATGCTCTCAATGAGCTGTTAGAATGTCAGAAACAAGCTTTCTGAGCTGAAAACTGCATTTTGTGACAGAGTGCATCAGTGGATGATGAGAATGTCAGTTTTGACAAAGAACACTGTTCATTGCTGAAAAGCTCTAATTGAGCTGTTAGAATGTCAGAAACAAGCTTTCTGAGCTGAAAACTGCATTTTGTGACAAAGTGCATCAGTGGATGATGAGAATGTCAGTTTTGACAAAGAACACTGTTCATTACTGAAATGCTCTAATTGAGCTGTTAGAATGTCAGAAACAAGCTTTCTGATCAGAAAAATGCATTTGGTGACAAAGTGATTCAGTGGATGATGAGAATGTCAGTTTTGAAAAAGAACATTGTTCATTACTGAAAAGCTCTAATTGAGCTGTTAGAATGTCAGAAACAAGCTTTCTGAGCTGAAAACTGCATTTTGTGACAAAGTGCATCAGTGGATGATGAGAATGTCAGTTGTGACAAAGAACACTGTTCATTACTAAAATGCTCTAATTGAGCTGTTAGAATGTCAGAAACAAGCTTTCTGAGCAGAAAAATGCATTTTGTGACAAAGTGATTCAGTGGATGATGAGAATGTCAGTTTTGACAAAGAACACTGTTCATTACTGAAATGCTCTAATTGAGCTGTTAGAATGTCAGAAACAAGCTTTCTGATCAGAAAAATGCATTTGGTGACAAAGTGCATCAGTGGATGATGAGAATGTCAGTTTTGACAAAGAACACTTTTCATTACTAAAATGCTCTCATTGAGCTGTTAGAATGTCAGAAACAAGCTTTCTGAGCTGAAAACTGCATTTTGTGACAAAGTGCATCAGTGCATGATGAGAATGTCAGTTGTGACAAAGAACACTGTTCATTACTAAAATGCTCTAATTGAGCTGTTAGAATGTCAGAAACAAGCTTTCTGAGCAGAAAACTGCATTTTGTGACAAAGTGATTCAGTGGATGATGAGAATGTCAGTTTTGACAAAGAACACTGTTCATTACTGAAATGCTCTAATTGAGCTGTTAGAATGTCAGAAACACAATTTCTGATCAGAAAAATGCAATTTGTGACAAAGTGATTCAGTGGATGATGAGAATGTCAGTTTTGAAAAAGAACACTGTTCATTACTGAAATGCTCTCAATGAGCTGTTAGAATGTCAGAAACAAGCTTTCTGAGCTGAAAACTGCATTTTGTGACAGAGTGCGTCAGTGGATGATGAGAATATCAGTTTTGACAAAGAACACTGTTTATTGCTGAAAAGCTCTAATTGAGCTGTTAGAATGTCAGAAACAAGCTTTCTGAGCTGAAAACTGCATTTTGTGACAAAGTGCATCAGTGGATGATGAGAATGTCAGTTGTGACAAAGAACACTGTTCATTACTAAAATGCTCTAATTGAGCTGTTAGAATGTCAGAAACAAGCTTTCTGAGCAGAAAAATGCATTTTGTGACAAAGTGATTCAGTGGATGATGAGAATGTCAGTTTTGACAAAGAACACTGTTCATTACTGAAATGCTCTAATTGAGCTGTAAGAATGTCAGAAACAAGCTTTCTGATCAGAAAAATGCATTTTGTGACAAAGTGATTCAGTGGATGATGAGAATGTCAGTTTTGACAAAGAACACTGTTCATTACTGAAATGCTCTAATTGAGCTGTTAGAATGTCAGAAACAAGCTTTCTGAGCTGAAAACTGCATTTTGTGACAAAGTGCATCAGTGGATGATGAGAATGTCAGTTTTGACAAAGAACACTTTTCATTACTAAAATGCTCTCATTGAGCTGTTAGAATGTCAGAAACAAGCTTTCTGAGCTGAAAACTGCATTTTGTGACAAAGTGCATCAGTGCATGATGAGAATGTCAGTTGTGACAAAGAACACTGTTCATTACTAAAATGCTCTAATTGAGCTGTTAGAATGTCAGAAACAAGCTTTCTGAGCAGAAAAATGCATTTTGTGACAAAGTGATTCAGTGGATGATGAGAATGTCAGTTTTGACAAAGAACACTGTTCATTACTGAAATGCTCTAATTGAGCTGTTAGAATGTAAGAAACATAATTTCTGATCAGAAAAATGCAATTTGTGACAAAGTGATTCAGTGGATGATGAGAATGTCAGTTTTGACAAAGAACACTGTTCATTGCTGAAAAGCTCTAATTGAGCTGTTAGAATGTCAGAAACAAGCATTCTGAGCTGAAAACTGCATTTTGTGACAAAGTGCATCAGTGGATGATGAGAATGTCAGTTTTGACAAAGAACACTGTTCATTACTGAAATGCTCTAATTGAGCTGTTAGAATGTCAGAAACAAGCTTTCTGATCAGAAAAATGCATTTGGTGACAAAGTGATTCAGTGGATGATGAGAATGTCAGTTTTGACAAAGAACACTGTTCATTACTGAAATGCTCTAATTGAGCTGTTAGAATGTCAGAAACAAGCTTTCTGAGCTGAAAACTGCATTTTGTGACAAAGTGCATCAGTGGATGATGAGAATGTCAGTTTTGACAAAGAACACTTTTCATTACTAAAATGCTCTCATTGAGCTGTTAGAATGTCAGAAACAAGCTTTCTGAGCTGAAAACTGCATTTTGTGACAAAGTGCATCAGTGCATGATGAGAATGTCAGTTGTGACAAAGAACACTGTTCATTACTAAAATGCTCTAATTGAGCTGTTAGAATGTCAGAAACAAGCTTTCTGAGCAGAAAAATGCATTTTGTGACAAAGTGATTCAGTGGATGATGAGAATGTCAGTTTTGACAAAGAACACTGTGCATTACAAAAAAGCTCTAATTGAGCTGTTGGAATGTCAGAAACAAGCTTTCTGAGCAGAAAAATGCATTTTGTGACATAGTGATTCAGTGGATGATGAGAATGTCTTTTTTGACCAAGAACACTGTTCATTACTGAAATGCTCTCAAATGAGCTGTTAGAATGTCAGAAACAAGCTTTCTGAGCTGAAAACTGCATTTTGTGACATAGTGAGTCAGTGGATGATGAGAATGTCAGTTTTGACAAAGAACACTGTTCATTACTAAAATGCTCTAATTGAGCTGTTAGAATGTCAGAAATAAGCTTTCTGAGCTGAAAACTGCATTTTGTGACAAAGTGCATAAGTGGATGATGAGAATGTCAGTTTTGACAAAGAACACTGTGCATTACAAAAAAGCTCTAATTGAGCTGTTAGAATGTCAGAAACAAGCTTTCTGAGCAGAAAAAGGCATTTTGTGACATAGTGATTCAGTGGATGATGAGAATGTCAGTTTTGACCAAGAACACTGTTCATTACTGAAATGCTCTCAATGAGCTGTTAGAATGTCAGAAACAAGCTTTCTGAGCTGAAAACTACATTTTGTGACAAAGTGTATCAGTGGATGATGAGAATGTCAGTTTTGACAATCAATACTGTTCATTACTAAAATGCTCTCATTGAGCTGTTAGAATGTCAGAAACAAGCTTTCTGAGCTGAAAACTGCATTTTGTGACAAAGTGGATCAGTGGATGATGAGAATGTCAGTTTTGACAAAGAACACTGTTCATTACTAAAATGCTCTAATTGAGCTGTTAGAATGTCAGAAACAAGCTTTCTGAGCTGAAAACTGCATTTTGTGACATAGTGATTCAGTGGATGATGAGAATAACAGTTTTGACAAAGAACACTGTTCATTACTGAAATGCTCTCAGTGAGCTGTTAGAATGTCAGAAACAAGCTTTCTGAGCTGAAAACTACATTTTGTGACAAAGTGTATCAGTGGATGATGAGAATGTCAGTTTTGACAATGAAAACTGTTCATTACTAAAATGCTCTAATTGAGCTGTTAGAATGTCAGAAACAAGCTTTCTGAGCTGAAAACTGCATTTTGTGACATAGTGAGTCAGTGGATGATGAGAATGTCAGTTTTGACAAAGAACACTGTTCATTACTAAAATGCTCTAATTGAGCTGTTAGAATGTCAGAAATAAGCTTTCTGAGCTGAAAACTGCATTTTGTGACAAAGTGCATAAGTGGATGATGAGAATGTCAGTTTTGACAAAGAACACTGTGCATTACAAAAAAGCTCTAATTGAGCTGTTAGAATGTCAGAAACAAGCTTTCTGAGCAGAAAAAGGCATTTTGTGACATAGTGATTCAGTGGATGATGAGAATGTCAGTTTTGACCAAGAACACTGTTCATTACTGAAATGCTCTAATTGAGCTGTAAGAATGTCAGAAACAAGCTTTCTGATCAGAAAAATGCATTTTGTGACAAAGTGATTCAGTGGATGATGAGAATGTCAGTTTTGACAAAGAACACTGTTCATTACTGAAATGCTCTAATTGAGCTGTTAGAATGTCAGAAACAAGCTTTCTGAGCTGAAAACTGCATTTTGTGACAAAGTGCATCAGTGGATGATGAGAATGTCAGTTTTGACAAAGAACACTTTTCATTACTAAAATGCTCTCATTGAGCTGTTAGAATGTCAGAAACAAGCTTTCTGAGCTGAAAACTGCATTTTGTGACAAAGTGCATCAGTGCATGATGAGAATGTCAGTTGTGACAAAGAACACTGTTCATTACTAAAATGCTCTAATTGAGCTGTTAGAATGTCAGAAACAAGCTTTCTGAGCAGAAAAATGCATTTTGTGACAAAGTGATTCAGTGGATGATGAGAATGTCAGTTTTGACAAAGAACACTGTTCATTACTGAAATGCTCTAATTGAGCTGTTAGAATGTAAGAAACATAATTTCTGATCAGAAAAATGCAATTTGTGACAAAGTGATTCAGTGGATGATGAGAATGTCAGTTTTGACAAAGAACACTGTTCATTGCTGAAAAGCTCTAATTGAGCTGTTAGAATGTCAGAAACAAGCATTCTGAGCTGAAAACTGCATTTTGTGACAAAGTGCATCAGTGGATGATGAGAATGTCAGTTTTGACAAAGAACACTGTTCATTACTGAAATGCTCTAATTGAGCTGTTAGAATGTCAGAAACAAGCTTTCTGATCAGAAAAATGCATTTGGTGACAAAGTGATTCAGTGGATGATGAGAATGTCAGTTTTGACAAAGAACACTGTTCATTACTGAAATGCTCTAATTGAGCTGTTAGAATGTCAGAAACAAGCTTTCTGAGCTGAAAACTGCATTTTGTGACAAAGTGCATCAGTGGATGATGAGAATGTCAGTTTTGACAAAGAACACTTTTCATTACTAAAATGCTCTCATTGAGCTGTTAGAATGTCAGAAACAAGCTTTCTGAGCTGAAAACTGCATTTTGTGACAAAGTGCATCAGTGCATGATGAGAATGTCAGTTGTGACAAAGAACACTGTTCATTACTAAAATGCTCTAATTGAGCTGTTAGAATGTCAGAAACAAGCTTTCTGAGCAGAAAAATGCATTTTGTGACAAAGTGATTCAGTGGATGATGAGAATGTCAGTTTTGACAAAGAACACTGTGCATTACAAAAAAGCTCTAATTGAGCTGTTGGAATGTCAGAAACAAGCTTTCTGAGCAGAAAAATGCATTTTGTGACATAGTGATTCAGTGGATGATGAGAATGTCTTTTTTGACCAAGAACACTGTTCATTACTGAAATGCTCTCAAATGAGCTGTTAGAATGTCAGAAACAAGCTTTCTGAGCTGAAAACTGCATTTTGTGACATAGTGAGTCAGTGGATGATGAGAATGTCAGTTTTGACAAAGAACACTGTTCATTACTAAAATGCTCTAATTGAGCTGTTAGAATGTCAGAAATAAGCTTTCTGAGCTGAAAACTGCATTTTGTGACAAAGTGCATAAGTGGATGATGAGAATGTCAGTTTTGACAAAGAACACTGTGCATTACAAAAAAGCTCTAATTGAGCTGTTAGAATGTCAGAAACAAGCTTTCTGAGCAGAAAAAGGCATTTTGTGACATAGTGATTCAGTGGATGATGAGAATGTCAGTTTTGACCAAGAACACTGTTCATTACTGAAATGCTCTCAATGAGCTGTTAGAATGTCAGAAACAAGCTTTCTGAGCTGAAAACTACATTTTGTGACAAAGTGTATCAGTGGATGATGAGAATGTCAGTTTTGACAATCAATACTGTTCATTACTAAAATGCTCTCATTGAGCTGTTAGAATGTCAGAAACAAGCTTTCTGAGCTGAAAACTGCATTTTGTGACAAAGTGGATCAGTGGATGATGAGAATGTCAGTTTTGACAAAGAACACTGTTCATTACTAAAATGCTCTAATTGAGCTGTTAGAATGTCAGAAACAAGCTTTCTGAGCTGAAAACTGCATTTTGTGACATAGTGATTCAGTGGATGATGAGAATAACAGTTTTGACAAAGAACACTGTTCATTACTGAAATGCTCTCAGTGAGCTGTTAGAATGTCAGAAACAAGCTTTCTGAGCTGAAAACTACATTTTGTGACAAAGTGTATCAGTGGATGATGAGAATGTCAGTTTTGACAATGAAAACTGTTCATTACTAAAATGCTCTAATTGAGCTGTTAGAATGTCAGAAACAAGCTTTCTGAGCTGAAAACTGCATTTTGTGACATAGTGAGTCAGTGGATGATGAGAATGTCAGTTTTGACAAAGAACACTGTTCATTACTAAAATGCTCTAATTGAGCTGTTAGAATGTCAGAAATAAGCTTTCTGAGCTGAAAACTGCATTTTGTGACAAAGTGCATAAGTGGATGATGAGAATGTCAGTTTTGACAAAGAACACTGTGCATTACAAAAAAGCTCTAATTGAGCTGTTAGAATGTCAGAAACAAGCTTTCTGAGCAGAAAAAGGCATTTTGTGACATAGTGATTCAGTGGATGATGAGAATGTCAGTTTTGACCAAGAACACTGTTCATTACTGAAATGCTCTCAATGAGCTGTTAGAATGTCAGAAACAAGCTTTCTGAGCTGAAAACTACATTTTGTGACAAAGTGTATCAGTGGATGATGAGAATGTCAGTTTTGACAATCAATACTGTTCATTACTAAAATGCTCTAATTGAGCTGTTAGAATGTCAGAAACAAGCTTTCTGAGCTGAAAACTGCATTTTGTGACAAAGTGTATCAGTGGATGATGAGAATGTCAGTTTTGACAATGAAAACTGTTCATTACTAAAATGCTCTAATTGAGCTGTTAGAATGTCAGAAACAAGCTTTCTGAGCTGAAAACTGCATTTTGTGACAAAGTGGATCAGTGGATGATGAGAATGTCAGTTTTGACAAAGAACACTGTTCATTACTAAAATGCTCTAATTGAGCTGTTAGAATGTCAGAAATAAGCTTTCTGAGCTGAAAACTGCATTTTGTGACAAAGTGCATCAGTGGATGATGAGAATGTCAGTTTTGACAAAGAACACTGTGCATTACAAAAAAGCTCTAATTCAGCTGTTAGAATGTCAGAAACAAGCTTTCTGAGCAGAAAAAGGCATTTTGTGACATAGTGATTCAGTGGATGATGAGAATGTCAGTTTTGACAAAGAACACTGTTCATTACTAAAATGCTCTAATTGAGCTGTTAGAATGTCAGAAACAAGCTTTCTGAGCTGAAAACTGCATTTTGTGACAAAGTGCATAAGTGGATGATGAGAATGTCAATTTTCACAAAGAACACTGTTCATTACTGAAATGCTCTAATTGAGCTGTTAGAATGTCAGAAACAAGCTTTCTGAGCTGAAAACTGCATTTTGTGACATAGTGATTCAGTGGATGATGAGAATGTCAGTTTTGACAAAGAACACTGTTCATTACTGAAATGCTCTCAATGAGCTGTTAGAATGTCAGAAACAAGCTTTCTGAGCTGAAAACTACATTTTGTGACAAAGTGTATCAGTGGATGAGTAGAATGTCAGTTTTGACAATGAATACTGTTCATTACTAAAATGCTCTAATTGAGCTGTTAGAATGTCAGAAACAAGCTTTTTGAGCTGAAAACTGCATTTTGTGACAAAGTGCATCAGTGGATGATGAGAATGTCAGTTTTGACAATGAATACTGTTCATTACTAAAATGCTCTAATTGAGCTGTTAGAATGTCAGAAACAAGCTTTCTGAGCTGAAAACTGCATTTTGTGACAAAGTGCATAAGTGGATGATGAGAATGTCAGTTTTGACAAAGAACACTGTTCATTACTGAAATGCTCTCAGTGAGTTTTTAGAATGTCAGAAACAAGCTTTCTGAGCTGAAAACTACATTTTGTGACAAAGTGTATCAGTGGATGATGAGAATGTCAGTTTTGACAATGAATACTGTTCAGTACTAAAATGCTCTAACTGAGCTGTTAGAATGTCAGAAACAAGCTTTCTGAGCTGAAAACTGCATTTTGTGACAAAGTGCATCAGTGGATGATGAGAATGTCAGTTTTGACAATGAATACTGTTCATTACTAAAATGCTCTAATTGAGCTGTTAGAATGTCAGAAACAAGCTTTCTGAGCAGAAAAATGCATTTTGTGACATAGTGATTCAGTGGATGATGAGAATGTCAGTTTTGACAAAGAACTATGTTCATTACTGAAATGCTCTCACTGAGCTGTTAGAATGTCAGAAACAAGCTTTCTGAGCTGAAAACTACATTTTGTGACAAAGTGTATCAGTGGATGATGAGAATGTCAGTTTTGATAATGAATACTGTTCATTACTAAAATGCTCTAATTGAGCTGTTAGAATGTCAGAAACAAGCTTTCTGAGCTGAAAACTGCATTTTGTGACAAAGTGCATCAGTGGATGATGAGAATGTCAGTTTTTGACAAAGACCACTGTTCATTACTAAAATGCTCTAATTGAGCTGTTAGAATGTCAGAAACAAGCTTTCTGAGCTGAAAACTGCATTTTGTGACAAAGTGCATCAGTGGATGATGAGAATGTCAGTTTTGACAATGAATACTGTTCATTACTAAAATGCTCTAATTGAGCTGTTAGAATGTCAGAAACAAGCTTTCTGAGCTGAAAACTACATTTTGTGACAAAGTGTATCAGTGGATGATGAGAATGTCAGTTTTGACAATGAATACTGTTCATTACTAAAATGCTCTAATTGAGCTGTTAGAATGTCAGAAACAAGCTTTCTGAGCTGAAAACTGCATTTTGTGACAAAGTGGATCAGTGGATGATGAGAATGTCAGTTTTGACAAAGAACACTGTTCATTACTGAAATGCTCTCAATGAGCTGTTAGAATGTCAGAAACAAGCTTTCTGAGCTGAAAACTACATTTTGTGACAAAGTGTATCAGTGGATGATGAGAATGTCAGTTTTGACAATGAATACTGTTCATTACTAAAATGCTCTAATTGAGCTGTTAGAATGTCAGAAACAAGCTTTCTGAGCTGAAAACTGCATTTTGTGACAAAGTGGATCAGTGGATGATGAGAATGTCAGTTTTGACAAAGAACACTGTTCATTACTGAAATGCTCTAATTGAGCTGTTAGAATGTCAGAAACAAGCTTTCTGAGCTGAAAACTACATTTTGTGACAAAGTGTATCAATGGATGATGAGAATGTCAGTTTTGACAAAGAACACTGTTCATTACTGAAATGCTCTCAGTGAGCTGTTAGAATGTCAGAAACAAGCTTTCTGAGCTGAAAACTACATTTTGTGACAAAGTGTATCAGTGGATGATGAGAATGTCAGTTTTGAGAAAGAACACTGTTCATTACTGAAATGCTCTAATTGAGCTGTTAGAATGTCAGAAACAAGCTTTCTGAGCTGAAATCTGCATTTTGTGACAAAGTTCATCAGTGGATGATGAGAATGTCAGTTTTGACAAAGAACACTGTTCATTACTGAAATGCTCTCAGTGAGCTGTTAGAATGTCAGAAACAAGCTTTCTGAGCTGAAAACTACATTTTGTGACAAAGTGATTCAGTGGATGATGAGAATGTCAGTTTTGACAAAGAACACTGTTCATTACTGAAATGCTCTCAGTGAGCTGTTAGAATGTCAGAAACAAACTTTCTGAGCTGAAAACTACATTTTGTGACAAAGTGTATCAGTGGATGATGAGAATGTCAGTTTTGACAAAGAACACTGTTCATTACAAAAAAGCTCTTATTGAGCTGTTAGAATGTCAGAAACAAGCTTTCTGAGCAGAAAAATGCATTTTGTGACACAGTGAGTCAGTGGATGATGCTAATGTCAGTTTTGACAAAGAACACTGTTCATTACTGAAATGCTCTAATTGAGCTGTTAGAATGTCAGAAATAAGCTTTCTGAGCTGAAAACTGCATTTTGTGACAAAGTGCATCAGTGGATGATGAGAATGTCAGTTTTGACAAAGAACACTGTTCATTACTGAAATGCTCTCAAATGAGCTGTTAGAATGTCAGAAACAAGCTTTCTGAGCTGAAAACTGCATTTTGTGACATAGTGAGTCAGTGGATGATGAGAATGTCAGTTTTGACAAAGAACACTGTTCATTACTAAAATGCTCTAATTGAGCTGTTAGAATGTCAGAAACAAGCTTTCTGAGCTGAAAACTGCATTTTGTGACAAAGTGGATCAGTGGATGATGAGAATGTCAGTTTTGACAAAGAACACTGTTCATTACTAAAATGCTCTAATTGAGCTGTTAGAATGTCAGAAATAAGCTTTCTGAGCTGAAAACTGCATTTTGTGACAAAGTGCATCAGTGGATGATGAGAATGTCAGTTTTGACAAAGAACAATGTGCATTACAAAAAAGCTCTAATTGAGCTGTTAGAATGTCAGAAACAAGCTCTCTGAGCAGAAAAAGGCATTTTGTGACATAGTGATTCAGTGGATGATGAGAATGTCAGTTTTGACAAAGAACACTGTTCATTACTGAAATGCTCTCAATGAGCTGTTAGAATGTCAGAAACAAGCTTTCTGAGCTGAAAACTACATTTTGTGACAAAGTGTATCAGTGGATGATGAGAATGTCAGTTTTGACAATGAATACTGTTCATTACTAAAATGCTCTAATTGAGCTGTTAGAATGTCAGAAACAAGTTTTCTGAGCTGAAAACTGCATTTTGTGACAAAGTGCATCAGTGGATGATGAGAATGTCAGTTTTTGACAAAGAACACTGTTCATTACTAAAATGCTCTAATTGAGCTGTTAGAATGTCAGAAACAAGCTTTCTGAGCTGAAAACTACATTTTGTGACAAAGTGTATCAGTGTATGATGAGAATGTCAGTTTTGACAATGAATACTGTTCATTACTAAAATGCTCTAATTGAGCTGTTAGAATGTCAGAAACAAGCTTTCTGAGCTGAAAACTGCATTTTGTGACATAGTGATTCAGTGGATGATGAGAATGTCAGTTTTGACAATGAATACTGTTCATTACTAAAATGCTCTAATTGAGCTGTTAGAATGTCAGAAACAAGCTTTCTGAGCTGAAAACTGCATTTTGTGACAAAGTGCATAAGTGGATGATGAGAATGTCAGTTTTCACAAAGAACACTGTTCATTACTGAACTGCTCTAATTGAGCTGTTAGAATGTCAGAAACAAGCTTTCTGAGCTGAAAACTGCATTTTGTGACATAGTGATTCAGTGGATGATGAGAATGTCAGTTTTGACAAAGAACACTGTTCATTACTGAAATGCTCTCAGTGAGCTGTTAGAATGTCAGAAACAAGCTTTCTGAGCTGAAAACTACATTTTGTGACAAAGTGTATCAGTGGATGATGAGAATGTCAGTTTTGACAAAGAACACTGTTCATTACCAAAAAGCTCTTATTGAGCTGTTAGAATGTCAGAAACAAGCTTTCTGAGCAGAAAATGCATTTTGTGACACAGTGAGTCAGTGGATGATGCTAATGTCAGTTTTGACAAAGAACACTGTTCATTACTGAAATGCTCTAATTGAGCTGTTAGAATGTCAGAAACAAGCTTTCTGAGCTGAAATCTGCATTTTGTGACAAAGTTCATAAGTGGATGATGAGAATGTCAGTTTTGACAAAGAACACTGTTCATTACTGAAATGTTTCAGTGAGCTGTTAGAATGTCAGAAACAAGCTTTCCGAGCTGAAAACTACATTTTGTGACAAAGTGATTCAGTGGATGATGAGAATGTCAGTTTTGACAAAGAACACTGTTCATTACTGAAATGCTCTCAGTGAGCTGTTAGAATGTCAGAAACAAGCTTTCTGAGCTGAAAACTACATTTTGTGACAAAGTGTATCAGTGGATGATGAGAGTGTCAGTTTTGACAAAGAACACTGTTCATTACAAAAAAGCTCTTATTGAGCTGTTAGAATGTCAGAAACAAGCTTTCTGAGCTGAAAACTGCATTTTGTGACAAAGTGCATCAGTGGATGATGAGAATGTCAGTTTTGACAAAGAACAATGTGCATTACAAAAAAGCTCTAATTGAGCTGTTAGAATGTCAGAAACAAGCTCTCTGAGCAGAAAAAGGCATTTTGTGACATAGTGATTCAGTGGATGATGAGAATGTCAGTTTTGACAAAGAACACTGTTCATTACTGAAATGCTCTCAATGAGCTGTTAGAATGTCAGAAACAAGCTTTCTGAGCTGAAAACTACATTTTGTGACAAAGTGTATCAGTGGATGATGAGAATGTCAGTTTTGACAAAGAACACTGTTCATTACAAAAAAGCTCTAATTGAGCTGTTAGAATGTCAGAAACAAGCTTTCTGAGCTGAAAAATGCATTTTGTGACAAAGTGATTCAGTGGATGATGAGAATGTCAGTTTTGACAAAGAACACTGTTCATTACTGAAATGCTCTCAATGAGCTGTTAGAATGTCAGAAACAAGCTTTCTGAGCTGAAAACTGCATTTTGTGACAGAGTGCATCAGTGGATGATGAGAATGTCAGTTTTGACAAAGAACACTGTTCATTGCTGAAAAGCTCTAATTGAGCTGTTAGAATGTCAGAAACAAGCTTTCTGAGCTGAAAACTGCATTTTGTGACAAAGTGCATCAGTGGATGATGAGAATGTCAGTTTTGACAAAGAACACTGTTCATTACTGAAATGCTCTAATTGAGCTGTTAGAATGTCAGAAACAAGCTTTCTGATCAGAAAAATGCATTTGGTGACAAAGTGATTCAGTGGATGATGAGAATGTCAGTTTTGAAAAAGAACATTGTTCATTACTGAAAAGCTCTAATTGAGCTGTTAGAATGTCAGAAACAAGCTTTCTGAGCTGAAAACTGCATTTTGTGACAAAGTGCATCAGTGGATGATGAGAATGTCAGTTGTGACAAAGAACACTGTTCATTACTAAAATGCTCTAATTGAGCTGTTAGAATGTCAGAAACAAGCTTTCTGAGCAGAAAAATGCATTTTGTGACAAAGTGATTCAGTGGATGATGAGAATGTCAGTTTTGACAAAGAACACTGTTCATTACTGAAATGCTCTAATTGAGCTGTTAGAATGTCAGAAACAAGCTTTCTGATCAGAAAAATGCATTTGGTGACAAAGTGCATCAGTGGATGATGAGAATGTCAGTTTTGACAAAGAACACTTTTCATTACTAAAATGCTCTCATTGAGCTGTTAGAATGTCAGAAACAAGCTTTCTGAGCTGAAAACTGCATTTTGTGACAAAGTGCATCAGTGCATGATGAGAATGTCAGTTGTGACAAAGAACACTGTTCATTACTAAAATGCTCTAATTGAGCTGTTAGAATGTCAGAAACAAGCTTTCTGAGCAGAAAACTGCATTTTGTGACAAAGTGATTCAGTGGATGATGAGAATGTCAGTTTTGACAAAGAACACTGTTCATTACTGAAATGCTCTAATTGAGCTGTTAGAATGTCAGAAACACAATTTCTGATCAGAAAAATGCAATTTGTGACAAAGTGATTCAGTGGATGATGAGAATGTCAGTTTTGAAAAAGAACACTGTTCATTACTGAAATGCTCTCAATGAGCTGTTAGAATGTCAGAAACAAGCTTTCTGAGCTGAAAACTGCATTTTGTGACAGAGTGCGTCAGTGGATGATGAGAATATCAGTTTTGACAAAGAACACTGTTTATTGCTGAAAAGCTCTAATTGAGCTGTTAGAATGTCAGAAACAAGCTTTCTGAGCTGAAAACTGCATTTTGTGACAAAGTGCATCAGTGGATGATGAGAATGTCAGTTGTGACAAAGAACACTGTTCATTACTAAAATGCTCTAATTGAGCTGTTAGAATGTCAGAAACAAGCTTTCTGAGCAGAAAAATGCATTTTGTGACAAAGTGATTCAGTGGATGATGAGAATGTCAGTTTTGACAAAGAACACTGTTCATTACTGAAATGCTCTAATTGAGCTGTAAGAATGTCAGAAACAAGCTTTCTGATCAGAAAAATGCATTTTGTGACAAAGTGATTCAGTGGATGATGAGAATGTCAGTTTTGACAAAGAACACTGTTCATTACTGAAATGCTCTAATTGAGCTGTTAGAATGTCAGAAACAAGCTTTCTGAGCTGAAAACTGCATTTTGTGACAAAGTGCATCAGTGGATGATGAGAATGTCAGTTTTGACAAAGAACACTTTTCATTACTAAAATGCTCTCATTGAGCTGTTAGAATGTCAGAAACAAGCTTTCTGAGCTGAAAACTGCATTTTGTGACAAAGTGCATCAGTGCATGATGAGAATGTCAGTTGTGACAAAGAACACTGTTCATTACTAAAATGCTCTAATTGAGCTGTTAGAATGTCAGAAACAAGCTTTCTGAGCAGAAAAATGCATTTTGTGACAAAGTGATTCAGTGGATGATGAGAATGTCAGTTTTGACAAAGAACACTGTTCATTACTGAAATGCTCTAATTGAGCTGTTAGAATGTAAGAAACATAATTTCTGATCAGAAAAATGCAATTTGTGACAAAGTGATTCAGTGGATGATGAGAATGTCAGTTTTGACAAAGAACACTGTTCATTGCTGAAAAGCTCTAATTGAGCTGTTAGAATGTCAGAAACAAGCATTCTGAGCTGAAAACTGCATTTTGTGACAAAGTGCATCAGTGGATGATGAGAATGTCAGTTTTGACAAAGAACACTGTTCATTACTGAAATGCTCTAATTGAGCTGTTAGAATGTCAGAAACAAGCTTTCTGATCGGAAAAATGCATTTGGTGACAAAGTGATTCAGTGGATGATGAGAATGTCAGTTTTGACAAAGAACACTGTTCATTACTGAAATGCTCTAATTGAGCTGTTAGAATGTCAGAAACAAGCTTTCTGAGCTGAAAACTGCATTTTGTGACAAAGTGCATCAGTGGATGATGAGAATGTCAGTTTTGACAAAGAACACTTTTCATTACTAAAATGCTCTCATTGAGCTGTTAGAATGTCAGAAACAAGCTTTCTGAGCTGAAAACTGCATTTTGTGACAAAGTGCATCAGTGCATGATGAGAATGTCAGTTGTGACAAAGAACACTGTTCATTACTAAAATGCTCTAATTGAGCTGTTAGAATGTCAGAAACAAGCTTTCTGAGCAGAAAAATGCATTTTGTGACAAAGTGATTCAGTGGATGATGAGAATGTCAGTTTTGACAAAGAACACTGTGCATTACAAAAAAGCTCTAATTGAGCTGTTGGAATGTCAGAAACAAGCTTTCTGAGCAGAAAAATGCATTTTGTGACATAGTGATTCAGTGGATGATGAGAATGTCTTTTTTGACCAAGAACACTGTTCATTACTGAAATGCTCTCAAATGAGCTGTTAGAATGTCAGAAACAAGCTTTCTGAGCTGAAAACTGCATTTTGTGACATAGTGAGTCAGTGGATGATGAGAATGTCAGTTTTGACAAAGAACACTGTGCATTACAAAAAAGCTCTAATTGAGCTGTTAGAATGTCAGAAACAAGCTTTCTGAGCAGAAAAAGGCATTTTGTGACATAGTGATTCAGTGGATGATGAGAATGTCAGTTTTGACCAAGAACACTGTTCATTACTGAAATGCTCTCAATGAGCTGTTAGAATGTCAGAAACAAGCTTTCTGAGCTGAAAACTACATTTTGTGACAAAGTGTATCAGTGGATGATGAGAATGTCAGTTTTGACAATCAATACTGTTCATTACTAAAATGCTCTCATTGAGCTGTTAGAATGTCAGAAACAAGCTTTCTGAGCTGAAAACTGCATTTTGTGACAAAGTGGATCAGTGGATGATGAGAATGTCAGTTTTGACAAAGAACACTGTTCATTACTAAAATGCTCTAATTGAGCTGTTAGAATGTCAGAAACAAGCTTTCTGAGCTGAAAACTGCATTTTGTGACATAGTGATTCAGTGGATGATGAGAATGTCAGTTTTGACAAAGAACACTGTTCATTACT
The DNA here is from genome assembly GCF_947034865.1 of Barbatula barbatula. NCBI lineage: Eukaryota > Metazoa > Chordata > Actinopteri > Cypriniformes > Nemacheilidae > Barbatula > Barbatula barbatula. Next base: position 17,745,923 of record NC_136778.1, on the reverse strand, counting down.
GAAATGCTCTCAGTGAGCTGTTAGAATGTCAGAAACAAGCTTTCTGAGCTGAAAACTACATTTTGTGACAAAGTGTATCAGTGGATGATGAGAATGTCAGTTTTGACAATGAAAACTGTTCATTACTAAAATGCTCTAATTGAGCTGTTAGAATGTCAGAAACAAGCTTTCTGAGCTGAAAACTGCATTTTGTGACATAGTGAGTCAGTGGATGATGAGAATGTCAGTTTTGACAAAGAACACTGTTCATTACTAAAATGCTCTAATTGAGCTGTTAGAATGTCAGAAATAAGCTTTCTGAGCTGAAAACTGCATTTTGTGACAAAGTGCATAAGTGGATGATGAGAATGTCAGTTTTGACAAAGAACACTGTGCATTACAAAAAAGCTCTAATTGAGCTGTTAGAATGTCAGAAACAAGCTTTCTGAGCAGAAAAAGGCATTTTGTGACATAGTGATTCAGTGGATGATGAGAATGTCAGTTTTGACCAAGAACACTGTTCATTACTAAAATGCTCTAATTGAGCTGTTAGAATGTCAGAAACAAGCTTTCTGAGCTGAAAACTGCATTTTGTGACAAAGTGGATCAGTGGATGATGAGAATGTCAGTTTTGACAAAGAACACTGTTCATTACTAAAATGCTCTAATTGAGCTGTTAGAATGTCAGAAACAAGCTTTCTGAGCTGAAAACTGCATTTTGTGACATAGTGATTCAGTGGATGATGAGAATGTCAGTTTTGACAAAGAACACTGTTCATTACTGAAATGCTCTCAGTGAGCTGTTAGAATGTCAGAACCAAGCTTTCTGAGCTGAAAACTACATTTTGTGACAAAGTGTATCAGTGGATGATGAGAATGTCAGTTTTGACAATGAAAACTGTTCATTACTAAAATGCTCTAATTGAGCTGTTAGAATGTCAGAAACAAGCTTTCTGAGCTGAAAACTGCATTTTGTGACAAAGTGGATCAGTGGATGATGAGAATGTCAGTTTTGACAAAGAACACTGTTCATTACTAAAATGCTCTAATTGAGCTGTTAGAATGTCAGAAATAAGCTTTCTGAGCTGAAAACTGCATTTTGTGACAAAGTGCATCAGTGGATGATGAGAATGTCAGTTTTGACAAAGAACACTGTGCATTACAAAAAAGCTCTAATTCAGCTGTTAGAATGTCAGAAACAAGCTTTCTGAGCAGAAAAAGGCATTTTGTGACATAGTGATTCAGTGGATGATGAGAATGTCAGTTTTGACAAAGAACACTGTTCATTACTAAAATGCTCTAATTGAGCTGTTAGAATGTCAGAAACAAGCTTTCTGAGCTGAAAACTGCATTTTGTGACAAAGTGCATAAGTGGATGATGAGAATGTCAATTTTCACAAAGAACACTGTTCATTACTGAAATGCTCTAATTGAGCTGTTAGAATGTCAGAAACAAGCTTTCTGAGCTGAAAACTGCATTTTGTGACATAGTGATTCAGTGGATGATGAGAATGTCAGTTTTGACAAAGAACACTGTTCATTACTGAAATGCTCTCAATGAGCTGTTAGAATGTCAGAAACAAGCTTTCTGAGCTGAAAACTACATTTTGTGACAAAGTGTATCAGTGGATGAGTAGAATGTCAGTTTTGACAATGAATACTGTTCATTACTAAAATGCTCTAATTGAGCTGTTAGAATGTCAGAAACAAGCTTTTTGAGCTGAAAACTGCATTTTGTGACAAAGTGCATCAGTGGATGATGAGAATGTCAGTTTTGACAATGAATACTGTTCATTACTAAAATGCTCTAATTGAGCTGTTAGAATGTCAGAAACAAGCTTTCTGAGCTGAAAACTGCATTTTGTGACAAAGTGCATAAGTGGATGATGAGAATGTCAGTTTTGACAAAGAACACTGTTCATTACTGAAATGCTCTCAGTGAGTTTTTAGAATGTCAGAAACAAGCTTTCTGAGCTGAAAACTACATTTTGTGACAAAGTGTATCAGTGGATGATGAGAATGTCAGTTTTGACAATGAATACTGTTCAGTACTAAAATGCTCTAACTGAGCTGTTAGAATGTCAGAAACAAGCTTTCTGAGCTGAAAACTGCATTTTGTGACAAAGTGCATCAGTGGATGATGAGAATGTCAGTTTTGACAATGAATACTGTTCATTACTAAAATGCTCTAATTGAGCTGTTAGAATGTCAGAAACAAGCTTTCTGAGCAGAAAAATGCATTTTGTGACATAGTGATTCAGTGGATGATGAGAATGTCAGTTTTGACAAAGAACTATGTTCATTACTGAAATGCTCTCAATGAGCTGTTAGAATGTCAGAAACAAGCTTTCTGAGCTGAAAACTACATTTTGTGACAAAGTGTATCAGTGGATGATGAGAATGTCAGTTTTGATAATGAATACTGTTCATTACTAAAATGCTCTAATTGAGCTGTTAGAATGTCAGAAACAAGCTTTCTGAGCTGAAAACTGCATTTTGTGACAAAGTGCATCAGTGGATGATGAGAATGTCAGTTTTTGACAAAGACCACTGTTCATTACTAAAATGCTCTAATTGAGCTGTTAGAATGTCAGAAACAAGCTTTCTGAGCTGAAAACTACATTTTGTGACAAAGTGTATCAGTGGATGATGAGAATGTCAGTTTTGACAATGAATACTGTTCATTACTAAAATGCTCTAATTGAGCTGTTAGAATGTCAGAAACAAGCTTTCTGAGCTGAAAACTACATTTTGTGACAAAGTGTATCAGTGGATGATGAGAATGTCAGTTTTGACAATGAATACTGTTCATTACTAAAATGCTCTAATTGAGCTGTTAGAATGTCAGAAACAAGCTTTCTGAGCTGAAAACTGCATTTTGTGACAAAGTGGATCAGTGGATGATGAGAATGTCAGTTTTGACAAAGAACACTGTTCATTACTGAAATGCTCTCAATGAGCTGTTAGAATGTCAGAAACAAGCTTTCTGAGCTGAAAACTACATTTTGTGACAAAGTGTATCAGTGGATGATGAGAATGTCAGTTTTGACAATGAATACTGTTCATTACTAAAATGCTCTAATTGAGCTGTTAGAATGTCAGAAACAAGCTTTCTGAGCTGAAAACTGCATTTTGTGACAAAGTGGATCAGTGGATGATGAGAATGTCAGTTTTGACAAAGAACACTGTTCATTACTGAAATGCTCTAATTGAGCTGTTAGAATGTCAGAAACAAGCTTTCTGAGCTGAAAACTACATTTTGTGACAAAGTGTATCAATGGATGATGAGAATGTCAGTTTTGACAAAGAACACTGTTCATTACTGAAATGCTCTCAGTGAGCTGTTAGAATGTCAGAAACAAGCTTTCTGAGCTGAAAACTACATTTTGTGACAAAGTGTATCAGTGGATGATGAGAATGTCAGTTTTGAGAAAGAACACTGTTCATTACTGAAATGCTCTAATTGAGCTGTTAGAATGTCAGAAACAAGCTTTCTGAGCTGAAATCTGCATTTTGTGACAAAGTTCATCAGTGGATGATGAGAATGTCAGTTTTGACAAAGAACACTGTTCATTACTGAAATGCTCTCAGTGAGCTGTTAGAATGTCAGAAACAAGCTTTCTGAGCTGAAAACTACATTTTGTGACAAAGTGATTCAGTGGATGATGAGAATGTCAGTTTTGACAAAGAACACTGTTCATTACTGAAATGCTCTCAGTGAGCTGTTAGAATGTCAGAAACAAACTTTCTGAGCTGAAAACTACATTTTGTGACAAAGTGTATCAGTGGATGATGAGAATGTCAGTTTTGACAAAGAACACTGTTCATTACAAAAAAGCTCTTATTGAGCTGTTAGAATGTCAGAAACAAGCTTTCTGAGCAGAAAAATGCATTTTGTGACACAGTGAGTCAGTGGATGATGCTAATGTCAGTTTTGACAAAGAACACTGTTCATTACTGAAATGCTCTAATTGAGCTGTTAGAATGTCAGAAATAAGCTTTCTGAGCTGAAAACTGCATTTTGTGACAAAGTGCATCAGTGGATGATGAGAATGTCAGTTTTGACAAAGAACACTGTGCATTACAAAAAAGCTCTAATTGAGCTGTTGGAATGTCAGAAACAAGCTTTCTGAGCATAAAAATGCATTTTGTGACATAGTGATTCAGTGGATGATGAGAATGTCTTTTTTGACCAAGAACACTGTTCATTACTGAAATGCTCTCAAATGAGCTGTTAGAATGTCAGAAACAAGCTTTCTGAGCTGAAAACTGCATTTTGTGACATAGTGAGTCAGTGGATGATGAGAATGTCAGTTTTGACAAAGAACACTGTTCATTACTAAAATGCTCTAATTGAGCTGTTAGAATGTCAGAAACAAGCTTTCTGAGCTGAAAACTGCATTTTGTGACAAAGTGGATCAGTGGATGATGAGAATGTCAGTTTTGACAAAGAACACTGTTCATTACTAAAATGCTCTAATTGAGCTGTTAGAATGTCAGAAATAAGCTTTCTGAGCTGAAAACTGCATTTTGTGACAAAGTGCATCAGTGGATGATGAGAATGTCAGTTTTGACAAAGAACAATGTGCATTACAAAAAAGCTCTAATTGAGCTGTTAGAATGTCAGAAACAAGCTCTCTGAGCAGAAAAAGGCATTTTGTGACATAGTGATTCAGTGGATGATGAGAATGTCAGTTTTGACAAAGAACACTGTTCATTACTGAAATGCTCTCAATGAGCTGTTAGAATGTCAGAAACAAGCTTTCTGAGCTGAAAACTACATTTTGTGACAAAGTGTATCAGTGGATGATGAGAATGTCAGTTTTGACAATGAATACTGTTCATTACTAAAATGCTCTAATTGAGCTGTTAGAATGTCAGAAACAAGTTTTCTGAGCTGAAAACTGCATTTTGTGACAAAGTGCATCAGTGGATGATGAGAATGTCAGTTTTTGACAAAGAACACTGTTCATTACTAAAATGCTCTAATTGAGCTGTTAGAATGTCAGAAACAAGCTTTCTGAGCTGAAAACTACATTTTGTGACAAAGTGTATCAGTGTATGATGAGAATGTCAGTTTTGACAATGAATACTGTTCATTACTAAAATGCTCTAATTGAGCTGTTAGAATGTCAGAAACAAGCTTTCTGAGCTGAAAACTGCATTTTGTGACATAGTGATTCAGTGGATGATGAGAATGTCAGTTTTGACAATGAATACTGTTCATTACTAAAATGCTCTAATTGAGCTGTTAGAATGTCAGAAACAAGCTTTCTGAGCTGAAAACTGCATTTTGTGACAAAGTGCATAAGTGGATGATGAGAATGTCAGTTTTCACAAAGAACACTGTTCATTACTGAACTGCTCTAATTGAGCTGTTAGAATGTCAGAAACAAGCTTTCTGAGCTGAAAACTGCATTTTGTGACATAGTGATTCAGTGGATGATGAGAATGTCAGTTTTGACAAAGAACACTGTTCATTACTGAAATGCTCTCAGTGAGCTGTTAGAATGTCAGAAACAAGCTTTCTGAGCTGAAAACTACATTTTGTGACAAAGTGTATCAGTGGATGATGAGAATGTCAGTTTTGACAAAGAACACTGTTCATTACAAAAAAGCTCTTATTGAGCTGTTAGAATGTCAGAAACAAGCTTTCTGAGCAGAAAATGCATTTTGTGACACAGTGAGTCAGTGGATGATGCTAATGTCAGTTTTGACAAAGAACACTGTTCATTACTGAAATGCTCTAATTGAGCTGTTAGAATGTCAGAAACAAGCTTTCTGAGCTGAAAACTACATTTTGTGACAAAGTGTATCAGTGTATGATGAGAATGTCAGTTTTGACAATGAATACTGTTCATTACTAAAATGCTCTAATTGAGCTGTTAGAATGTCAGAAACAAGCTTTCTGAGCTGAAAACTGCATTTTGTGACATAGTGATTCAGTGGATGATGAGAATGTCAGTTTTGACAATGAACACTGTTCATTACTAAAATGCTCTAATTGAGCTGTTAGAATGTCAGAAACAAGCTTTCTGAGCTGAAAACTGCATTTTGTGACAAAGTGCATAAGTGGATGATGAGAATGTCAGTTTTGACAAAGAACACTGTTCATTACTGAAATGCTCTCAATGAGCTGTTAGAATGTCAGAAACAAGCTTTCTGAGCTGAAAACTACATTTTGTGACAAAGTGTATCAGTGGATGATGAGAATGTCAGTTTTGACAATGAATACTGTTCATTACTAAAATGCTCTAATTGAGCTGTTAGAATGTCAGAAACAAGCTTTCTGAGCTGAAAACTGCATTTTGTGACAAAGTGCATCAGTGGATGATGAGAATGTCAGTTTTTGACAAAGAACACTGTTCATTACTAAAATGCTCTAATTGAGCTGTTAGAATGTCAGAAACAAGCTTTCTGAGCTGAAAACTACATTTTGTGACAAAGTGTATCAGTGTATGATGAGAATGTCAGTTTTGACAATGAATACTGTTCATTACTAAAATGCTCTAATTGAGCTGTTAGAATGTCAGAAACAAGCTTTCTGAGCTGAAAACTGCATTTTGTGACATAGTGATTCAGTGGATGATGAGAATGTCAGTTTTGACAATGAATACTGTTCATTACTAAAATGCTCTAATTGAGCTGTTAGAATGTCAGAAACAAGCTTTCTGAGCTGAAAACTGCATTTTGTGACAAAGTGCATAAGTGGATGATGAGAATGTCAGTTTTCACAAAGAACACTGTTCATTACTGAACTGCTCTAATTGAGCTGTTAGAATGTCAGAAACAAGCTTTCTGAGCTGAAAACTGCATTTTGTGACATAGTGATTCAGTGGATGATGAGAATGTCAGTTTTGACAAAGAACACTGTTCATTACTGAACTGCTCTAATTGAGCTGTTAGAATGTCAGAAACAAGCTTTCTGAGCTGAAAACTACATTTTGTGACAAAGTGTATCAGTGGATGATGAGAATGTCAGTTTTGACAAAGAACACTGTGCATTACAAAAAAGCTCTAATTGAGCTGTTGGAATGTCAGAAACAAGCTTTCTGAGCAGAAAAATGCATTTTGTGACATAGTGATTCAGTGGATGATGAGAATGTCTTTTTTGACCAAGAACACTGTTCATTACTGAAATGCTCTCAAATGAGCTGTTAGAATGTCAGAAACAAGCTTTCTGAGCAGAAAAAGGCATTTTGTGACATAGTGATTCAGTGGATGATGAGAATGTCAGTTTTGACAAAGAACACTGTTCATTACTGAAATGCTCTCAATGAGCTGTTAGAATGTCAGAAACAAGCTTTCTGAGCTGAAAACTACATTTTGTGACAAAGTGTATCAGTGGATGATGAGAATGTCAGTTTTGACAATGAATACTGTTCATTACTAAAATGCTCTAATTGAGCTGTTAGAATGTCAGAAACAAGCTTTCTGAGCTGAAAACTGCATTTTGTGACAAAGTGGATCAGTGGATGATGAGAATGTCAGTTTTGACAAAGAACACTGTTCATTACTAAAATGCTCTAATTGAGCTGTTAGAATGTCAGAAACAAGCTTTCTGAGCTGAAAACTGCATTTTGTGACATAGTGATTCAGTGGATGATGAGAATGTCAGTTTTGACAAAGAACACTGTTCATTACTGAAATGCTCTCAGTGAGCTGTTAGAATGTCAGAAACAAGCTTTCTGAGCTGAAAACTACATTTTGTGACAAAGTGTATCAGTGGATGATGAGAATGTCAGTTTTGACAATGAATACTGTTCATTACTAAAATGCTCTAATTGAGCTGTTAGAATGTCAGAAACAAGCTTTCTGAGCTGAAAACTGCATTTTGTGACAAAGTGGATCAGTGGATGATGAGAATGTCAGTTTTGACAAAGAACACTGTTCATTACTAAAATGCTCTAATTGAGCTGTTAGAATGTCAGAAATAAGCTTTCTGAGCTGAAAACTGCATTTTGTGACAAAGTGCATCAGTGGATGATGAGAATGTCAGTTTTGACAAAGAACACTGTGCATTACAAAAAAGCTCTAATTCAGCTGTTAGAATGTCAGAAACAAGCTTTCTGAGCAGAAAAAGGCATTTTGTGACATAGTGATTCAGTGGATGATGAGAATGTCAGTTTTGACAAAGAACACTGTTCATTACTGAAATGCTCTCAATGAGCTGTTAGAATGTCAGAAACAAGCTTTCTGAGCAGAAAAATGCATTTTGTGACAAAGTGATTCAGTGGATGATGAGAATGTCAGTTTTGACAAAGAACACTGTTCATTACTGAAATGCTCTCAATGAGCTGTTAGAATGTCAGAAACAAGCTTTCTGAGCTGAAAACTGCATTTTGTGACAGAGTGCTTCAGTGGATGATGAGAATGTCAGTTTTGACAAAGAACAATGTTCATTACTGAAATGCTCTAATTGAGCTGTTAGAATGTCAGAAACAAGCTTTCTGAGCTGAAAACTGCATTTTGTGACAAAGTGCATCAGTGGATGATGAGAATGTCAGTTGTGACAAAGAACACTGTTCATTACTAAAATGCTCTAATTGAGCTGTTAGAATGTCAGAAACAAGCTTTCTGAGCAGAAAAATGCATTTTGTGACAAAGTGATTCAGTGGATGATGAGAATGTCAGTTTTGACAAAGAACACTGTTCATTACTGAAATGCTATCAGTGACCTGTTAGAATGTCAGAAACAAGCTGTCTGAGCAGAAAAATGCATTTTGTGACAAAGTGATTCAGTGGATGATGAGAATGTCAAGTTTTGACAAAGAACTCTGTTCATTACTGAAATGCTCTAATTGAGCTGTTAGAATGTCAGAAATAAGCTTTCTGATCAGAAAAAAGCATTTTGTGACAAAGTGATTCAGTGGATAATGAGAATGTCAGTTTTGACAAAGAACACTGTTCATTACAAAAAAGCTCTAATTGAGCTGTTAGAATGTCAGAAACAAGCTTTCTGAGCTGAAAACTGCATTTTGTGACAAAGTGCATCAGTGCATGATGAGAATGTCAGTTGTGACAAAGAACACTGTTCATTACTAAAATGCTCTAATTGAGCTGTTAGAATGTCAGAAACAAGCTTTCTGAGCAGAAAAATGCATTTTGTGACAAAGTGATTCAGTGGATGATGAGAATGTCAGTTTTGACAAAGAACACTGTTCATTACTGAAATGCTCTAATTGAGCTGTTAGAATGTCAGAAACAAGCTTTCTGAGCAGAAAAATGCATTTTGTGACAAAGTGATTCAGTGGATGATGAGAATGTCAGTTTTGACAAAGAACACTGTTCATTACTGAAATGCTCTAATTGAGCTGTTAGAATGTCAGAAACAAGCTTTCTGAGCTGAAAACTGCATTTTGTGACAAAGTGCATCAGTGCATGATGAGAATGTCAGTTGTGACAAAGAACACTGTTCATTACTAAAATGCTCTAATTGAGCTGTTAGAATGTCAGAAACAAGCTTTCTGAGCAGAAAAATGCATTTTGTGACAAAGTGATTCAGTGGATGATGAGAATGTCAGTTTTGACAAAGAACACTGTTCATTACTGAAAAGCTCTAATTGAGCTGTTAGAATGTCAGAAACAAGCTTTCTGAGCTGAAAACTGCATTTTGTGACAAAGTGCATCAGTGGATGATGAGAATGTCAGTTGTGACAAAGAACACTGTTCATTACTAAAATGCTCTAATTGAGCTGTTAGAATGTCAGAAACAAGCTTTCTGAGCAGAAAAATGCATTTTGTGACAAAGTGATTCAGTGGATGATGAGAATGTCAGTTTTGACAAAGAACACTGTTCATTACTGAAATGCTCTAATTGAGCTGTTAGAATGTCAGAAACAAGCTTTCTGAGCTGAAAACTGCATTTTGTGACAAAGTGCATCAGTGGATGATGAGAATGTCAGTTTTGACAAAGAACACTTTTCATTACTAAAATGCTCTCATTGAGCTGTTAGAATGTCAGAAACAAGCTTTCTGAGCTGAAAACTGCATTTTGTGACAAAGTGCATCAGTGCATGATGAGAATGTCAGTTGTGACAAAGAACACTGTTCATTACTAAAATGCTCTAATTGAGCTGTTAGAATGTCAGAAACAAGCTTTCTGAGCAGAAAAATGCATTTTGTGACAAAGTGATTCAGTGGATGATGAGAATGTCAGTTTTGACAAAGAACACTGTTCATTACTGAAATGCTCTAATTGAGCTGTTAGAATGTCAGAAACATAATTTCTGATCAGAAAAATGCAATTTGTGACAATGTGATTCAGTGGATGATGAGAATGTCAGTTTTGACAAAGAACACTGTTCATTACTGAAATGCTCTCAGTGACCTGTTAGAATGTCAGAAACAAGCTGTCTGAGCAGAAAAATGCATTTTGTGACAAAGTGATGTGGATGATGAGAATGTCAGTTTTGACAAAGAACACTGTTCATTACTGAAATGCTCTAATTGAGCTGTTAGAATGTCAGAAACAAGCTTTCTGATCAGAAAAATGCATTTTGTGACAAAGTGATTCAGTGGATGATGAGAATGTCAGTTTTGACAAAGAACACTGTTCATTACAAAAAAGCTCTAATTGAGCTGTTAGAATGTCACAAACAAGCTTTCTGAGCTGAAAACTGCATTTTGTGACAAAGTGCATCAGTGCATGATGAGAATGTCAGTTGTGACAAAGAACACTGTTCATTACTAAAATGCTCTAATTGAGCTGTTAGAATGTCAGAAACAAGCTTTCTGAGCAGAAAAATGCATTTTGTGACAAAGTGATTCAGTGGATGATGAGAATGTCAGTTTTGACAAAGAACACTGTTCATTACTGAAATGCTCTAATTGAGCTGTTAGAATGTCAGAAACATAATTTCTGATCAGAAAAATGCAATTTGTGACAAAGTGATTCAGTGGATGATGAGAATGTCAGTTTTGACAAAGAACACTGTTCATTACTGAAATGCTCTCAGTGACCTGTTAGAATGTCAGAAACAAGCTGTCTGAGCAGAAAAATGCATTTTGTGACAAAGTGATTCAGTGGATGATGAGAATGTCAGTTTTGACAAAGAACACTGTTCATTACTGAAATGCTCTAATTGAGCTGTTAGAATGTCAGAAACAAGCTTTCTGATCAGAAAAATGCATTTTGTGACAAAGTGATTCAGTGGATGATGAGAATGTCAGTTTTGACAAAGAACACTGTTCATTACAAAAAAGCTCTAATTGAGCTGTTAGAATGTCAGAAACAAGCTTTCTGAGCTGAAAAATGCATTTTGTGACAAAGTGATTCAGTGGATGATGAGAATGTCAGTTTTGACAAAGAACACTGTTCATTACTGAAATGCTCTCAATGAGCTGTTAGAATGTCAGAAACAAGCTTTCTGAGCTGAAAACTGCATTTTGTGACAGAGTGCTTCAGTGGATGATGAGAATGTCAGTTTTGACAAAGAACACTGTTCATTACTGAAATGCTCTAATTGAGCTGTTAGAATGTCAGAAACAAGCTTTCTGACCTGAAAACTGCATTTTGTGACAAAGTGCATCAGTGGATGATGAGAATGTCAGTTGTGACAAAGAACACTGTTCATTACTAAAATGCTCTAATTGAGCTGTTAGAATGTCAGAAACAAGCTTTCTGAGCAGAAAAATGCATTTTGTGACAAAGTGATTCAGTGGATGATGAGAATGTCAAGTTTTGACAAAGAACACTGTTCATTACTGAAATGCTCTAATTGAGCTGTTAGAATGTCAGAAATAAGCTTTCTGATCAGAAAAAAGCATTTTGTGACAAAGTGATTCAGTGGATAATGAGAATGTCAGTTTTGACAAAGAACACTGTTCATTACAAAAAAGCTCTAATTGAGCTGTTAGAATGTCAGAAACAAGCTTTCTGAGCTGAAAACTGCATTTTGTGACAAAGTGCATCAGTGCATGATGAGAATGTCAGTTGTGACAAAGAACACTGTTCATTACTAAAATGCTCTAATTGAGCTGTTAGAATGTCAGAAACAAGCTTTCTGAGCAGAAAAATGCATTTTGTGACAAAGTGATTCAGTGGATGATGAGAATGTCAGTTTTGACAAAGAACACTGTTCATTACTGAAATGCTCTAATTGAGCTGTTAGAATGTCAGAAACAAGCTTTCTGAGCTGAAAACTGCATTTTGTGACAAAGTGCATCAGTGCATGATGAGAATGTCAGTTGTGACAAAGAACACTGTTCATTACTAAAATGCTCTAATTGAGCTGTTAGAATGTCAGAAACAAGCTTTCTGAGCAGAAAAATGCATTTTGTGACAAAGTGATTCAGTGGATGATGAGAATGTCAGTTTTGACAAAGAACACTGTTCATTACTGAAAAGCTCTAATTGAGCTGTTAGAATGTCAGAAACAAGCTTTCTGATCAGAAAAATGCATTTGGTGACAAAGTGATTCAGTGGATGATGAGAATGTCAGTTTTGACAAAGAACACTGTTCATTACTGAAATGCTCTAATTGAGCTGTTAGAATGTCAGAAACAAGCTTTCTGATCAGAAAAATGCATTTGGTGACAAAGTGATTCAGTGGATGATGAGAATGTCAGTTTTGACAAAGAACACTGTTCATTACTGAAATGCTCTAATTGAGCTGTTAGAATGTCAGAAACAAGCTTTCTGAGCTGAAAACTGCATTTTGTGAAAAAACTGCATTAGTGGATGATGAGATTGTCAGTTTTGACAAAGAACACTTTTCATTACTGAAATGCTCTAATTGAGCTGTTAGAATGTCAGAAACATGCTTTCTGATCAGAAAAATGCATTTTGTGACAAAGTGATTCAGTGGATGATGAGAATGTCAGTTTTGACAAAGAACACTGTTCATTACTGAAATGCTCTAATTGAGCTGTTAGAATGTCAGAAACAAGCTTTCTGAGCAGAAAAATGCATTTTGTGACAAAGTGATTCAGTGGATGATGAGAATGTCAGTTTTGACAAAGAACACTGTTCATTACTGAAATGCTCTAATTGAGCTGTTAGAATGTCAGAAACAAGCTTTCTGAGCTCAAAACTGCATTTTGTGACAAAGTGCATCAGTGCATGATGAGAATGTCAGTTGTGACAAAGAACACTGTTCATTACTAAAATGCTCTAATTGAGCTGTTAGAATGTCAGAAACAAGCTTTCTGAGCAGAAAAATGCATTTTGTGACAAAGTGATTCAGTGGATGATGAGAATGTCAGTTTTGACAAAGAACACTGTTCATTACTGAAAAGCTCTAATTGAGCTGTTAGAATGTCAGAAACAAGCTTTCTGAGCTGAAAACTGCATTTTGTGACAAAGTGCATCAGTGGATGATGAGAATGTCAGTTGTGACAAAGAACACTATTCATTACTAAAATGCTCTAATTGAGCTGTTAGAATGTCAGAAACAAGCTTTCTGAGCAGAAAAATGCATTTTGTGACAAAGTGATTCAGTGGATGATGAGAATGTCAGTTTTGACAAAGAACACTGTTCATTACTGAAATGCTCTAATTGAGCTGTTAGAATGTCAGAAACAAGCTTTCTGAGCTGAAAACTGCATTTTGTGACAAAGTGCATCAGTGGATGATGAGAATGTCAGTTTTGACAAAGAACACTTTTCATTACTAAAATGCTCTCATTGAGCTGTTAGAATGTCAGAAACAAGCTTTCTGAGCTGAAAACTGCATTTTGTGACAAAGTGCATCAGTGCATGATGAGAATGTCAGTTGTGACAAAGAACACTGTTCATTACTAAAATGCTCTAATTGAGCTGTTAGAATGTCAGAAACAAGCTTTCTGAGCAGAAAAATGCATTTTGTGACAAAGTGATTCAGTGGATGATGAGAATGTCAAGTTTTGACAAAGAACACTGTTCATTACTGAAATGCTCTAATTGAGCTGTTAGAATGTCAGAAATAAGCTTTCTGATCAGAAAAAAGCATTTTGTGACAAAGTGATTCAGTGGATAATGAGAATGTCAGTTTTGACAAAGAACACTGTTCATTACAAAAAAGCTCTAATTGAGCTGTTAGAATGTCAGAAACAAGCTTTCTGAGCTGAAAACTGCATTTTGTGACAAAGTGCATCAGTGCATGATGAGAATGTCAGTTGTGACAAAGAACACTGTTCATTACTAAAATGCTCTAATTGAGCTGTTAGAATGTCAGAAACAAGCTTTCTGAGCAGAAAAATGCATTTTGTGACAAAGTGATTCAGTGGATGATGAGAATGTCAGTTTTGACAAAGAACACTGTTCATTACTGAAATGCTCTAATTGAGCTGTTAGAATGTCAGAAACAAGCTTTCTGAGCTGAAAACTGCATTTTGTGACAAAGTGCATCAGTGCATGATGAGAATGTCAGTTGTGACAAAGAACACTGTTCATTACTAAAATGCTCTAATTGAGCTGTTAGAATGTCAGAAACAAGCTTTCTGAGCAGAAAAATGCATTTTGTGACAAAGTGATTCAGTGGATGATGAGAATGTCAGTTTTGACAAAGAACACTGTTCATTACTGAAATGCTCTAATTGAGCTGTTAGAATGTCAGAAACATAATTTCTGATCAGAAAAATGCAATTTGTGACAAAGTGATTCAGTGGATGATGAGAATGTCAGTTTTGACAAAGAACACTGTTCATTACTGAAATGCTCTCAGTGACCTGTTAGAATGTCAGAAACAAGCTGTCTGAGCAGAAAAATGCATTTTGTGACAAAGTGATTCAGTGGATGATGAGAATGTCAGTTTTGACAAAGAACACTGTTCATTACTGAAATGCTCTAATTGAGCTGTTAGAATGTCAGAAACAAGCTTTCTGATCAGAAAAATGCATTTTGTGACAAAGTGATTCAGTGGATGATGAGAATGTCAGTTTTGACAAAGAACACTGTTCATTACAAAAAAGCTCTAATTGAGCTGTTAGAATGTCAGAAACAAGCTTTCTGAGCTGAAAAATGCATTTTGTGACAAAGTGATTCAGTGGATGATGAGAATGTCAGTTTTGACAAAGAACACTGTTCATTACTGAAATGCTCTCAATGAGCTGTTAGAATGTCAGAAACAAGCTTTCTGAGCTGAAAACTGCATTTTGTGACAGAGTGCTTCAGTGGATGATGAGAATGTCAGTTTTGACAAAGAACACTGTTCATTACTGAAATGCTCTAATTGAGCTGTTAGAATGTCAGAAACAAGCTTTCTGACCTGAAAACTGCATTTTGTGACAAAGTGCATCAGTGGATGATGAGAATGTCAGTTGTGACAAAGAACACTGTTCATTACTAAAATGCTCTAATTGAGCTGTTAGAATGTCAGAAACAAGCTTTCTGAGCAGAAAAATGCATTTTGTGACAAAGTGATTCAGTGGATGATGAGAATGTCAAGTTTTGACAAAGAACACTGTTCATTACTGAAATGCTCTAATTGAGCTGTTAGAATGTCAGAAATAAGCTTTCTGATCAGAAAAAAGCATTTTGTGACAAAGTGATTCAGTGGATAATGAGAATGTCAGTTTTGACAAAGAACACTGTTCATTACAAAAAAGCTCTAATTGAGCTGTTAGAATGTCAGAAACAAGCTTTCTGAGCTGAAAACTGCATTTTGTGACAAAGTGCATCAGTGCATGATGAGAATGTCAGTTGTGACAAAGAACACTGTTCATTACTAAAATGCTCTAATTGAGCTGTTAGAATGTCAGAAACAAGCTTTCTGAGCAGAAAAATGCATTTTGTGACAAAGTGATTCAGTGGATGATGAGAATGTCAGTTTTGACAAAGAACACTGTTCATTACTGAAATGCTCTAATTGAGCTGTTAGAATGTCAGAAACAAGCTTTCTGAGCTGAAAACTGCATTTTGTGACAAAGTGCATCAGTGCATGATGAGAATGTCAGTTGTGACAAAGAACACTGTTCATTACTAAAATGCTCTAATTGAGCTGTTAGAATGTCAGAAACAAGCTTTCTGAGCAGAAAAATGCATTTTGTGACAAAGTGATTCAGTGGATGATGAGAATGTCAGTTTTGACAAAGAACACTGTTCATTACTGAAAAGCTCTAATTGAGCTGTTAGAATGTCAGAAACAAGCTTTCTGATCAGAAAAATGCATTTGGTGACAAAGTGATTCAGTGGATGATGAGAATGTCAGTTTTGACAAAGAACACTGTTCATTACTGAAATGCTCTAATTGAGCTGTTAGAATGTCAGAAACAAGCTTTCTGATCAGAAAAATGCATTTGGTGACAAAGTGATTCAGTGGATGATGAGAATGTCAGTTTTGACAAAGAACACTGTTCATTACTGAAATGCTCTAATTGAGCTGTTAGAATGTCAGAAACAAGCTTTCTGAGCTGAAAACTGCATTTTGTGAAAAAACTGCATTAGTGGATGATGAGATTGTCAGTTTTGACAAAGAACACTTTTCATTACTGAAATGCTCTAATTGAGCTGTTAGAATGTCAGAAACATGCTTTCTGATCAGAAAAATGCATTTTGTGACAAAGTGATTCAGTGGATGATGAGAATGTCAGTTTTGACAAAGAACACTGTTCATTACTGAAATGCTCTAATTGAGCTGTTAGAATGTCAGAAACAAGCTTTCTGAGCAGAAAAATGCATTTTGTGACAAAGTGATTCAGTGGATGATGAGAATGTCAGTTTTGACAAAGAACACTGTTCATTACTGAAATGCTCTAATTGAGCTGTTAGAATGTCAGAAACAAGCTTTCTGAGCTCAAAACTGCATTTTGTGACAAAGTGCATCAGTGCATGATGAGAATGTCAGTTGTGACAAAGAACACTGTTCATTACTAAAATGCTCTAATTGAGCTGTTAGAATGTCAGAAACAAGCTTTCTGAGCAGAAAAATGCATTTTGTGACAAAGTGATTCAGTGGATGATGAGAATGTCAGTTTTGACAAAGAACACTGTTCATTACTGAAAAGCTCTAATTGAGCTGTTAGAATGTCAGAAACAAGCTTTCTGAGCTGAAAACTGCATTTTGTGACAAAGTGCATCAGTGGATGATGAGAATGTCAGTTGTGACAAAGAACACTATTCATTACTAAAATGCTCTAATTGAGCTGTTAGAATGTCAGAAACAAGCTTTCTGAGCAGAAAAATGCATTTTGTGACAAAGTGATTCAGTGGATGATGAGAATGTCAGTTTTGACAAAGAACACTGTTCATTACTGAAATGCTCTAATTGAGCTGTTAGAATGTCAGAAACAAGCTTTCTGAGCTGAAAACTGCATTTTGTGACAAAGTGCATCAGTGGATGATGAGAATGTCAGTTTTGACAAAGAACACTTTTCATTACTAAAATGCTCTCATTGAGCTGTTAGAATGTCAGAAACAAGCTTTCTGAGCTGAAAACTGCATTTTGTGACAAAGTGCATCAGTGCATGATGAGAATGTCAGTTGTGACAAAGAACACTGTTCATTACTAAAATGCTCTAATTGAGCTGTTAGAATGTCAGAAACAAGCTTTCTGAGCAGAAAAATGCATTTTGTGACAAAGTGATTCAGTGGATGATGAGAATGTCAAGTTTTGACAAAGAACACTGTTCATTACTGAAATGCTCTAATTGAGCTGTTAGAATGTCAGAAATAAGCTTTCTGATCAGAAAAAAGCATTTTGTGACAAAGTGATTCAGTGGATAATGAGAATGTCAGTTTTGACAAAGAACACTGTTCATTACAAAAAAGCTCTAATTGAGCTGTTAGAATGTCAGAAACAAGCTTTCTGAGCTGAAAACTGCATTTTGTGACAAAGTGCATCAGTGCATGATGAGAATGTCAGTTGTGACAAAGAACACTGTTCATTACTAAAATGCTCTAATTGAGCTGTTAGAATGTCAGAAACAAGCTTTCTGAGCAGAAAAATGCATTTTGTGACAAAGTGATTCAGTGGATGATGAGAATGTCAGTTTTGACAAAGAACACTGTTCATTACTGAAATGCTCTAATTGAGCTGTTAGAATGTCAGAAACAAGCTTTCTGAGCTGAAAACTGCATTTTGTGACAAAGTGCATCAGTGCATGATGAGAATGTCAGTTGTGACAAAGAACACTGTTCATTACTAAAATGCTCTAATTGAGCTGTTAGAATGTCAGAAACAAGCTTTCTGAGCAGAAAAATGCATTTTGTGACAAAGTGATTCAGTGGATGATGAGAATGTCAGTTTTGACAAAGAACACTGTTCATTACTGAAAAGCTCTAATTGAGCTGTTAGAATGTCAGAAACAAGCTTTCTGATCAGAAAAATGCATTTGGTGACAAAGTGATTCAGTGGATGATGAGAATGTCAGTTTTGACAAAGAACACTGTTCATTACTGAAATGCTCTAATTGAGCTGTTAGAATGTCAGAAACAAGCTTTCTGATCAGAAAAATGCATTTGGTGACAAAGTGATTCAGTGGATGATGAGAATGTCAGTTTTGACAAAGAACACTGTTCATTACTGAAATGCTCTAATTGAGCTGTTAAAATGTCAGAAACAAGCTTTCTGAGCTGAAAACTGCATTTTGTGACAAACTGCATTAGTGGATGATGAGATTGTCAGTTTTGACAAAGAACACTTTTCATTACTGAAATGCTCTAATTGAGCTGTTAGAATGTCAGAAACATGCTTTCTGATCAGAAAAATGCATTTTGTGACAAAGTGATTCAGTGGATGATGAGAATGTCAGTTTTGACAAAGAACACTGTTCATTACTGAAATGCTCTAATTGAGCTGTTAGAAAGTCAGAAACAAGCTTTCTGAGCAGAAAAATGCATTTTGTGACAAAGTGATTCAGTGGATGATGAGAATGTCAGTTTTGACAAAGAACACTGTTCATTACTGAAAAGCTCTAATTGAGCTGTTAGA
The DNA here is from genome assembly GCF_947034865.1 of Barbatula barbatula. Taxonomy (NCBI): domain Eukaryota; kingdom Metazoa; phylum Chordata; class Actinopteri; order Cypriniformes; family Nemacheilidae; genus Barbatula; species Barbatula barbatula. The sequence continues at coordinate 17,727,094 of NC_136778.1, read as the reverse complement.
ATGTCAGAAACAAGCTTTCTGAGCTGAAAACTGCATTTTGTGACAAAGTGCATCAGTGGATGATGAGAATGTCAGTTGTGACAAAGAACACTATTCATTACTAAAATGCTCTAATTGAGCTGTTAGAATGTCAGAAACAAGCTTTCTGAGCAGAAAAATGCATTTTGTGACAAAGTGATTCAGTGGATGATGAGAATGTCAGTTTTGACAAAGAACACTGTTCATTACTGAAATGCTCTGATTGAGCTGTTAGAATGTCAGAAACAAGCTTTCTGAGCTGAAAACTGCATTTTGTGACAAAGTGCATCAGTGGATGATGAGAATGTCAGTTTTGACAAAGAACACTTTTCATTACTAAAATGCTCTCATTGAGCTGTTAGAATGTCAGAAACAAGCTTTCTGAGCTGAAAACTGCATTTTGTGACAAAGTGCATCAGTGCATGATGAGAATGTCAGTTGTGACAAAGAACACTGTTCATTACTAAAATGCTCTAATTGAGCTGTTAGAATGTCAGAAACAAGCTTTCTGAGCAGAAAAATGCATTTTGTGACAAAGTGATTCAGTGGATGATGAGAATGTCAGTTTTGACAAAGAACACTGTTCATTACTGAAATGCTCTAATTGAGCTGTTAGAATGTCAGAAACATCATTTCTGATCAGAAAAATGCAATTTGTGACAAAGTGATTCAGTGGATGATGAGAATGTCAGTTTTGACAAAGAACACTGTTCATTACTGAAATGCTCTCAGTGACCTGTTAGAATGTCAGAAACAAGCTGTCTGAGCAGAAAAATGCATTTTGTGACAAAGTGATTCAGTGGATGATGAGAATGTCAGTTTTGACAAAGAACACTGTTCATTACTGAAATGCTCTAATTGAGCTGTTAGAATGTCAGAAACAAGCTTTCTGATCAGAAAAATGCATTTTTTGACAAAGTGATTCAGTGGATGATGAGAATGTCAGTTTTGACAAAGAACACTGTTCATTACAAAAAAGCTCTAATTGAGCTGTTAGAATGTCACAAACAAGCTTTCTGAGCTGAAAACTGCATTTTGTGACAAAGTGCATCAGTGCATGATGAGAATGTCAGTTGTGACAAAGAACACTGTTCATTACTAAAATGCTCTAATTGAGCTGTTAGAATGTCAGAAACAAGCTTTCTGAGCAGAAAAATGCATTTTGTGACAAAGTGATTCAGTGGATGATGAGAATGTCAGTTTTGACAAAGAACACTGTTCATTACTGAAAAGCTCTAATTGAGCTGTTAGAATGTCAGAAACAAGCTTTCTGAGCTGAAAACTGCATTTTGTGACAAAGTGCATCAGTGGATGATGAGAATGTCAGTTGTGACAAAGAACACTGTTCATTACTAAAATGCTCTAATTGAGCTGTTAGAATGTCAGAAACAAGCTTTCTGAGCAGAAAAATGAATTTTGTGACAAAGTGATTCAGTGGATGATGAGAATGTCAGTTTTGACAAAGAACACTGTTCATTACTGAAATGCTCTAATTGAGCTGTTAGAATGTCAGAAACAAGCTTTCTGAGCTGAAAACTGCATTTTGTGACAAAGTGCATCAGTGGATGATGAGAATGTCAGTTTTGACAAAGAACACTTTTCATTACTAAAATGCTCTCATTGAGCTGTTAGAATGTCAGAAACAAGCTTTCTGAGCTGAAAACTGCATTTTGTGACAAAGTGCATCAGTGCATGATGAGAATGTCAGTTGTGACAAAGAACACTGTTCATTACTAAAATGCTCTAATTGAGCTGTTAGAATGTCAGAAACAAGCTTTCTGAGCAGAAAAATGCATTTTGTGACAAAGTGATTCAGTGGATGATGAGAATGTCAGTTTTGACAAAGAACACTGTTCATTACTGAAATGCTCTAATTGAGCTGTTAGAATGTCAGAAACATAATTTCTGATCAGAAAAATGCAATTTGTGACAAAGTGATTCAGTGGATGATGAGAATGTCAGTTTTGACAAAGAACACTGTTCATTACTGAAATGCTCTCAGTGACCTGTTAGAATGTCAGAAACAAGCTGTCTGAGCAGAAAAATGCATTTTGTGACAAAGTGATTCAGTGGATGATGAGAATGTCAGTTTTGACAAAGAACACTGTTCATTACTGAAATGCTCTAATTGAGCTGTTAGAATGTCAGAAACAAGCTTTCTGATCAGAAAAATGCATTTTTTGACAAAGTGATTCAGTGGATGATGAGAATGTCAGTTTTGACAAAGAACACTGTTCATTACAAAAAAGCTCTAATTGAGCTGTTAGAATGTCACAAACAAGCTTTCTGAGCTGAAAACTGCATTTTGTGACAAAGTGCATCAGTGCATGATGAGAATGTCAGTTGTGACAAAGAACACTGTTCATTACTATAATGCTCTAATTGAGCTGTTAGAATGTCAGAAACAAGCTTTCTGCGCAGAAAAATGCATTTTGTGACAAAGTGATTCAGTGGATGATGAGAATGTCAGTTTTGACAAAAAACACTGTTCATTACTGAAATGCTCTCAATGAGCTGTTAGAATGTCAGAAACAAGCTTTCTGAGCTGAAAACTGCATTTTGTGACAAAGTGATTCAGTGGATGATGAGAATGTCAGTTTTGACAAAGAACACTGTTCATTACTGAAATGCTCTAATTGAGCTGTTAGAATGTCAGAAACAAGCTTTCTGATCAGAAAAATGCATTTGGTGACAATGTGATTCAGTGGATGATGAGAATGTCAGTTTTGACAAAGAACACTGTTCATTACTGAAATGCTCTAATTGAGCTGTTAGAATGTCAGAAACAAGCTTTCTGAGCTGAAAACTGCATTTTGTGACAAACTGCATTAGTGGATGATGAGAATGTCAGTTTTGACAAAGAACACTGTTCATTACTGAAATGCTCTAATTGAGCTGTTAGAATGTCAGAAACAAGCTTTCTGAGCTGAAAACTGCATTTTGTGACAAAGTGCATCAGTGGATGATGAGAATGTCAGTTTTGACAAAGAACACTGTTCATTACTGAAATGCTCTCAATGAGCTGTTAGAATGTCAGAAACAAGCTTTCTGAGCAGAAAAATGCATTTTGTGACAAAGTGATTCAGTGGATGATGAGAATGTCAGTTTTGACAAAGAACACTGTTCATTACTGAAATGCTCTCAATGAGCTGTTAGAATGTCAGAAACAAGCTTTCTGAGCTGAAAACTGCATTTTGTGACAGAGTGCATCAGTGGATGATGAGAATGTCAGTTTTGACAAAGAACACTGTTCATTGCTGAAAAGCTCTAATTGAGCTGTTAGAATGTCAGAAACAAGCTTTCTGAGCTGAAAACTGCATTTTGTGACAAAGTGCATCAGTGGATGATGAGAATGTCAGTTTTGACAAAGAACACTGTTCATTACTGAAATGCTCTAATTGAGCTGTTAGAATGTCAGAAACAAGCTTTCTGATCAGAAAAATGCATTTTGGTGACAAAGTGATTCAGTGGATGATGAGAATGTCAGTTTTGAAAAAGAACATTGTTCATTACTGAAAAGCTCTAATTGAGCTGTTAGAATGTCAGAAACAAGCTTTCTGAGCTGAAAACTGCATTTTGTGACAAAGTGCATCAGTGGATGATGAGAATGTCAGTTGTGACAAAGAACACTGTTCATTACTAAAATGCTCTAATTGAGCTGTTAGAATGTCAGAAACAAGCTTTCTGAGCAGAAAAATGCATTTTGTGACAAAGTGATTCAGTGGATGATGAGAATGTCAGTTTTGACAAAGAACACTGTTCATTACTGAAATGCTCTAATTGAGCTGTTAGAATGTCAGAAACAAGCTTTCTGATCAGAAAAATGCATTTGGTGACAAAGTGCATCAGTGGATGATGAGAATGTCAGTTTTGACAAAGAACACTTTTCATTACTAAAATGCTCTCATTGAGCTGTTAGAATGTCAGAAACAAGCTTTCTGAGCTGAAAACTGCATTTTGTGACAAAGTGCATCAGTGCATGATGAGAATGTCAGTTGTGACAAAGAACACTGTTCATTACTAAAATGCTCTAATTGAGCTGTTAGAATGTCAGAAACAAGCTTTCTGAGCAGAAAACTGCATTTTGTGACAAAGTGATTCAGTGGATGATGAGAATGTCAGTTTTGACAAAGAACACTGTTCATTACTGAAATGCTCTAATTGAGCTGTTAGAATGTCAGAAACACAATTTCTGATCAGAAAAATGCAATTTGTGACAAAGTGATTCAGTGGATGATGAGAATGTCAGTTTTGAAAAAGAACACTGTTCATTACTGAAATGCTCTCAATGAGCTGTTAGAATGTCAGAAACAAGCTTTCTGAGCTGAAAACTGCATTTTGTGACAGAGTGCGTCAGTGGATGATGAGAATATCAGTTTTGACAAAGAACACTGTTTATTGCTGAAAAGCTCTAATTGAGCTGTTAGAATGTCAGAAACAAGCTTTCTGAGCTGAAAACTGCATTTTGTGACAAAGTGCATCAGTGGATGATGAGAATGTCAGTTGTGACAAAGAACACTGTTCATTACTAAAATGCTCTAATTGAGCTGTTAGAATGTCAGAAACAAGCTTTCTGAGCAGAAAAATGCATTTTGTGACAAAGTGATTCAGTGGATGATGAGAATGTCAGTTTTGACAAAGAACACTGTTCATTACTGAAATGCTCTAATTGAGCTGTAAGAATGTCAGAAACAAGCTTTCTGATCAGAAAAATGCATTTTGTGACAAAGTGATTCAGTGGATGATGAGAATGTCAGTTTTGACAAAGAACACTGTTCATTACTGAAATGCTCTAATTGAGCTGTTAGAATGTCAGAAACAAGCTTTCTGAGCTGAAAACTGCATTTTGTGACAAAGTGCATCAGTGGATGATGAGAATGTCAGTTTTGACAAAGAACACTTTTCATTACTAAAATGCTCTCATTGAGCTGTTAGAATGTCAGAAACAAGCTTTCTGAGCTGAAAACTGCATTTTGTGACAAAGTGCATCAGTGCATGATGAGAATGTCAGTTGTGACAAAGAACACTGTTCATTACTAAAATGCTCTAATTGAGCTGTTAGAATGTCAGAAACAAGCTTTCTGAGCAGAAAAATGCATTTTGTGACAAAGTGATTCAGTGGATGATGAGAATGTCAGTTTTGACAAAGAACACTGTTCATTACTGAAATGCTCTAATTGAGCTGTTAGAATGTCAGAAACATAATTTCTGATCAGAAAAATGCAATTTGTGACAAAGTGATTCAGTGGATGATGAGAATGTCAGTTTTGACAAAGAACACTGTTCATTACTGAAATGCTCTCAGTGACCTGTTAGAATGTCAGAAACAAGCTGTCTGAGCAGAAAAATGCATTTTGTGACAAAGTGATTCAGTGGATGATGAGAATGTCAGTTTTGACAAAGAACACTGTTCATTACTGAAATGCTCTAATTGAGCTGTTAGAATGTCAGAAACAAGCTTTCTGATCAGAAAAATGCATTTTTTGACAAAGTGATTCAGTGGATGATGAGAATGTCAGTTTTGACAAAGAACACTGTTCATTACTGAAATGCTCTAACAAGCTTTCTGAGCTGAAAACTGCATTTTGTGACAAAGTGGATCAGTGGATGATGAGAATGTCAGTTTTGACAAAGAACACTGTTCATTACTAAAATGCTCTAATTGAGCTGTTAGAATGTCAGAAACAAGCTTTCTGAGCTGAAAACTGCATTTTGTGACATAGTGATTCAGTGGATGATGAGAATGTCAGTTTTGACAAAGAACACTGTTCATTACTGAAATGCTCTCAGTGAGCTGTTAGAATGTCAGAAACAAGCTTTCTGAGCTGAAAACTACATTTTGTGACAAAGTGTATCAGTGGATGATGAGAATGTCAGTTTTGACAATGAATACTGTTCATTACTAAAATGCTCTAATTGAGCTGTTAGAATGTCAGAAACAAGCTTTCTGAGCTGAAAACTGCATTTTGTGACAAAGTGGATCAGTGGATGATGAGAATGTCAGTTTTGACAAAGAACACTGTTCATTACTAAAATGCTCTAATTGAGCTGTTAGAATGTCAGAAATAAGCTTTCTGAGCTGAAAACTGCATTTTGTGACAAAGTGCATCAGTGGATGATGAGAATGTCAGTTTTGACAAAGAACACTGTGCATTACAAAAAAGCTCTAATTCAGCTGTTAGAATGTCAGAAACAAGCTTTCTGAGCAGAAAAAGGCATTTTGTGACATAGTGATTCAGTGGATGATGAGAATGTCAGTTTTGACAAAGAACACTGTTCATTACTAAAATGCTCTAATTGAGCTGTTAGAATGTCAGAAACAAGCTTTCTGAGCAGAAAAATGCATTTTGTGACAAAGTGATTCAGTGGATGATGAGAATGTCAGTTTTGACAAAGAACACTGTTCATTACTGAAATGCTCTAATTGAGCTGTTAGAATGTCAGAAACAAGCTTTCTGAGCTGAAAACTGCATTTTGTGACAAAGTGCATCAGTGCATGATGAGAATGTCAGTTGTGACAAAGAACACTGTTCATTACTAAAATGCTCTAATTGAGCTGTTAGAATGTCAGAAACAAGCTTTCTGAGCAGAAAAATGCATTTTGTGACAAAGTGATTCAGTGGATGATGAGAATGTCAGTTTTGACAAAGAACACTGTTCATTACTGAAAAGCTCTAATTGAGCTGTTAGAATGTCAGAAACAAGCTTTCTGAGCTGAAAACTGCATTTTGTGACCAAGTGCATCAGTGGATGATGAGAATGTCAGTTGTGACAAAGAACACTGTTCATTACTAAAATGCTCTAATTGAGCTGTTAGAATGTCAGAAACAAGCTTTCTGAGCAGAAAAATGCATTTTGTGACAAAGTGATTCAGTGGATGATGAGAATGTCAGTTTTGACAAAGAACACTGTTCATTACTGAAATGCTCTAATTGAGCTGTTAGAATGTCAGAAACAAGCTTTCTGAGCTGAAAACTGCATTTTGTGACAAAGTGCATCAGTGGATGATGAGAATGTCAGTTTTGACAAAGAACACTTTTCATTACTAAAATGCTCTCATTGAGCTGTTAGAATGTCAGAAACAAGCTTTCTGAGCTGAAAACTGCATTTTGTGACAAAGTGCATCAGTGCATGATGAGAATGTCAGTTTTGACAAAGAACACTGTTCATTACTGAAATGCTCTAATTGAGCTGTTAGAATGTCAGAAACATAATTTCTGATCAGAAAAATGCAATTTGTGACAATGTGATTCAGTGGATGATGAGAATGTCAGTTTTGACAAAGAACACTGTTCATTACTGAAATGCTCTCAGTGACCTGTTAGAATGTCAGAAACAAGCTGTCTGAGCAGAAAAATGCATTTTGTGACAAAGTGATGTGGATGATGAGAATGTCAGTTTTGACAAAGAACACTGTTCATTACTGAAATGCTCTAATTGAGCTGTTAGAATGTCAGAAACAAGCTTTCTGATCAGAAAAATGCATTTTGTGACAAAGTGATTCAGTGGATGATGAGAATGTCAGTTTTGACAAAGAACACTGTTCATTACAAAAAAGCTCTAATTGAGCTGTTAGAATGTCACAAACAAGCTTTCTGAGCTGAAAACTGCATTTTGTGACAAAGTGCATCAGTGCATGATGAGAATGTCAGTTGTGACAAAGAACACTGTTCATTACTAAAATGCTCTAATTGAGCTGTTAGAATGTCAGAAACAAGCTTTCTGAGCAGAAAAATGCATTTTGTGACAAAGTGATTCAGTGGATGATGAGAATGTCAGTTTTGACAAAGAACACTGTTCATTACTAAAATGCTCTAATTGAGCTGTTAGAATGTCAGAAACAAGCTTTCTGCGCAGAAAAATGCATTTTGTGACAAAGTGATTCAGTGGATGATGAGAATGTCAGTTTTGACAAAAAACACTGTTCATTACTGAAATGCTCTCAATGAGCTGTTAGAATGTCAGAAACAAGCTTTCTGAGCTGAAAACTGCATTTTGTGACAAAGTGATTCAGTGGATGATGAGAATGTCAGTTTTGACAAAGAACACTGTTCATTACTGAAATGCTCTAATTGAGCTGTTAGAATGTCAGAAACAAGCTTTCTGATCAGAAAAATGCATTTGGTGACAATGTGATTCAGTGGATGATGAGAATGTCAGTTTTGACAAAGAACACTGTTCATTACTGAAATGCTCTAATTGAGCTGTTAGAATGTCAGAAACAAGCTTTCTGAGCTGAAAACTGCATTTTGTGACAAACTGCATTAGTGGATGATGAGAATGTCAGTTTTGACAAAGAACACTGTTCATTACTGAAATGCTCTAATTGAGCTGTTAGAATGTCAGAAACAAGCTTTCTGAGCTGAAAACTGCATTTTGTGACAAAGTGCATCAGTGGATGATGAGAATGTCAGTTTTGACAAAGAACACTGTTCATTACTGAAATGCTCTCAATGAGCTGTTAGAATGTCAGAAACAAGCTTTCTGAGCAGAAAAATGCATTTTGTGACAAAGTGATTCAGTGGATGATGAGAATGTCAGTTTTGACAAAGAACACTGTTCATTACTGAAATGCTCTCAATGAGCTGTTAGAATGTCAGAAACAAGCTTTCTGAGCTGAAAACTGCATTTTGTGACAGAGTGCATCAGTGGATGATGAGAATGTCAGTTTTGACAAAGAACACTGTTCATTGCTGAAAAGCTCTAATTGAGCTGTTAGAATGTCAGAAACAAGCTTTCTGAGCTGAAAACTGCATTTTGTGACAAAGTGCATCAGTGGATGATGAGAATGTCAGTTTTGACAAAGAACACTGTTCATTACTGAAATGCTCTAATTGAGCTGTTAGAATGTCAGAAACAAGCTTTCTGATCAGAAAAATGCATTTGGTGACAAAGTGATTCAGTGGATGATGAGAATGTCAGTTTTGAAAAAGAACATTGTTCATTACTGAAAAGCTCTAATTGAGCTGTTAGAATGTCAGAAACAAGCTTTCTGAGCTGAAAACTGCATTTTGTGACAAAGTGCATCAGTGGATGATGAGAATGTCAGTTGTGACAAAGAACACTGTTCATTACTAAAATGCTCTAATTGAGCTGTTAGAATGTCAGAAACAAGCTTTCTGAGCAGAAAAATGCATTTTGTGACAAAGTGATTCAGTGGATGATGAGAATGTCAGTTTTGACAAAGAACACTGTTCATTACTGAAATGCTCTAATTGAGCTGTTAGAATGTCAGAAACAAGCTTTCTGATCAGAAAAATGCATTTGGTGACAAAGTGCATCAGTGGATGATGAGAATGTCAGTTTTGACAAAGAACACTTTTCATTACTAAAATGCTCTCATTGAGCTGTTAGAATGTCAGAAACAAGCTTTCTGAGCTGAAAACTGCATTTTGTGACAAAGTGCATCAGTGCATGATGAGAATGTCAGTTGTGACAAAGAACACTGTTCATTACTAAAATGCTCTAATTGAGCTGTTAGAATGTCAGAAACAAGCTTTCTGAGCAGAAAACTGCATTTTGTGACAAAGTGATTCAGTGGATGATGAGAATGTCAGTTTTGACAAAGAACACTGTTCATTACTGAAATGCTCTAATTGAGCTGTTAGAATGTCAGAAACACAATTTCTGATCAGAAAAATGCAATTTGTGACAAAGTGATTCAGTGGATGATGAGAATGTCAGTTTTGAAAAAGAACACTGTTCATTACTGAAATGCTCTCAATGAGCTGTTAGAATGTCAGAAACAAGCTTTCTGAGCTGAAAACTGCATTTTGTGACAGAGTGCGTCAGTGGATGATGAGAATATCAGTTTTGACAAAGAACACTGTTTATTGCTGAAAAGCTCTAATTGAGCTGTTAGAATGTCAGAAACAAGCTTTCTGAGCTGAAAACTGCATTTTGTGACAAAGTGCATCAGTGGATGATGAGAATGTCAGTTGTGACAAAGAACACTGTTCATTACTAAAATGCTCTAATTGAGCTGTTAGAATGTCAGAAACAAGCTTTCTGAGCAGAAAAATGCATTTTGTGACAAAGTGATTCAGTGGATGATGAGAATGTCAGTTTTGACAAAGAACACTGTTCATTACTGAAATGCTCTAATTGAGCTGTAAGAATGTCAGAAACAAGCTTTCTGATCAGAAAAATGCATTTTGTGACAAAGTGATTCAGTGGATGATGAGAATGTCAGTTTTGACAAAGAACACTGTTCATTACTGAAATGCTCTAATTGAGCTGTTAGAATGTCAGAAACAAGCTTTCTGAGCTGAAAACTGCATTTTGTGACAAAGTGCATCAGTGGATGATGAGAATGTCAGTTTTGACAAAGAACACTTTTCATTACTAAAATGCTCTCATTGAGCTGTTAGAATGTCAGAAACAAGCTTTCTGAGCTGAAAACTGCATTTTGTGACAAAGTGCATCAGTGCATGATGAGAATGTCAGTTGTGACAAAGAACACTGTTCATTACTAAAATGCTCTAATTGAGCTGTTAGAATGTCAGAAACAAGCTTTCTGAGCAGAAAAATGCATTTTGTGACAAAGTGATTCAGTGGATGATGAGAATGTCAGTTTTGACAAAGAACACTGTTCATTACTGAAATGCTCTAATTGAGCTGTTAGAATGTCAGAAACATAATTTCTGATCAGAAAAATGCAATTTGTGACAAAGTGATTCAGTGGATGATGAGAATGTCAGTTTTGACAAAGAACACTGTTCATTACTGAAATGCTCTCAGTGACCTGTTAGAATGTCAGAAACAAGCTGTCTGAGCAGAAAAATGCATTTTGTGACAAAGTGATTCAGTGGATGATGAGAATGTCAGTTTTGACAAAGAACACTGTTCATTACTGAAATGCTCTAATTGAGCTGTTAGAATGTCAGAAACAAGCTTTCTGATCAGAAAAATGCATTTTTTGACAAAGTGATTCAGTGGATGATGAGAATGTCAGTTTTGACAAAGAACACTGTTCATTACTGAAATGCTCTAACAAGCTTTCTGAGCTGAAAACTGCATTTTGTGACAAAGTGGATCAGTGGATGATGAGAATGTCAGTTTTGACAAAGAACACTGTTCATTACTAAAATGCTCTAATTGAGCTGTTAGAATGTCAGAAACAAGCTTTCTGAGCTGAAAACTGCATTTTGTGACATAGTGATTCAGTGGATGATGAGAATGTCAGTTTTGACAAAGAACACTGTTCATTACTGAAATGCTCTCAGTGAGCTGTTAGAATGTCAGAAACAAGCTTTCTGAGCTGAAAACTACATTTTGTGACAAAGTGTATCAGTGGATGATGAGAATGTCAGTTTTGACAATGAATACTGTTCATTACTAAAATGCTCTAATTGAGCTGTTAGAATGTCAGAAACAAGCTTTCTGAGCTGAAAACTGCATTTTGTGACAAAGTGGATCAGTGGATGATGAGAATGTCAGTTTTGACAAAGAACACTGTTCATTACTAAAATGCTCTAATTGAGCTGTTAGAATGTCAGAAATAAGCTTTCTGAGCTGAAAACTGCATTTTGTGACAAAGTGCATCAGTGGATGATGAGAATGTCAGTTTTGACAAAGAACACTGTGCATTACAAAAAAGCTCTAATTCAGCTGTTAGAATGTCAGAAACAAGCTTTCTGAGCAGAAAAAGGCATTTTGTGACATAGTGATTCAGTGGATGATGAGAATGTCAGTTTTGACAAAGAACACTGTTCATTACTAAAATGCTCTAATTGAGCTGTTAGAATGTCAGAAACAAGCTTTCTGAGCAGAAAAATGCATTTTGTGACAAAGTGATTCAGTGGATGATGAGAATGTCAGTTTTGACAAAGAACACTGTTCATTACTGAAATGCTCTAATTGAGCTGTTAGAATGTCAGAAACAAGCTTTCTGAGCTGAAAACTGCATTTTGTGACAAAGTGCATCAGTGCATGATGAGAATGTCAGTTGTGACAAAGAACACTGTTCATTACTAAAATGCTCTAATTGAGCTGTTAGAATGTCAGAAACAAGCTTTCTGAGCAGAAAAATGCATTTTGTGACAAAGTGCATCAGTGCATGATGAGAATGTCAGTTGTGACAAAGAACACTGTTCATTACTAAAATGCTCTAATTGAGCTGTTAGAATGTCAGAAACAAGCTTTCTGAGCAGAAAAATGCATTTTGTGACAAAGTGATTCAGTGGATGATGAGAATGTCAGTTTTGACAAAGAACACTGTTCATTACTGAAAAGCTCTAATTGAGCTGTTAGAATGTCAGAAACAAGCTTTCTGAGCTGAAAACTGCATTTTGTGACCAAGTGCATCAGTGGATGATGAGAATGTCAGTTGTGACAAAGAACACTGTTCATTACTAAAATGCTCTAATTGAGCTGTTAGAATGTCAGAAACAAGCTTTCTGAGCAGAAAAATGCATTTTGTGACAAAGTGATTCAGTGGATGATGAGAATGTCAGTTTTGACAAAGAACACTGTTCATTACTGAAATGCTCTAATTGAGCTGTTAGAATGTCAGAAACAAGCTTTCTGAGCTGAAAACTGCATTTTGTGACAAAGTGCATCAGTGGATGATGAGAATGTCAGTTTTGACAAAGAACACTTTTCATTACTAAAATGCTCTCATTGAGCTGTTAGAATGTCAGAAACAAGCTTTCTGAGCTGAAAACTGCATTTTGTGACAAAGTGCATCAGTGCATGATGAGAATGTCAGTTTTGACAAAGAACACTGTTCATTACTGAAATGCTCTAATTGAGCTGTTAGAATGTCAGAAACATAATTTCTGATCAGAAAAATGCAATTTGTGACAATGTGATTCAGTGGATGATGAGAATGTCAGTTTTGACAAAGAACACTGTTCATTACTGAAATGCTCTCAGTGACCTGTTAGAATGTCAGAAACAAGCTGTCTGAGCAGAAAAATGCATTTTGTGACAAAGTGATGTGGATGATGAGAATGTCAGTTTTGACAAAGAACACTGTTCATTACTGAAATGCTCTAATTGAGCTGTTAGAATGTCAGAAACAAGCTTTCTGATCAGAAAAATGCATTTTGTGACAAAGTGATTCAGTGGATGATGAGAATGTCAGTTTTGACAAAGAACACTGTTCATTACAAAAAAGCTCTAATTGAGCTGTTAGAATGTCACAAACAAGCTTTCTGAGCTGAAAACTGCATTTTGTGACAAAGTGCATCAGTGCATGATGAGAATGTCAGTTGTGACAAAGAACACTGTTCATTACTAAAATGCTCTAATTGAGCTGTTAGAATGTCAGAAACAAGCTTTCTGAGCAGAAAAATGCATTTTGTGACAAAGTGATTCAGTGGATGATGAGAATGTCAGTTTTGACAAAGAACACTGTTCATTACTGAAATGCTCTAATTGAGCTGTTAGAATGTCAGAAACATAATTTCTGATCAGAAAAATGCAATTTGTGACAAAGTGATTCAGTGGATGATGAGAATGTCAGTTTTGACAAAGAACACTGTTCATTACTGAAATGCTCTCAGTGACCTGTTAGAATGTCAGAAACAAGCTGTCTGAGCAGAAAAATGCATTTTGTGACAAAGTGATTCAGTGGATGATGAGAATGTCAGTTTTGACAAAGAACACTGTTCATTACTGAAATGCTCTAATTGAGCTGTTAGAATGTCAGAAACAAGCTTTCTGATCAGAAAAATGCATTTTGTGACAAAATGATTCAGTGGATGATGAGAATGTCAGTTTTGACAAAGAACACTGTTCATTACAAAAAAGCTCTAATTGAGCTGTTACAATGTCACAAACAAGCTTTCTGAGCTGAAAACTGCATTTTGTGACAAAGTGCATCAGTGCATGATGAGAATGTCAGTTGTGACAAAGAACACTGTTCATTACTAAAATGCTCTAATTGAGCTGTTAGAATGTCAGAAACAAGCTTTCTGAGCAGAAAAATGCATTTTGTGACAAAGTGATTCAGTGGATGATGAGAATGTCAGTTTTGACAAAGAACACTGTTCATTACTGAAATGCTCTCAATGAGCTGTTAGAATGTCAGAAACAAGCTTTCTGAGCAGAAAAATGCATTTTGTGACAAAGTGATTCAGTGGATGATGAGAATGTCAGTTTTGACAAAGAACACTGTTCATTACTGAAATGCTCTCAATGAGCTGTTAGAATGTCAGAAACAAGCTTTCTGAGCTGAAAACTGCATTTTGTGACAGAGTGCTTCAGTGGATGATGAGAATGTCAGTTTTGACAAAGAACAATGTTCATTACTGAAATGCTCTAATTGAGCTGTTAGAATGTCAGAAACAAGCTTTCTGAGCTGAAAACTGCATTTTGTGACAAAGTGCATCAGTGGATGATGAGAATGTCAGTTGTGACAAAGAACACTGTTCATTACTAAAATGCTCTAATTGAGCTGTTAGAATGTCAGAAACAAGCTTTCTGAGCAGAAAAATGCATTTTGTGACAAAGTGATTCAGTGGATGATGAGAATGTCAGTTTTGACAAAGAACACTGTTCATTACTGAAATGCTATCAGTGACCTGTTAGAATGTCAGAAACAAGCTGTCTGAGCAGAAAAATGCATTTTGTGACAAAGTGATTCAGTGGATGATGAGAATGTCAAGTTTTGACAAAGAACACTGTTCATTACTGAAATGCTCTAATTGAGCTGTTAGAATGTCAGAAATAAGCTTTCTGATCAGAAAAAAGCATTTTGTGACAAAGTGATTCAGTGGATAATGAGAATGTCAGTTTTGACAAAGAACACTGTTCATTACAAAAAAGCTCTAATTGAGCTGTTAGAATGTCAGAAACAAGCTTTCTGAGCTGAAAACTGCATTTTGTGACAAAGTGCATCAGTGCATGATGAGAATGTCAGTTGTGACAAAGAACACTGTTCATTACTAAAATGCTCTAATTGAGCTGTTAGAATGTCAGAAACAAGCTTTCTGAGCAGAAAAATGCATTTTGTGACAAAGTGATTCAGTGGATGATGAGAATGTCAGTTTTGACAAAGAACACTGTTCATTACTGAAATGCTCTAATTGAGCTGTTAGAATGTCAGAAACAAGCTTTCTGAGCAGAAAAATGCATTTTGTGACAAAGTGATTCAGTGGATGATGAGAATGTCAGTTTTGACAAAGAACACTGTTCATTACTGAAATGCTCTAATTGAGCTGTTAGAATGTCAGAAACAAGCTTTCTGAGCTGAAAACTGCATTTTGTGACAAAGTGCATCAGTGCATGATGAGAATGTCAGTTGTGACAAAGAACACTGTTCATTACTAAAATGCTCTAATTGAGCTGTTAGAATGTCAGAAACAAGCTTTCTGAGCAGAAAAATGCATTTTGTGACAAAGTGATTCAGTGGATGATGAGAATGTCAGTTTTGACAAAGAACACTGTTCATTACTGAAAAGCTCTAATTGAGCTGTTAGAATGTCAGAAACAAGCTTTCTGAGCTGAAAACTGCATTTTGTGACAAAGTGCATCAGTGGATGATGAGAATGTCAGTTGTGACAAAGAACACTGTTCATTACTAAAATGCTCTAATTGAGCTGTTAGAATGTCAGAAACAAGCTTTCTGAGCAGAAAAATGCATTTTGTGACAAAGTGATTCAGTGGATGATGAGAATGTCAGTTTTGACAAAGAACACTGTTCATTACTGAAATGCTCTAATTGAGCTGTTAGAATGTCAGAAACAAGCTTTCTGAGCTGAAAACTGCATTTTGTGACAAAGTGCATCAGTGGATGATGAGAATGTCAGTTTTGACAAAGAACACTTTTCATTACTAAAATGCTCTCATTGAGCTGTTAGAATGTCAGAAACAAGCTTTCTGAGCTGAAAACTGCATTTTGTGACAAAGTGCATCAGTGCATGATGAGAATGTCAGTTGTGACAAAGAACACTGTTCATTACTAAAATGCTCTAATTGAGCTGTTAGAATGTCAGAAACAAGCTTTCTGAGCAGAAAAATGCATTTTGTGACAAAGTGATTCAGTGGATGATGAGAATGTCAGTTTTGACAAAGAACACTGTTCATTACTGAAATGCTCTAATTGAGCTGTTAGAATGTCAGAAACATAATTTCTGATCAGAAAAATGCAATTTGTGACAATGTGATTCAGTGGATGATGAGAATGTCAGTTTTGACAAAGAACACTGTTCATTACTGAAATGCTCTCAGTGACCTGTTAGAATGTCAGAAACAAGCTGTCTGAGCAGAAAAATGCATTTTGTGACAAAGTGATGTGGATGATGAGAATGTCAGTTTTGACAAAGAACACTGTTCATTACTGAAATGCTCTAATTGAGCTGTTAGAATGTCAGAAACAAGCTTTCTGATCAGAAAAATGCATTTTGTGACAAAGTGATTCAGTGGATGATGAGAATGTCAGTTTTGACAAAGAACACTGTTCATTACAAAAAAGCTCTAATTGAGCTGTTAGAATGTCACAAACAAGCTTTCTGAGCTGAAAACTGCATTTTGTGACAAAGTGCATCAGTGCATGATGAGAATGTCAGTTGTGACAAAGAACACTGTTCATTACTAAAATGCTCTAATTGAGCTGTTAGAATGTCAGAAACAAGCTTTCTGAGCAGAAAAATGCATTTTGTGACAAAGTGATTCAGTGGATGATGAGAATGTCAGTTTTGACAAAGAACACTGTTCATTACTGAAATGCTCTAATTGAGCTGTTAGAATGTCAGAAACATAATTTCTGATCAGAAAAATGCAATTTGTGACAAAGTGATTCAGTGGATGATGAGAATGTCAGTTTTGACAAAGAACACTGTTCATTACTGAAATGCTCTCAGTGACCTGTTAGAATGTCAGAAACAAGCTGTCTGAGCAGAAAAATGCATTTTGTGACAAAGTGATTCAGTGGATGATGAGAATGTCAGTTTTGACAAAGAACACTGTTCATTACTGAAATGCTCTAATTGAGCTGTTAGAATGTCAGAAACAAGCTTTCTGATCAGAAAAATGCATTTTGTGACAAAGTGATTCAGTGGATGATGAGAATGTCAGTTTTGACAAAGAACACTGTTCATTACAAAAAAGCTCTAATTGAGCTGTTAGAATGTCAGAAACAAGCTTTCTGAGCTGAAAAATGCATTTTGTGACAAAGTGATTCAGTGGATGATGAGAATGTCAGTTTTGACAAAGAACACTGTTCATTACTGAAATGCTCTCAATGAGCTGTTAGAATGTCAGAAACAAGCTTTCTGAGCTGAAAACTGCATTTTGTGACAGAGTGCTTCAGTGGATGATGAGAATGTCAGTTTTGACAAAGAACACTGTTCATTACTGAAATGCTCTAATTGAGCTGTTAGAATGTCAGAAACAAGCTTTCTGACCTGAAAACTGCATTTTGTGACAAAGTGCATCAGTGGATGATGAGAATGTCAGTTGTGACAAAGAACACTGTTCATTACTAAAATGCTCTAATTGAGCTGTTAGAATGTCAGAAACAAGCTTTCTGAGCAGAAAAATGCATTTTGTGACAAAGTGATTCAGTGGATGATGAGAATGTCAAGTTTTGACAAAGAACACTGGTCATTACTGAAATGCTCTAATTGAGCTGTTAGAATGTCAGAAATAAGCTTTCTGATCAGAAAAAAGCATTTTGTGACAAAGTGATTCAGTGGATAATGAGAATGTCAGTTTTGACAAAGAACACTGTTCATTACAAAAAAGCTCTAATTGAGCTGTTAGAATGTCAGAAACAAGCTTTCTGAGCTGAAAACTGCATTTTGTGACAAAGTGCATCAGTGCATGATGAGAATGTCAGTTGTGACAAAGAACACTGTTCATTACTAAAATGCTCTAATTGAGCTGTTAGAATGTCAGAAACAAGCTTTCTGAGCAGAAAAATGCATTTTGTGACAAAGTGATTCAGTGGATGATGAGAATGTCAGTTTTGACAAAGAACACTGTTCATTACTGAAATGCTCTAATTGAGCTGTTAGAATGTCAGAAACAAGCTTTCTGAGCTGAAAACTGCATTTTGTGACAAAGTGCATCAGTGCATGATGAGAATGTCAGTTGTGACAAAGAACACTGTTCATTACTAAAATGCTCTAATTGAGCTGTTAGAATGTCAGAAACAAGCTTTCTGAGCAGAAAAATGCATTTTGTGACAAAGTGATTCAGTGGATGATGAGAATGTCAGTTTTGACAAAGAACACTGTTCATTACTGAAAAGCTCTAATTGAGCTGTTAGAATGTCAGAAACAAGCTTTCTGATCAGAAAAATGCATTTGGTGACAAAGTGATTCAGTGGATGATGAGAATGTCAGTTTTGACAAAGAACACTGTTCATTACTGAAATGCTCTAATTGAGCTGTTAGAATGTCAGAAACAAGCTTTCTGATCAGAAAAATGCATTTGGTGACAAAGTGATTCAGTGGATGATGAGAATGTCAGTTTTGACAAAGAACACTGTTCATTACTGAAATGCTCTAATTGAGCTGTTAGAATGTCAGAAACAAGCTTTCTGAGCTGAAAACTGCATTTTGTGACAAACTGCATTAGTGGATGATGAGATTGTCAGTTTTGACAAAGAACACTTTTCATTACTGAAATGCTCTAATTGAGCTGTTAGAATGTCAGAAACATGCTTTCTGATCAGAAAAATGCATTTTGTGACAAAGTGATTCAGTGGATGATGAGAATGTCAGTTTTGACAAAGAACACTGTTCATTACTGAAATGCTCTAATTGAGCTGTTAGAATGTCAGAAACAAGCTTTCTGAGCAGAAAAATGCATTTTGTGACAAAGTGATTCAGTGGATGATGAGAATGTCAGTTTTGACAAAGAACACTGTTCATTACTGAAATGCTCTAATTGAGCTGTTAGAATGTCAGAAACAAGCTTTCTGAGCTCAAAACTGCATTTTGTGACAAAGTGCATCAGTGCATGATGAGAATGTCAGTTGTGACAAAGAACACTGTTCATTACTAAAATGCTCTAATTGAGCTGTTAGAATGTCAGAAACAAGCTTTCTGAGCAGAAAAATGCATTTTGTGACAAAGTGATTCAGTGGATGATGAGAATGTCAGTTTTGACAAAGAACACTGTTCATTACTGAAAAGCTCTAATTGAGCTGTTAGAATGTCAGAAACAAGCTTTCTGAGCTGAAAACTGCATTTTGTGACAAAGTGCATCAGTGGATGATGAGAATGTCAGTTGTGACAAAGAACACTATTCATTACTAAAATGCTCTAATTGAGCTGTTAGAATGTCAGAAACAAGCTTTCTGAGCTGAAAACTGCATTTTGTGACAAAGTGCATCAGTGGATGATGAGAATGTCAGTTTTGACAAAGAACACTTTTCATTACTAAAATGCTCTCATTGAGCTGTTAGAATGTCAGAAACAAGCTTTCTGAGCTGAAAACTGCATTTTGTGACAAAGTGCATCAGTGCATGATGAGAATGTCAGTTGTGACAAAGAACACTGTTCATTACTAAAATGCTCTAATTGAGCTGTTAGAATGTCAGAAACAAGCTTTCTGAGCAGAAAAATGCATTTTGTGACAAAGTGATTCAGTGGATGATGAGAATGTCAAGTTTTGACAAAGAACACTGTTCATTACTGAAATGCTCTAATTGAGCTGTTAGAATGTCAGAAATAAGCTTTCTGATCAGAAAAAAGCATTTTGTGACAAAGTGATTCAGTGGATAATGAGAATGTCAGTTTTGACAAAGAACACTGTTCATTACAAAAAAGCTCTAATTGAGCTGTTAGAATGTCAGAAACAAGCTTTCTGAGCTGAAAACTGCATTTTGTGACAAAGTGCATCAGTGCATGATGAGAATGTCAGTTGTGACAAAGAACACTGTTCATTACTAAAATGCTCTAATTGAGCTGTTAGAATGTCAGAAACAAGCTTTCTGAGCAGAAAAATGCATTTTGTGACAAAGTGATTCAGTGGATGATGAGAATGTCAGTTTTGACAAAGAACACTGTTCATTACTGAAATGCTCTAATTGAGCTGTTAGAATGTCAGAAACAAGCTTTCTGAGCTGAAAACTGCATTTTGTGACAAAGTGCATCAGTGCATGATGAGAATGTCAGTTGTGACAAAGAACACTGTTCATTACTAAAATGCTCTAATTGAGCTGTTAGAATGTCAGAAACAAGCTTTCTGAGCAGAAAAATGCATTTTGTGACAAAGTGATTCAGTGGATGATGAGAATGTCAGTTTTGACAAAGAACACTGTTCATTACTGAAAAGCTCTAATTGAGCTGTTAGAATGTCAGAAACAAGCTTTCTGATCAGAAAAATGCATTTGGTGACAAAGTGATTCAGTGGATGATGAGAATGTCAGTTTTGACAAAGAACACTGTTCATTACTGAAATGCTCTAATTGAGCTGTTAAAATGTCAGAAACAAGCTTTCTGAGCTGAAAACTGCATTTTGTGACAAACTGCATTAGTGGATGATGAGATTGTCAGTTTTGACAAAGAACACTTTTCATTACTGAAATGCTCTAATTGAGCTGTTAGAATGTCAGAAACATGCTTTCTGATCAGAAAAATGCATTTTGTGACAAAGTGATTCAGTGGATGATGAGAATGTCAGTTTTGACAAAGAACACTGTTCATTACTGAAATGCTCTAATTGAGCTGTTAGAAAGTCAGAAACAAGCTTTCTGAGCAGAAAAATGCATTTTGTGACAAAGTGATTCAGTGGATGATGAGAATGTCAGTTTTGACAAAGAACACTGTTCATTACTGAAAAGCTCTAATTGAGCTGTTAGAATGTCAGAAACAAGCTTTCTGAGCTGAAAACTGCATTTTGTGACAAAGTGCATCAGTGGATGATGAGAATGTCAGTTGTGACAAAGAACACTATTCATTACTAAAATGCTCTAATTGAGCTGTTAGAATGTCAGAAACAAGCTTTCTGAGCAGAAAAATGCATTTTGTGACAAAGTGATTCAGTGGATGATGAGAATGTCAGTTTTGACAAAGAACACTGTTCATTACTGAAATGCTCTAATTGAGCTGTTAGAATGTCAGAAACAAGCTTTCTGAGCTGAAAACTGCATTTTGTGACAAAGTGCATCAGTGGATGATGAGAATGTCAGTTTTGACAAAGAACACTTTTCATTACTAAAATGCTCTCATTGAGCTGTTAGAATGTCAGAAACAAGCTTTCTGAGCTGAAAACTGCATTTTGTGACAAAGTGCATCAGTGCATGATGAGAATGTCAGTTGTGACAAAGAACACTGTTCATTACTAAAATGCTCTAATTGAGCTGTTAGAATGTCAGAAACAAGCTTTCTGAGCAGAAAAATGCATTTTGTGACAAAGTGATTCAGTGGATGATGAGAATGTCAGTTTTGACAAAGAACACTGTTCATTACTGAAATGCTCTAATTGAGCTGTTAGAATGTCAGAAACATAATTTCTGATCAGAAAAATGCAATTTGTGACAAAGTGATTCAGTGGATGATGAGAATGTCAGTTTTGACAAAGAACACTGTTCATTACTGAAATGCTCTCAGTGACCTGTTAGAATGTCAGAAACAAGCTGTCTGAGCAGAAAAATGCATTTTGTGACAAAGTGATTCAGTGGATGATGAGAATGTCAGTTTTGACAAAGAACACTGTTCATTACTGAAATGCTCTAATTGAGCTGTTAGAATGTCAGAAACAAGCTTTCTGATCAGAAAAATGCATTTTTTGACAAAGTGATTCAGTGGATGATGAGAATGTCAGTTTTGACAAAGAACACTGTTCATTACAAAAAAGCTCTAATTGAGCTGTTAGAATGTCACAAACAAGCTTTCTGAGCTGAAAACTGCATTTTGTGACAAAGTGCATCAGTGCATGATGAGAATGTCAGTTGTGACAAAGAACACTGTTCATTACTAAAATGCTCTAATTGAGCTGTTAGAATGTCAGAAACAAGCTTTCTGAGCAGAAAAATGCATTTTGTGACAAAGTGATTCAGTGGATGATGAGAATGTCAGTTTTGACAAAGAACACTGTTCATTACTGAAAAGCTCTAATTGAGCTGTTAGAATGTCAGAAACAAGCTTTCTGAGCTGAAAACTGCATTTTGTGACAAAGTGCATCAGTGGATGATGAGAATGTCAGTTGTGACAAAGAACACTGTTCATTACTAAAATGCTCTAATTGAGCTGTTAGAATGTCAGAAACAAGCTTTCTGAGCAGAAAAATGAATTTTGTGACAAAGTGATTCAGTGGATGATGAGAATGTCAGTTTTGACAAAGAACACTGTTCATTACTGAAATGCTCTAATTGAGCTGTTAGAATGTCAGAAACAAGCTTTCTGAGCTGAAAACTGCATTTTGTGACAAAGTGCATCAGTGGATGATGAGAATGTCAGTTTTGACAAAGAACACTTTTCATTACTAAAATGCTCTCATTGAGCTGTTAGAATGTCAGAAACAAGCTTTCTGAGCTGAAAACTGCATTTTGTGACAAAGTGCATCAGTGCATGATGAGAATGTCAGTTGTGACAAAGAACACTGTTCATTACTAAAATGCTCTAATTGAGCTGTTAGAATGTCAGAAACAAGCTTTCTGAGCAGAAAAATGCATTTTGTGACAAAGTGATTCAGTGGATGATGAGAATGTCAGTTTTGACAAAGAACACTGTTCATTACTGAAATGCTCTAATTGAGCTGTTAGAATGTCAGAAACATAATTTCTGATCAGAAAAATGCAATTTGTGACAAAGTGATTCAGTGGATGATGAGAATGTCAGTTTTGACAAAGAACACTGTTCATTACTGAAATGCTCTCAGTGACCTGTTAGAATGTCAGAAACAAGCTGTCTGAGCAGAAAAATGCATTTTGTGACAAAGTGATTCAGTGGATGATGAGAATGTCAGTTTTGACAAAGAACACTGTTCATTACTGAAATGCTCTAATTGAGCTGTTAGAATGTCAGAAACAAGCTTTCTGATCAGAAAAATGCATTTTTTGACAAAGTGATTCAGTGGATGATGAGAATGTCAGTTTTGACAAAGAACACTGTTCATTACAAAAAAGCTCTAATTGAGCTGTTAGAATGTCACAAACAAGCTTTCTGAGCTGAAAACTGCATTTTGTGACAAAGTGCATCAGTGCATGATGAGAATGTCAGTTGTGACAAAGAACACTGTTCATTACTATAATGCTCTAATTGAGCTGTTAGAATGTCAGAAACAAGCTTTCTGCGCAGAAAAATGCATTTTGTGACAAAGTGATTCAGTGGATGATGAGAATGTCAGTTTTGACAAAAAACACTGTTCATTACTGAAATGCTCTCAATGAGCTGTTAGAATGTCAGAAACAAGCTTTCTGAGCTGAAAACTGCATTTTGTGACAAAGTGATTCAGTGGATGATGAGAATGTCAGTTTTGACAAAGAACACTGTTCATTACTGAAATGCTCTAATTGAGCTGTTAGAATGTCAGAAACAAGCTTTCTGATCAGAAAAATGCATTTGGTGACAATGTGATTCAGTGGATGATGAGAATGTCAGTTTTGACAAAGAACACTGTTCATTACTGAAATGCTCTAATTGAGCTGTTAGAATGTCAGAAACAAGCTTTCTGAGCTGAAAACTGCATTTTGTGACAAACTGCATTAGTGGATGATGAGAATGTCAGTTTTGACAAAGAACACTGTTCATTACTGAAATGCTCTAATTGAGCTGTTAGAATGTCAGAAACAAGCTTTCTGAGCTGAAAACTGCATTTTGTGACAAAGTGCATCAGTGGATGATGAGAATGTCAGTTTTGACAAAGAACACTGTTCATTACTGAAATGCTCTCAATGAGCTGTTAGAATGTCAGAAACAAGCTTTCTGAGCAGAAAAATGCATTTTGTGACAAAGTGATTCAGTGGATGATGAGAATGTCAGTTTTGACAAAGAACACTGTTCATTACTGAAATGCTCTCAATGAGCTGTTAGAATGTCAGAAACAAGCTTTCTGAGCTGAAAACTGCATTTTGTGACAGAGTGCATCAGTGGATGATGAGAATGTCAGTTTTGACAAAGAACACTGTTCATTGCTGAAAAGCTCTAATTGAGCTGTTAGAATGTCAGAAACAAGCTTTCTGAGCTGAAAACTGCATTTTGTGACAAAGTGCATCAGTGGATGATGAGAATGTCAGTTTTGACAAAGAACACTGTTCATTACTGAAATGCTCTAATTGAGCTGTTAGAATGTCAGAAACAAGCTTTCTGATCAGAAAAATGCATTTGGTGACAAAGTGATTCAGTGGATGATGAGAATGTCAGTTTTGAAAAAGAACATTGTTCATTACTGAAAAGCTCTAATTGAGCTGTTAGAATGTCAGAAACAAGCTTTCTGAGCTGAAAACTGCATTTTGTGACAAAGTGCATCAGTGGATGATGAGAATGTCAGTTGTGACAAAGAACACTGTTCATTACTAAAATGCTCTAATTGAGCTGTTAGAATGTCAGAAACAAGCTTTCTGAGCAGAAAAATGCATTTTGTGACAAAGTGATTCAGTGGATGATGAGAATGTCAGTTTTGACAAAGAACACTGTTCATTACTGAAATGCTCTAATTGAGCTGTTAGAATGTCAGAAACAAGCTTTCTGATCAGAAAAATGCATTTGGTGACAAAGTGCATCAGTGGATGATGAGAATGTCAGTTTTGACAAAGAACACTTTTCATTACTAAAATGCTCTCATTGAGCTGTTAGAATGTCAGAAACAAGCTTTCTGAGCTGAAAACTGCATTTTGTGACAAAGTGCATCAGTGCATGATGAGAATGTCAGTTGTGACAAAGAACACTGTTCATTACTAAAATGCTCTAATTGAGCTGTTAGAATGTCAGAAACAAGCTTTCTGAGCAGAAAACTGCATTTTGTGACAAAGTGATTCAGTGGATGATGAGAATGTCAGTTTTGACAAAGAACACTGTTCATTACTGAAATGCTCTAATTGAGCTGTTAGAATGTCAGAAACACAATTTCTGATCAGAAAAATGCAATTTGTGACAAAGTGATTCAGTGGATGATGAGAATGTCAGTTTTGAAAAAGAACACTGTTCATTACTGAAATGCTCTCAATGAGCTGTTAGAATGTCAGAAACAAGCTTTCTGAGCTGAAAACTGCATTTTGTGACAGAGTGCGTCAGTGGATGATGAGAATATCAGTTTTGACAAAGAACACTGTTTATTGCTGAAAAGCTCTAATTGAGCTGTTAGAATGTCAGAAACAAGCTTTCTGAGCTGAAAACTGCATTTTGTGACAAAGTGCATCAGTGGATGATGAGAATGTCAGTTGTGACAAAGAACACTGTTCATTACTAAAATGCTCTAATTGAGCTGTTAGAATGTCAGAAACAAGCTTTCTGAGCAGAAAAATGCATTTTGTGACAAAGTGATTCAGTGGATGATGAGAATGTCAGTTTTGACAAAGAACACTGTTCATTACTGAAATGCTCTAATTGAGCTGTAAGAATGTCAGAAACAAGCTTTCTGATCAGAAAAATGCATTTTGTGACAAAGTGATTCAGTGGATGATGAGAATGTCAGTTTTGACAAAGAACACTGTTCATTACTGAAATGCTCTAATTGAGCTGTTAGAATGTCAGAAACAAGCTTTCTGAGCTGAAAACTGCATTTTGTGACAAAGTGCATCAGTGGATGATGAGAATGTCAGTTTTGACAAAGAACACTTTTCATTACTAAAATGCTCTCATTGAGCTGTTAGAATGTCAGAAACAAGCTTTCTGAGCTGAAAACTGCATTTTGTGACAAAGTGCATCAGTGCATGATGAGAATGTCAGTTGTGACAAAGAACACTGTTCATTACTAAAATGCTCTAATTGAGCTGTTAGAATGTCAGAAACAAGCTTTCTGAGCAGAAAAATGCATTTTGTGACAAAGTGATTCAGTGGATGATGAGAATGTCAGTTTTGACAAAGAACACTGTTCATTACTGAAATGCTCTAATTGAGCTGTTAGAATGTAAGAAACATAATTTCTGATCAGAAAAATGCAATTTGTGACAAAGTGCATCAGTGGATGATGAGAATGTCAGTTGTGACAAAGAACACTGTTCATTACTAAAATGCTCTAATTGAGCTGTTAGAATGTCAGAAACAAGCTTTCTGAGCAGAAAAATGCATTTTGTGACAAAGTGATTCAGTGGATGATGAGAATGTCAGTTTTGACAAAGAACACTGTTCATTACTGAAATGCTCTAATTGAGCTGTTAGAATGTCAGAAACAAGCTTTCTGAGCTGAAAACTGCATTTTGTGACAAAGTGCATCAGTGGATGATGAGAATGTCAGTTTTGACAAAGAACACTTTTCATTACTAAAATGCTCTCATTGAGCTGTTAGAATGTCAGAAACAAGCTTTCTGAGCTGAAAACTGCATTTTGTGACAAAGTGCATCAGTGCATGATGAGAATGTCAGTTGTGACAAAGAACACTGTTCATTACTAAAATGCTCTAATTGAGCTGTTAGAATGTCAGAAACAAGCTTTCTGAGCAGAAAAATGCATTTTGTGACAAAGTGATTCAGTGGATGATGAGAATGTCAGTTTTGACAAAGAACACTGTTCATTACTGAAATGCTCTAATTGAGCTGTTAGAATGTCAGAAACATAATTTCTGATCAGAAAAATGCAATTTGTGACAATGTGATTCAGTGGATGATGAGAATGTCAGTTTTGACAAAGAACACTGTTCATTACAAAAAAGCTCTAATTGAGCTGTTAGAATGTCACAAACAAGCTTTCTGAGCTGAAAACTGCATTTTGTGACAAAGTGCATCAGTGCATGATGAGAATGTCAGTTGTGACAAAGAACACTGTTCATTACTAAAATGCTCTAATTGAGCTGTTAGAATGTCAGAAACAAGCTTTCTGAGCAGAAAAATGCATTTTGTGACAAAGTGATTCAGTGGATGATGAGAATGTCAGTTTTGACAAAGAACACTGTTCATTACTGAAATGCTCTAATTGAGCTGTTAGAATGTCAGAAACATAATTTCTGATCAGAAAAATGCAATTTGTGACAAAGTGATTCAGTGGATGATGAGAATGTCAGTTTTGACAAAGAACACTGTTCATTACTGAAATGCTCTCAGTGACCTGTTAGAATGTCAGAAACAAGCTGTCTGAGCAGAAAAATGCATTTTGTGACAAAGTGATTCAGTGGATGATGAGAATGTCAGTTTTGACAAAGAACACTGTTCATTACTGAAATGCTCTAATTGAGCTGTTAGAATGTCAGAAACAAGCTTTCTGATCAGAAAAATGCATTTTGTGACAAAATGATTCAGTGGATGATGAGAATGTCAGTTTTGACAAAGAACACTGTTCATTACAAAAAAGCTCTAATTGAGCTGTTACAATGTCACAAACAAGCTTTCTGAGCTGAAAACTGCATTTTGTGACAAAGTGCATCAGTGCATGATGAGAATGTCAGTTGTGACAAAGAACACTGTTCATTACTAAAATGCTCTAATTGAGCTGTTAGAATGTCAGAAACAAGCTTTCTGAGCAGAAAAATGCATTTTGTGACAAAGTGATTCAGTGGATGATGAGAATGTCAGTTTTGACAAAGAACACTGTTCATTACTGAAATGCTCTCAATGAGCTGTTAGAATGTCAGAAACAAGCTTTCTGAGCAGAAAAATGCATTTTGTGACAAAGTGATTCAGTGGATGATGAGAATGTCAGTTTTGACAAAGAACACTGTTCATTACTGAAATGCTCTCAATGAGCTGTTAGAATGTCAGAAACAAGCTTTCTGAGCTGAAAACTGCATTTTGTGACAGAGTGCTTCAGTGGATGATGAGAATGTCAGTTTTGACAAAGAACAATGTTCATTACTGAAATGCTCTAATTGAGCTGTTAGAATGTCAGAAACAAGCTTTCTGAGCTGAAAACTGCATTTTGTGACAAAGTGCATCAGTGGATGATGAGAATGTCAGTTGTGACAAAGAACACTGTTCATTACTAAAATGCTCTAATTGAGCTGTTAGAATGTCAGAAACAAGCTTTCTGAGCAGAAAAATGCATTTTGTGACAAAGTGATTCAGTGGATGATGAGAATGTCAGTTTTGACAAAGAACACTGTTCATTACTGAAATGCTATCAGTGACCTGTTAGAATGTCAGAAACAAGCTGTCTGAGCAGAAAAATGCATTTTGTGACAAAGTGATTCAGTGGATGATGAGAATGTCAAGTTTTGACAAAGAACACTGTTCATTACTGAAATGCTCTAATTGAGCTGTTAGAATGTCAGAAATAAGCTTTCTGATCAGAAAAAAGCATTTTGTGACAAAGTGATTCAGTGGATAATGAGAATGTCAGTTTTGACAAAGAACACTGTTCATTACAAAAAAGCTCTAATTGAGCTGTTAGAATGTCAGAAACAAGCTTTCTGAGCTGAAAACTGCATTTTGTGACAAAGTGCATCAGTGCATGATGAGAATGTCAGTTGTGACAAAGAACACTGTTCATTACTAAAATGCTCTAATTGAGCTGTTAGAATGTCAGAAACAAGCTTTCTGAGCAGAAAAATGCATTTTGTGACAAAGTGATTCAGTGGATGATGAGAATGTCAGTTTTGACAAAGAACACTGTTCATTACTGAAATGCTCTAATTGAGCTGTTAGAATGTCAGAAACAAGCTTTCTGAGCAGAAAAATGCATTTTGTGACAAAGTGATTCAGTGGATGATGAGAATGTCAGTTTTGACAAAGAACACTGTTCATTACTGAAATGCTCTAATTGAGCTGTTAGAATGTCAGAAACAAGCTTTCTGAGCTGAAAACTGCATTTTGTGACAAAGTGCATCAGTGCATGATGAGAATGTCAGTTGTGACAAAGAACACTGTTCATTACTAAAATGCTCTAATTGAGCTGTTAGAATGTCAGAAACAAGCTTTCTGAGCAGAAAAATGCATTTTGTGACAAAGTGATTCAGTGGATGATGAGAATGTCAGTTTTGACAAAGAACACTGTTCATTACTGAAAAGCTCTAATTGAGCTGTTAGAATGTCAGAAACAAGCTTTCTGAGCTGAAAACTGCATTTTGTGACAAAGTGCATCAGTGGATGATGAGAATGTCAGTTGTGACAAAGAACACTGTTCATTACTAAAATGCTCTAATTGAGCTGTTAGAATGTCAGAAACAAGCTTTCTGAGCAGAAAAATGCATTTTGTGACAAAGTGATTCAGTGGATGATGAGAATGTCAGTTTTGACAAAGAACACTGTTCATTACTGAAATGCTCTAATTGAGCTGTTAGAATGTCAGAAACAAGCTTTCTGAGCTGAAAACTGCATTTTGTGACAAAGTGCATCAGTGGATGATGAGAATGTCAGTTTTGACAAAGAACACTTTTCATTACTAAAATGCTCTCATTGAGCTGTTAGAATGTCAGAAACAAGCTTTCTGAGCTGAAAACTGCATTTTGTGACAAAGTGCATCAGTGCATGATGAGAATGTCAGTTGTGACAAAGAACACTGTTCATTACTAAAATGCTCTAATTGAGCTGTTAGAATGTCAGAAACAAGCTTTCTGAGCAGAAAAATGCATTTT
This sequence comes from Barbatula barbatula, assembly GCF_947034865.1. NCBI lineage: Eukaryota > Metazoa > Chordata > Actinopteri > Cypriniformes > Nemacheilidae > Barbatula > Barbatula barbatula. The sequence goes on along the minus strand of NC_136778.1, from coordinate 17,697,514 downwards.
GTGACAAAGTGATTCAGTGGATGATGAGAATGTCAGTTTTGACAAAGAACACTGTTCATTACTGAAATGCTCTAATTGAGCTGTTAGAATGTCAGAAACATAATTTCTGATCAGAAAAATGCAATTTGTGACAATGTGATTCAGTGGATGATGAGAATGTCAGTTTTGACAAAGAACACTGTTCATTACTGAAATGCTCTCAGTGACCTGTTAGAATGTCAGAAACAAGCTGTCTGAGCAGAAAAATGCATTTTGTGACAAAGTGATGTGGATGATGAGAATGTCAGTTTTGACAAAGAACACTGTTCATTACTGAAATGCTCTAATTGAGCTGTTAGAATGTCAGAAACAAGCTTTCTGATCAGAAAAATGCATTTTGTGACAAAGTGATTCAGTGGATGATGAGAATGTCAGTTTTGACAAAGAACACTGTTCATTACAAAAAAGCTCTAATTGAGCTGTTAGAATGTCACAAACAAGCTTTCTGAGCTGAAAACTGCATTTTGTGACAAAGTGCATCAGTGCATGATGAGAATGTCAGTTGTGACAAAGAACACTGTTCATTACTAAAATGCTCTAATTGAGCTGTTAGAATGTCAGAAACAAGCTTTCTGAGCAGAAAAATGCATTTTGTGACAAAGTGATTCAGTGGATGATGAGAATGTCAGTTTTGACAAAGAACACTGTTCATTACTGAAATGCTCTAATTGAGCTGTTAGAATGTCAGAAACATAATTTCTGATCAGAAAAATGCAATTTGTGACAAAGTGATTCAGTGGATGATGAGAATGTCAGTTTTGACAAAGAACACTGTTCATTACTGAAATGCTCTCAGTGACCTGTTAGAATGTCAGAAACAAGCTGTCTGAGCAGAAAAATGCATTTTGTGACAAAGTGATTCAGTGGATGATGAGAATGTCAGTTTTGACAAAGAACACTGTTCATTACTGAAATGCTCTAATTGAGCTGTTAGAATGTCAGAAACAAGCTTTCTGATCAGAAAAATGCATTTTGTGACAAAGTGATTCAGTGGATGATGAGAATGTCAGTTTTGACAAAGAACACTGTTCATTACAAAAAAGCTCTAATTGAGCTGTTAGAATGTCAGAAACAAGCTTTCTGAGCTGAAAAATGCATTTTGTGACAAAGTGATTCAGTGGATGATGAGAATGTCAGTTTTGACAAAGAACACTGTTCATTACTGAAATGCTCTCAATGAGCTGTTAGAATGTCAGAAACAAGCTTTCTGAGCTGAAAACTGCATTTTGTGACAGAGTGCTTCAGTGGATGATGAGAATGTCAGTTTTGACAAAGAACACTGTTCATTACTGAAATGCTCTAATTGAGCTGTTAGAATGTCAGAAACAAGCTTTCTGACCTGAAAACTGCATTTTGTGACAAAGTGCATCAGTGGATGATGAGAATGTCAGTTGTGACAAAGAACACTGTTCATTACTAAAATGCTCTAATTGAGCTGTTAGAATGTCAGAAACAAGCTTTCTGAGCAGAAAAATGCATTTTGTGACAAAGTGATTCAGTGGATGATGAGAATGTCAAGTTTTGACAAAGAACACTGGTCATTACTGAAATGCTCTAATTGAGCTGTTAGAATGTCAGAAATAAGCTTTCTGATCAGAAAAAAGCATTTTGTGACAAAGTGATTCAGTGGATAATGAGAATGTCAGTTTTGACAAAGAACACTGTTCATTACAAAAAAGCTCTAATTGAGCTGTTAGAATGTCAGAAACAAGCTTTCTGAGCTGAAAACTGCATTTTGTGACAAAGTGCATCAGTGCATGATGAGAATGTCAGTTTTGACAAAGAACACTTTTCATTACTGAAATGCTCTAATTGAGCTGTTAGAATGTCAGAAACATGCTTTCTGATCAGAAAAATGCATTTTGTGACAAAGTGATTCAGTGGATGATGAGAATGTCAGTTTTGACAAAGAACACTGTTCATTACTGAAATGCTCTAATTGAGCTGTTAGAATGTCAGAAACAAGCTTTCTGAGCAGAAAAATGCATTTTGTGACAAAGTGATTCAGTGGATGATGAGAATGTCAGTTTTGACAAAGAACACTGTTCATTACTGAAATGCTCTAATTGAGCTGTTAGAATGTCAGAAACAAGCTTTCTGAGCTCAAAACTGCATTTTGTGACAAAGTGCATCAGTGCATGATGAGAATGTCAGTTGTGACAAAGAACACTGTTCATTACTAAAATGCTCTAATTGAGCTGTTAGAATGTCAGAAACAAGCTTTCTGAGCAGAAAAATGCATTTTGTGACAAAGTGATTCAGTGGATGATGAGAATGTCAGTTTTGACAAAGAACACTGTTCATTACTGAAAAGCTCTAATTGAGCTGTTAGAATGTCAGAAACAAGCTTTCTGAGCTGAAAACTGCATTTTGTGACAAAGTGCATCAGTGGATGATGAGAATGTCAGTTGTGACAAAGAACACTATTCATTACTAAAATGCTCTAATTGAGCTGTTAGAATGTCAGAAACAAGCTTTCTGAGCTGAAAACTGCATTTTGTGACAAAGTGCATCAGTGGATGATGAGAATGTCAGTTTTGACAAAGAACACTTTTCATTACTAAAATGCTCTCATTGAGCTGTTAGAATGTCAGAAACAAGCTTTCTGAGCTGAAAACTGCATTTTGTGACAAAGTGCATCAGTGCATGATGAGAATGTCAGTTGTGACAAAGAACACTGTTCATTACTAAAATGCTCTAATTGAGCTGTTAGAATGTCAGAAACAAGCTTTCTGAGCAGAAAAATGCATTTTGTGACAAAGTGATTCAGTGGATGATGAGAATGTCAAGTTTTGACAAAGAACACTGTTCATTACTGAAATGCTCTAATTGAGCTGTTAGAATGTCAGAAATAAGCTTTCTGATCAGAAAAAAGCATTTTGTGACAAAGTGATTCAGTGGATAATGAGAATGTCAGTTTTGACAAAGAACACTGTTCATTACAAAAAAGCTCTAATTGAGCTGTTAGAATGTCAGAAACAAGCTTTCTGAGCTGAAAACTGCATTTTGTGACAAAGTGCATCAGTGCATGATGAGAATGTCAGTTGTGACAAAGAACACTGTTCATTACTAAAATGCTCTAATTGAGCTGTTAGAATGTCAGAAACAAGCTTTCTGAGCAGAAAAATGCATTTTGTGACAAAGTGATTCAGTGGATGATGAGAATGTCAGTTTTGACAAAGAACACTGTTCATTACTGAAATGCTCTAATTGAGCTGTTAGAATGTCAGAAACAAGCTTTCTGAGCTGAAAACTGCATTTTGTGACAAAGTGCATCAGTGCATGATGAGAATGTCAGTTGTGACAAAGAACACTGTTCATTACTAAAATGCTCTAATTGAGCTGTTAGAATGTCAGAAACAAGCTTTCTGAGCAGAAAAATGCATTTTGTGACAAAGTGATTCAGTGGATGATGAGAATGTCAGTTTTGACAAAGAACACTGTTCATTACTGAAAAGCTCTAATTGAGCTGTTAGAATGTCAGAAACAAGCTTTCTGATCAGAAAAATGCATTTGGTGACAAAGTGATTCAGTGGATGATGAGAATGTCAGTTTTGACAAAGAACACTGTTCATTACTGAAATGCTCTAATTGAGCTGTTAAAATGTCAGAAACAAGCTTTCTGAGCTGAAAACTGCATTTTGTGACAAACTGCATTAGTGGATGATGAGATTGTCAGTTTTGACAAAGAACACTTTTCATTACTGAAATGCTCTAATTGAGCTGTTAGAATGTCAGAAACATGCTTTCTGATCAGAAAAATGCATTTTGTGACAAAGTGATTCAGTGGATGATGAGAATGTCAGTTTTGACAAAGAACACTGTTCATTACTGAAATGCTCTAATTGAGCTGTTAGAAAGTCAGAAACAAGCTTTCTGAGCAGAAAAATGCATTTTGTGACAAAGTGATTCAGTGGATGATGAGAATGTCAGTTTTGACAAAGAACACTGTTCATTACTGAAAAGCTCTAATTGAGCTGTTAGAATGTCAGAAACAAGCTTTCTGAGCTGAAAACTGCATTTTGTGACAAAGTGCATCAGTGGATGATGAGAATGTCAGTTGTGACAAAGAACACTATTCATTACTAAAATGCTCTAATTGAGCTGTTAGAATGTCAGAAACAAGCTTTCTGAGCAGAAAAATGCATTTTGTGACAAAGTGATTCAGTGGATGATGAGAATGTCAGTTTTGACAAAGAACACTGTTCATTACTGAAATGCTCTAATTGAGCTGTTAGAATGTCAGAAACAAGCTTTCTGAGCTGAAAACTGCATTTTGTGACAAAGTGCATCAGTGGATGATGAGAATGTCAGTTTTGACAAAGAACACTTTTCATTACTAAAATGCTCTCATTGAGCTGTTAGAATGTCAGAAACAAGCTTTCTGAGCTGAAAACTGCATTTTGTGACAAAGTGCATCAGTGCATGATGAGAATGTCAGTTGTGACAAAGAACACTGTTCATTACTAAAATGCTCTAATTGAGCTGTTAGAATGTCAGAAACAAGCTTTCTGAGCAGAAAAATGCATTTTGTGACAAAGTGATTCAGTGGATGATGAGAATGTCAGTTTTGACAAAGAACACTGTTCATTACTGAAATGCTCTAATTGAGCTGTTAGAATGTCAGAAACATAATTTCTGATCAGAAAAATGCAATTTGTGACAAAGTGATTCAGTGGATGATGAGAATGTCAGTTTTGACAAAGAACACTGTTCATTACTGAAATGCTCTCAGTGACCTGTTAGAATGTCAGAAACAAGCTGTCTGAGCAGAAAAATGCATTTTGTGACAAAGTGATTCAGTGGATGATGAGAATGTCAGTTTTGACAAAGAACACTGTTCATTACTGAAATGCTCTAATTGAGCTGTTAGAATGTCAGAAACAAGCTTTCTGATCAGAAAAATGCATTTTTTGACAAAGTGATTCAGTGGATGATGAGAATGTCAGTTTTGACAAAGAACACTGTTCATTACAAAAAAGCTCTAATTGAGCTGTTAGAATGTCACAAACAAGCTTTCTGAGCTGAAAACTGCATTTTGTGACAAAGTGCATCAGTGCATGATGAGAATGTCAGTTGTGACAAAGAACACTGTTCATTACTAAAATGCTCTAATTGAGCTGTTAGAATGTCAGAAACAAGCTTTCTGAGCAGAAAAATGCATTTTGTGACAAAGTGATTCAGTGGATGATGAGAATGTCAGTTTTGACAAAGAACACTGTTCATTACTGAAATGCTCTCAATGAGCTGTTAGAATGTCAGAAACAAGCTTTCTGAGCAGAAAAATGCATTTTGTGACAAAGTGATTCAGTGGATGATGAGAATGTCAGTTTTGACAAAGAACACTGTTCATTACTGAAATGCTCTCAATGAGCTGTTAGAATGTCAGAAACAAGCTTTCTGAGCTGAAAACTGCATTTTGTGACAGAGTGCTTCAGTGGATGATGAGAATGTCAGTTTTGACAAAGAACAATGTTCATTACTGAAATGCTCTAATTGAGCTGTTAGAATGTCAGAAACAAGCTTTCTGAGCTGAAAACTGCATTTTGTGACAAAGTGCATCAGTGGATGATGAGAATGTCAGTTGTGACAAAGAACACTGTTCATTACTAAAATGCTCTAATTGAGCTGTTAGAATGTCAGAAACAAGCTTTCTGAGCAGAAAAATGCATTTTGTGACAAAGTGATTCAGTGGATGATGAGAATGTCAGTTTTGACAAAGAACACTGTTCATTACTGAAATGCTATCAGTGACCTGTTAGAATGTCAGAAACAAGCTGTCTGAGCAGAAAAATGCATTTTGTGACAAAGTGATTCAGTGGATGATGAGAATGTCAAGTTTTGACAAAGAACACTGTTCATTACTGAAATGCTCTAATTGAGCTGTTAGAATGTCAGAAATAAGCTTTCTGATCAGAAAAAAGCATTTTGTGACAAAGTGATTCAGTGGATAATGAGAATGTCAGTTTTGACAAAGAACACTGTTCATTACTAAAATGCTCTAATTGAGCTGTTAGAATGTCAGAAACAAGCTTTCTGAGCAGAAAAATGCATTTTGTGACAAAGTGATTCAGTGGATGATGAGAATGTCAGTTTTGACAAAGAACACTGTTCATTACTGAAATGCTCTAATTGAGCTGTTAGAATGTCAGAAACAAGCTTTCTGAGCAGAAAAATGCATTTTGTGACAAAGTGATTCAGTGGATGATGAGAATGTCAGTTTTGACAAAGAACACTGTTCATTACTGAAATGCTCTAATTGAGCTGTTAGAATGTCAGAAACAAGCTTTCTGAGCTGAAAACTGCATTTTGTGACAAAGTGCATCAGTGCATGATGAGAATGTCAGTTGTGACAAAGAACACTGTTCATTACTAAAATGCTCTAATTGAGCTGTTAGAATGTCAGAAACAAGCTTTCTGAGCAGAAAAATGCATTTTGTGACAAAGTGATTCAGTGGATGATGAGAATGTCAGTTTTGACAAAGAACACTGTTCATTACTGAAATGCTCTAATTGAGCTGTTAGAATGTCAGAAACATAATTTCTGATCAGAAAAATGCAATTTGTGACAAAGTGATTCAGTGGATGATGAGAATGTCAGTTTTGACAAAGAACACTGTTCATTACTGAAATGCTCTCAGTGACCTGTTAGAATGTCAGAAACAAGCTGTCTGAGCAGAAAAATGCATTTTGTGACAAAGTGATTCAGTGGATGATGAGAATGTCAGTTTTGACAAAGAACACTGTTCATTACTGAAATGCTCTAATTGAGCTGTTAGAATGTCAGAAACAAGCTTTCTGATCAGAAAAATGCATTTTTTGACAAAGTGATTCAGTGGATGATGAGAATGTCAGTTTTGACAAAGAACACTGTTCATTACAAAAAAGCTCTAATTGAGCTGTTAGAATGTCACAAACAAGCTTTCTGAGCTGAAAACTGCATTTTGTGACAAAGTGCATCAGTGCATGATGAGAATGTCAGTTGTGACAAAGAACACTGTTCATTACTAAAATGCTCTAATTGAGCTGTTAGAATGTCAGAAACAAGCTTTCTGAGCAGAAAAATGCATTTTGTGACAAAGTGATTCAGTGGATGATGAGAATGTCAGTTTTGACAAAGAACACTGTTCATTACTGAAATGCTCTCAATGAGCTGTTAGAATGTCAGAAACAAGCTTTCTGAGCAGAAAAATGCATTTTGTGACAAAGTGATTCAGTGGATGATGAGAATGTCAGTTTTGACAAAGAACACTGTTCATTACTGAAATGCTCTCAATGAGCTGTTAGAATGTCAGAAACAAGCTTTCTGAGCTGAAAACTGCATTTTGTGACAGAGTGCTTCAGTGGATGATGAGAATGTCAGTTTTGACAAAGAACAATGTTCATTACTGAAATGCTCTAATTGAGCTGTTAGAATGTCAGAAACAAGCTTTCTGAGCTGAAAACTGCATTTTGTGACAAAGTGCATCAGTGGATGATGAGAATGTCAGTTGTGACAAAGAACACTGTTCATTACTAAAATGCTCTAATTGAGCTGTTAGAATGTCAGAAACAAGCTTTCTGAGCAGAAAAATGCATTTTGTGACAAAGTGATTCAGTGGATGATGAGAATGTCAGTTTTGACAAAGAACACTGTTCATTACTGAAATGCTATCAGTGACCTGTTAGAATGTCAGAAACAAGCTGTCTGAGCAGAAAAATGCATTTTGTGACAAAGTGATTCAGTGGATGATGAGAATGTCAAGTTTTGACAAAGAACACTGTTCATTACTGAAATGCTCTAATTGAGCTGTTAGAATGTCAGAAATAAGCTTTCTGATCAGAAAAAAGCATTTTGTGACAAAGTGATTCAGTGGATAATGAGAATGTCAGTTTTGACAAAGAACACTGTTCATTACAAAAAAGCTCTAATTGAGCTGTTAGAATGTCAGAAACAAGCTTTCTGAGCTGAAAACTGCATTTTGTGACAAAGTGCATCAGTGCATGATGAGAATGTCAGTTGTGACAAAGAACACTGTTCATTACTAAAATGCTCTAATTGAGCTGTTAGAATGTCAGAAACAAGCTTTCTGAGCAGAAAAATGCATTTTGTGACAAAGTGATTCAGTGGATGATGAGAATGTCAGTTTTGACAAAGAACACTGTTCATTACTGAAATGCTCTAATTGAGCTGTTAGAATGTCAGAAACAAGCTTTCTGAGCAGAAAAATGCATTTTGTGACAAAGTGATTCAGTGGATGATGAGAATGTCAGTTTTGACAAAGAACACTGTTCATTACTGAAATGCTCTAATTGAGCTGTTAGAATGTCAGAAACAAGCTTTCTGAGCTGAAAACTGCATTTTGTGACAAAGTGCATCAGTGCATGATGAGAATGTCAGTTGTGACAAAGAACACTGTTCATTACTAAAATGCTCTAATTGAGCTGTTAGAATGTCAGAAACAAGCTTTCTGAGCAGAAAAATGCATTTTGTGACAAAGTGATTCAGTGGATGATGAGAATGTCAGTTTTGACAAAGAACACTGTTCATTACTGAAAAGCTCTAATTGAGCTGTTAGAATGTCAGAAACAAGCTTTCTGAGCTGAAAACTGCATTTTGTGACAAAGTGCATCAGTGGATGATGAGAATGTCAGTTGTGACAAAGAACACTGTTCATTACTAAAATGCTCTAATTGAGCTGTTAGAATGTCAGAAACAAGCTTTCTGAGCAGAAAAATGCATTTTGTGACAAAGTGATTCAGTGGATGATGAGAATGTCAGTTTTGACAAAGAACACTGTTCATTACTGAAATGCTCTAATTGAGCTGTTAGAATGTCAGAAACAAGCTTTCTGAGCTGAAAACTGCATTTTGTGACAAAGTGCATCAGTGGATGATGAGAATGTCAGTTTTGACAAAGAACACTTTTCATTACTAAAATGCTCTCATTGAGCTGTTAGAATGTCAGAAACAAGCTTTCTGAGCTGAAAACTGCATTTTGTGACAAAGTGCATCAGTGCATGATGAGAATGTCAGTTGTGACAAAGAACACTGTTCATTACTAAAATGCTCTAATTGAGCTGTTAGAATGTCAGAAACAAGCTTTCTGAGCAGAAAAATGCATTTTGTGACAAAGTGATTCAGTGGATGATGAGAATGTCAGTTTTGACAAAGAACACTGTTCATTACTGAAATGCTCTAATTGAGCTGTTAGAATGTCAGAAACATAATTTCTGATCAGAAAAATGCAATTTGTGACAATGTGATTCAGTGGATGATGAGAATGTCAGTTTTGACAAAGAACACTGTTCATTACTGAAATGCTCTCAGTGACCTGTTAGAATGTCAGAAACAAGCTGTCTGAGCAGAAAAATGCATTTTGTGACAAAGTGATGTGGATGATGAGAATGTCAGTTTTGACAAAGAACACTGTTCATTACTGAAATGCTCTAATTGAGCTGTTAGAATGTCAGAAACAAGCTTTCTGATCAGAAAAATGCATTTTGTGACAAAGTGATTCAGTGGATGATGAGAATGTCAGTTTTGACAAAGAACACTGTTCATTACAAAAAAGCTCTAATTGAGCTGTTAGAATGTCACAAACAAGCTTTCTGAGCTGAAAACTGCATTTTGTGACAAAGTGCATCAGTGCATGATGAGAATGTCAGTTGTGACAAAGAACACTGTTCATTACTAAAATGCTCTAATTGAGCTGTTAGAATGTCAGAAACAAGCTTTCTGAGCAGAAAAATGCATTTTGTGACAAAGTGATTCAGTGGATGATGAGAATGTCAGTTTTGACAAAGAACACTGTTCATTACTGAAATGCTCTAATTGAGCTGTTAGAATGTCAGAAACATAATTTCTGATCAGAAAAATGCAATTTGTGACAAAGTGATTCAGTGGATGATGAGAATGTCAGTTTTGACAAAGAACACTGTTCATTACTGAAATGCTCTCAGTGACCTGTTAGAATGTCAGAAACAAGCTGTCTGAGCAGAAAAATGCATTTTGTGACAAAGTGATTCAGTGGATGATGAGAATGTCAGTTTTGACAAAGAACACTGTTCATTACTGAAATGCTCTAATTGAGCTGTTAGAATGTCAGAAACAAGCTTTCTGATCAGAAAAATGCATTTTGTGACAAAGTGATTCAGTGGATGATGAGAATGTCAGTTTTGACAAAGAACACTGTTCATTACAAAAAAGCTCTAATTGAGCTGTTAGAATGTCAGAAACAAGCTTTCTGAGCTGAAAAATGCATTTTGTGACAAAGTGATTCAGTGGATGATGAGAATGTCAGTTTTGACAAAGAACACTGTTCATTACTGAAATGCTCTCAATGAGCTGTTAGAATGTCAGAAACAAGCTTTCTGAGCTGAAAACTGCATTTTGTGACAGAGTGCTTCAGTGGATGATGAGAATGTCAGTTTTGACAAAGAACACTGTTCATTACTGAAATGCTCTAATTGAGCTGTTAGAATGTCAGAAACAAGCTTTCTGACCTGAAAACTGCATTTTGTGACAAAGTGCATCAGTGGATGATGAGAATGTCAGTTGTGACAAAGAACACTGTTCATTACTAAAATGCTCTAATTGAGCTGTTAGAATGTCAGAAACAAGCTTTCTGAGCAGAAAAATGCATTTTGTGACAAAGTGATTCAGTGGATGATGAGAATGTCAAGTTTTGACAAAGAACACTGGTCATTACTGAAATGCTCTAATTGAGCTGTTAGAATGTCAGAAATAAGCTTTCTGATCAGAAAAAAGCATTTTGTGACAAAGTGATTCAGTGGATAATGAGAATGTCAGTTTTGACAAAGAACACTGTTCATTACAAAAAAGCTCTAATTGAGCTGTTAGAATGTCAGAAACAAGCTTTCTGAGCTGAAAACTGCATTTTGTGACAAAGTGCATCAGTGCATGATGAGAATGTCAGTTGTGACAAAGAACACTGTTCATTACTAAAATGCTCTAATTGAGCTGTTAGAATGTCAGAAACAAGCTTTCTGAGCAGAAAAATGCATTTTGTGACAAAGTGATTCAGTGGATGATGAGAATGTCAGTTTTGACAAAGAACACTGTTCATTACTGAAATGCTCTAATTGAGCTGTTAGAATGTCAGAAACAAGCTTTCTGAGCTGAAAACTGCATTTTGTGACAAAGTGCATCAGTGCATGATGAGAATGTCAGTTGTGACAAAGAACACTGTTCATTACTAAAATGCTCTAATTGAGCTGTTAGAATGTCAGAAACAAGCTTTCTGAGCAGAAAAATGCATTTTGTGACAAAGTGATTCAGTGGATGATGAGAATGTCAGTTTTGACAAAGAACACTGTTCATTACTGAAAAGCTCTAATTGAGCTGTTAGAATGTCAGAAACAAGCTTTCTGATCAGAAAAATGCATTTGGTGACAAAGTGATTCAGTGGATGATGAGAATGTCAGTTTTGACAAAGAACACTGTTCATTACTGAAATGCTCTAATTGAGCTGTTAGAATGTCAGAAACAAGCTTTCTGATCAGAAAAATGCATTTGGTGACAAAGTGATTCAGTGGATGATGAGAATGTCAGTTTTGACAAAGAACACTGTTCATTACTGAAATGCTCTAATTGAGCTGTTAGAATGTCAGAAACAAGCTTTCTGAGCTGAAAACTGCATTTTGTGACAAACTGCATTAGTGGATGATGAGATTGTCAGTTTTGACAAAGAACACTTTTCATTACTGAAATGCTCTAATTGAGCTGTTAGAATGTCAGAAACATGCTTTCTGATCAGAAAAATGCATTTTGTGACAAAGTGATTCAGTGGATGATGAGAATGTCAGTTTTGACAAAGAACACTGTTCATTACTGAAATGCTCTAATTGAGCTGTTAGAATGTCAGAAACAAGCTTTCTGAGCAGAAAAATGCATTTTGTGACAAAGTGATTCAGTGGATGATGAGAATGTCAGTTTTGACAAAGAACACTGTTCATTACTGAAATGCTCTAATTGAGCTGTTAGAATGTCAGAAACAAGCTTTCTGAGCTCAAAACTGCATTTTGTGACAAAGTGCATCAGTGCATGATGAGAATGTCAGTTGTGACAAAGAACACTGTTCATTACTAAAATGCTCTAATTGAGCTGTTAGAATGTCAGAAACAAGCTTTCTGAGCAGAAAAATGCATTTTGTGACAAAGTGATTCAGTGGATGATGAGAATGTCAGTTTTGACAAAGAACACTGTTCATTACTGAAAAGCTCTAATTGAGCTGTTAGAATGTCAGAAACAAGCTTTCTGAGCTGAAAACTGCATTTTGTGACAAAGTGCATCAGTGGATGATGAGAATGTCAGTTGTGACAAAGAACACTATTCATTACTAAAATGCTCTAATTGAGCTGTTAGAATGTCAGAAACAAGCTTTCTGAGCTGAAAACTGCATTTTGTGACAAAGTGCATCAGTGGATGATGAGAATGTCAGTTTTGACAAAGAACACTTTTCATTACTAAAATGCTCTCATTGAGCTGTTAGAATGTCAGAAACAAGCTTTCTGAGCTGAAAACTGCATTTTGTGACAAAGTGCATCAGTGCATGATGAGAATGTCAGTTGTGACAAAGAACACTGTTCATTACTAAAATGCTCTAATTGAGCTGTTAGAATGTCAGAAACAAGCTTTCTGAGCAGAAAAATGCATTTTGTGACAAAGTGATTCAGTGGATGATGAGAATGTCAAGTTTTGACAAAGAACACTGTTCATTACTGAAATGCTCTAATTGAGCTGTTAGAATGTCAGAAATAAGCTTTCTGATCAGAAAAAAGCATTTTGTGACAAAGTGATTCAGTGGATAATGAGAATGTCAGTTTTGACAAAGAACACTGTTCATTACAAAAAAGCTCTAATTGAGCTGTTAGAATGTCAGAAACAAGCTTTCTGAGCTGAAAACTGCATTTTGTGACAAAGTGCATCAGTGCATGATGAGAATGTCAGTTGTGACAAAGAACACTGTTCATTACTAAAATGCTCTAATTGAGCTGTTAGAATGTCAGAAACAAGCTTTCTGAGCAGAAAAATGCATTTTGTGACAAAGTGATTCAGTGGATGATGAGAATGTCAGTTTTGACAAAGAACACTGTTCATTACTGAAATGCTCTAATTGAGCTGTTAGAATGTCAGAAACAAGCTTTCTGAGCTGAAAACTGCATTTTGTGACAAAGTGCATCAGTGCATGATGAGAATGTCAGTTGTGACAAAGAACACTGTTCATTACTAAAATGCTCTAATTGAGCTGTTAGAATGTCAGAAACAAGCTTTCTGAGCAGAAAAATGCATTTTGTGACAAAGTGATTCAGTGGATGATGAGAATGTCAGTTTTGACAAAGAACACTGTTCATTACTGAAAAGCTCTAATTGAGCTGTTAGAATGTCAGAAACAAGCTTTCTGATCAGAAAAATGCATTTGGTGACAAAGTGATTCAGTGGATGATGAGAATGTCAGTTTTGACAAAGAACACTGTTCATTACTGAAATGCTCTAATTGAGCTGTTAAAATGTCAGAAACAAGCTTTCTGAGCTGAAAACTGCATTTTGTGACAAACTGCATTAGTGGATGATGAGATTGTCAGTTTTGACAAAGAACACTTTTCATTACTGAAATGCTCTAATTGAGCTGTTAGAATGTCAGAAACATGCTTTCTGATCAGAAAAATGCATTTTGTGACAAAGTGATTCAGTGGATGATGAGAATGTCAGTTTTGACAAAGAACACTGTTCATTACTGAAATGCTCTAATTGAGCTGTTAGAAAGTCAGAAACAAGCTTTCTGAGCAGAAAAATGCATTTTGTGACAAAGTGATTCAGTGGATGATGAGAATGTCAGTTTTGACAAAGAACACTGTTCATTACTGAAAAGCTCTAATTGAGCTGTTAGAATGTCAGAAACAAGCTTTCTGAGCTGAAAACTGCATTTTGTGACAAAGTGCATCAGTGGATGATGAGAATGTCAGTTGTGACAAAGAACACTATTCATTACTAAAATGCTCTAATTGAGCTGTTAGAATGTCAGAAACAAGCTTTCTGAGCAGAAAAATGCATTTTGTGACAAAGTGATTCAGTGGATGATGAGAATGTCAGTTTTGACAAAGAACACTGTTCATTACTGAAATGCTCTAATTGAGCTGTTAGAATGTCAGAAACAAGCTTTCTGAGCTGAAAACTGCATTTTGTGACAAAGTGCATCAGTGGATGATGAGAATGTCAGTTTTGACAAAGAACACTTTTCATTACTAAAATGCTCTCATTGAGCTGTTAGAATGTCAGAAACAAGCTTTCTGAGCTGAAAACTGCATTTTGTGACAAAGTGCATCAGTGCATGATGAGAATGTCAGTTGTGACAAAGAACACTGTTCATTACTAAAATGCTCTAATTGAGCTGTTAGAATGTCAGAAACAAGCTTTCTGAGCAGAAAAATGCATTTTGTGACAAAGTGATTCAGTGGATGATGAGAATGTCAGTTTTGACAAAGAACACTGTTCATTACTGAAATGCTCTAATTGAGCTGTTAGAATGTCAGAAACATAATTTCTGATCAGAAAAATGCAATTTGTGACAAAGTGATTCAGTGGATGATGAGAATGTCAGTTTTGACAAAGAACACTGTTCATTACTGAAATGCTCTCAGTGACCTGTTAGAATGTCAGAAACAAGCTGTCTGAGCAGAAAAATGCATTTTGTGACAAAGTGATTCAGTGGATGATGAGAATGTCAGTTTTGACAAAGAACACTGTTCATTACTGAAATGCTCTAATTGAGCTGTTAGAATGTCAGAAACAAGCTTTCTGATCAGAAAAATGCATTTTTTGACAAAGTGATTCAGTGGATGATGAGAATGTCAGTTTTGACAAAGAACACTGTTCATTACAAAAAAGCTCTAATTGAGCTGTTAGAATGTCACAAACAAGCTTTCTGAGCTGAAAACTGCATTTTGTGACAAAGTGCATCAGTGCATGATGAGAATGTCAGTTGTGACAAAGAACACTGTTCATTACTAAAATGCTCTAATTGAGCTGTTAGAATGTCAGAAACAAGCTTTCTGAGCAGAAAAATGCATTTTGTGACAAAGTGATTCAGTGGATGATGAGAATGTCAGTTTTGACAAAGAACACTGTTCATTACTGAAAAGCTCTAATTGAGCTGTTAGAATGTCAGAAACAAGCTTTCTGAGCTGAAAACTGCATTTTGTGACAAAGTGCATCAGTGGATGATGAGAATGTCAGTTGTGACAAAGAACACTGTTCATTACTAAAATGCTCTAATTGAGCTGTTAGAATGTCAGAAACAAGCTTTCTGAGCAGAAAAATGAATTTTGTGACAAAGTGATTCAGTGGATGATGAGAATGTCAGTTTTGACAAAGAACACTGTTCATTACTGAAATGCTCTAATTGAGCTGTTAGAATGTCAGAAACAAGCTTTCTGAGCTGAAAACTGCATTTTGTGACAAAGTGCATCAGTGGATGATGAGAATGTCAGTTTTGACAAAGAACACTTTTCATTACTAAAATGCTCTCATTGAGCTGTTAGAATGTCAGAAACAAGCTTTCTGAGCTGAAAACTGCATTTTGTGACAAAGTGCATCAGTGCATGATGAGAATGTCAGTTGTGACAAAGAACACTGTTCATTACTAAAATGCTCTAATTGAGCTGTTAGAATGTCAGAAACAAGCTTTCTGAGCAGAAAAATGCATTTTGTGACAAAGTGATTCAGTGGATGATGAGAATGTCAGTTTTGACAAAGAACACTGTTCATTACTGAAATGCTCTAATTGAGCTGTTAGAATGTCAGAAACATAATTTCTGATCAGAAAAATGCAATTTGTGACAAAGTGATTCAGTGGATGATGAGAATGTCAGTTTTGACAAAGAACACTGTTCATTACTGAAATGCTCTCAGTGACCTGTTAGAATGTCAGAAACAAGCTGTCTGAGCAGAAAAATGCATTTTGTGACAAAGTGATTCAGTGGATGATGAGAATGTCAGTTTTGACAAAGAACACTGTTCATTACTGAAATGCTCTAATTGAGCTGTTAGAATGTCAGAAACAAGCTTTCTGATCAGAAAAATGCATTTTTTGACAAAGTGATTCAGTGGATGATGAGAATGTCAGTTTTGACAAAGAACACTGTTCATTACAAAAAAGCTCTAATTGAGCTGTTAGAATGTCACAAACAAGCTTTCTGAGCTGAAAACTGCATTTTGTGACAAAGTGCATCAGTGCATGATGAGAATGTCAGTTGTGACAAAGAACACTGTTCATTACTATAATGCTCTAATTGAGCTGTTAGAATGTCAGAAACAAGCTTTCTGCGCAGAAAAATGCATTTTGTGACAAAGTGATTCAGTGGATGATGAGAATGTCAGTTTTGACAAAAAACACTGTTCATTACTGAAATGCTCTCAATGAGCTGTTAGAATGTCAGAAACAAGCTTTCTGAGCTGAAAACTGCATTTTGTGACAAAGTGATTCAGTGGATGATGAGAATGTCAGTTTTGACAAAGAACACTGTTCATTACTGAAATGCTCTAATTGAGCTGTTAGAATGTCAGAAACAAGCTTTCTGATCAGAAAAATGCATTTGGTGACAATGTGATTCAGTGGATGATGAGAATGTCAGTTTTGACAAAGAACACTGTTCATTACTGAAATGCTCTAATTGAGCTGTTAGAATGTCAGAAACAAGCTTTCTGAGCTGAAAACTGCATTTTGTGACAAACTGCATTAGTGGATGATGAGAATGTCAGTTTTGACAAAGAACACTGTTCATTACTGAAATGCTCTAATTGAGCTGTTAGAATGTCAGAAACAAGCTTTCTGAGCTGAAAACTGCATTTTGTGACAAAGTGCATCAGTGGATGATGAGAATGTCAGTTTTGACAAAGAACACTGTTCATTACTGAAATGCTCTCAATGAGCTGTTAGAATGTCAGAAACAAGCTTTCTGAGCAGAAAAATGCATTTTGTGACAAAGTGATTCAGTGGATGATGAGAATGTCAGTTTTGACAAAGAACACTGTTCATTACTGAAATGCTCTCAATGAGCTGTTAGAATGTCAGAAACAAGCTTTCTGAGCTGAAAACTGCATTTTGTGACAGAGTGCATCAGTGGATGATGAGAATGTCAGTTTTGACAAAGAACACTGTTCATTGCTGAAAAGCTCTAATTGAGCTGTTAGAATGTCAGAAACAAGCTTTCTGAGCTGAAAACTGCATTTTGTGACAAAGTGCATCAGTGGATGATGAGAATGTCAGTTTTGACAAAGAACACTGTTCATTACTGAAATGCTCTAATTGAGCTGTTAGAATGTCAGAAACAAGCTTTCTGATCAGAAAAATGCATTTGGTGACAAAGTGATTCAGTGGATGATGAGAATGTCAGTTTTGAAAAAGAACATTGTTCATTACTGAAAAGCTCTAATTGAACTGTTAGAATGTCAGAAACAAGCTTTCTGAGCTGAAAACTGCATTTTGTGACAAAGTGCATCAGTGGATGATGAGAATGTCAGTTGTGACAAAGAACACTGTTCATTACTAAAATGCTCTAATTGAGCTGTTAGAATGTCAGAAACAAGCTTTCTGAGCAGAAAAATGCATTTTGTGACAAAGTGATTCAGTGGATGATGAGAATGTCAGTTTTGACAAAGAACACTGTTCATTACTGAAATGCTCTAATTGAGCTGTTAGAATGTCAGAAACAAGCTTTCTGATCAGAAAAATGCATTTGGTGACAAAGTGCATCAGTGGATGATGAGAATGTCAGTTTTGACAAAGAACACTTTTCATTACTAAAATGCTCTCATTGAGCTGTTAGAATGTCAGAAACAAGCTTTCTGAGCTGAAAACTGCATTTTGTGACAAAGTGCATCAGTGCATGATGAGAATGTCAGTTGTGACAAAGAACACTGTTCATTACTAAAATGCTCTAATTGAGCTGTTAGAATGTCAGAAACAAGCTTTCTGAGCAGAAAACTGCATTTTGTGACAAAGTGATTCAGTGGATGATGAGAATGTCAGTTTTGACAAAGAACACTGTTCATTACTGAAATGCTCTAATTGAGCTGTTAGAATGTCAGAAACACAATTTCTGATCAGAAAAATGCAATTTGTGACAAAGTGAGTCAGTGGATGATGAGAATGTCAGTTTTGAAAAAGAACACTGTTCATTACTGAAATGCTCTCAATGAGCTGTTAGAATGTCAGAAACAAGCTTTCTGAGCTGAAAACTGCATTTTGTGACAGAGTGCGTCAGTGGATGATGAGAATATCAGTTTTGACAAAGAACACTGTTTATTGCTGAAAAGCTCTAATTGAGCTGTTAGAATGTCAGAAACAAGCTTTCTGAGCTGAAAACTGCATTTTGTGACAAAGTGCATCAGTGGATGATGAGAATGTCAGTTGTGACAAAGAACACTGTTCATTACTAAAATGCTCTAATTGAGCTGTTAGAATGTCAGAAACAAGCTTTCTGAGCAGAAAAATGCATTTTGTGACAAAGTGATTCAGTGGATGATGAGAATGTCAGTTTTGACAAAGAACACTGTTCATTACTGAAATGCTCTAATTGAGCTGTAAGAATGTCAGAAACAAGCTTTCTGATCAGAAAAATGCATTTTGTGACAAAGTGATTCAGTGGATGATGAGAATGTCAGTTTTGACAAAGAACACTGTTCATTACTGAAATGCTCTAATTGAGCTGTTAGAATGTCAGAAACAAGCTTTCTGAGCTGAAAACTGCATTTTGTGACAAAGTGCATCAGTGGATGATGAGAATGTCAGTTTTGACAAAGAACACTTTTCATTACTAAAATGCTCTCATTGAGCTGTTAGAATGTCAGAAACAAGCTTTCTGAGCTGAAAACTGCATTTTGTGACAAAGTGCATCAGTGCATGATGAGAATGTCAGTTGTGACAAAGAACACTGTTCATTACTAAAATGCTCTAATTGAGCTGTTAGAATGTCAGAAACAAGCTTTCTGAGCAGAAAAATGCATTTTGTGACAAAGTGATTCAGTGGATGATGAGAATGTCAGTTTTGACAAAGAACACTGTTCATTACTGAAATGCTCTAATTGAGCTGTTAGAATGTCAGAAACATAATTTCTGATCAGAAAAATGCAATTTGTGACAAAGTGATTCAGTGGATGATGAGAATGTCAGTTTTGACAAAGAACACTGTTCATTACTGAAATGCTCTCAGTGACCTGTTAGAATGTCAGAAACAAGCTGTCTGAGCAGAAAAATGCATTTTGTGACAAAGTGATTCAGTGGATGATGAGAATGTCAGTTTTGACAAAGAACACTGTTCATTACTGAAATGCTCTAATTGAGCTGTTAGAATGTCAGAAACAAGCTTTCTGATCAGAAAAATGCATTTTTTGACAAAGTGATTCAGTGGATGATGAGAATGTCAGTTTTGACAAAGAACACTGTTCATTACTGAAATGCTCTAACAAGCTTTCTGAGCTGAAAACTGCATTTTGTGACAAAGTGGATCAGTGGATGATGAGAATGTCAGTTTTGACAAAGAACACTGTTCATTACTAAAATGCTCTAATTGAGCTGTTAGAATGTCAGAAACAAGCTTTCTGAGCTGAAAACTGCATTTTGTGACATAGTGATTCAGTGGATGATGAGAATGTCAGTTTTGACAAAGAACACTGTTCATTACTGAAATGCTCTAACAAGCTTTCTGAGCTGAAAACTGCATTTTGTGACAAAGTGGATCAGTGGATGATGAGAATGTCAGTTTTGACAAAGAACACTGTTCATTACTAAAATGCTCTAATTGAGCTGTTAGAATGTCAGAAACAAGCTTTCTGAGCTGAAAACTACATTTTGTGACAAAGTGTATCAGTGGATGATGAGAATGTCAGTTTTGACAATGAATACTGTTCATTACTAAAATGCTCTAATTGAGCTGTTAGAATGTCAGAAACAAGCTTTCTGAGCTGAAAACTGCATTTTGTGACAAAGTGGATCAGTGGATGATGAGAATGTCAGTTTTGACAAAGAACACTGTTCATTACTAAAATGCTCTAATTGAGCTGTTAGAATGTCAGAAATAAGCTTTCTGAGCTGAAAACTGCATTTTGTGACAAAGTGCATCAGTGGATGATGAGAATGTCAGTTTTGACAAAGAACACTGTGCATTACAAAAAAGCTCTAATTCAGCTGTTAGAATGTCAGAAACAAGCTTTCTGAGCAGAAAAAGGCATTTTGTGACATAGTGATTCAGTGGATGATGAGAATGTCAGTTTTGACAAAGAACACTGTTCATTACTAAAATGCTCTAATTGAGCTGTTAGAATGTCAGAAACAAGCTTTCTGAGCAGAAAAATGCATTTTGTGACAAAGTGATTCAGTGGATGATGAGAATGTCAGTTTTGACAAAGAACACTGTTCATTACTGAAATGCTCTAATTGAGCTGTTAGAATGTCAGAAACAAGCTTTCTGAGCTGAAAACTGCATTTTGTGACAAAGTGCATCAGTGCATGATGAGAATGTCAGTTGTGACAAAGAACACTGTTCATTACTAAAATGCTCTAATTGAGCTGTTAGAATGTCAGAAACAAGCTTTCTGAGCAGAAAAATGCATTTTGTGACAAAGTGATTCAGTGGATGATGAGAATGTCAGTTTTGACAAAGAACACTGTTCATTACTGAAAAGCTCTAATTGAGCTGTTAGAATGTCAGAAACAAGCTTTCTGAGCTGAAAACTGCATTTTGTGACAAAGTGTATCAGTGGATGATGAGAATGTCAGTTGTGACAAAGAACACTGTTCATTACTAAAATGCTCTAATTGAGCTGTTAGAATGTCAGAAACAAGCTTTCTGAGCAGAAAAATGCATTTTGTGACAAAGTGATTCAGTGGATGATGAGAATGTCAGTTTTGACAAAGAACACTGTTCATTACTGAAATGCTCTAATTGAGCTGTTAGAATGTCAGAAACAAGCTTTCTGAGCTGAAAACTGCATTTTGTGACAAAGTGCATCAGTGGATGATGAGAATGTCAGTTTTGACAAAGAACACTTTTCATTACTAAAATGCTCTCATTGAGCTGTTAGAATGTCAGAAACAAGCTTTCTGAGCTGAAAACTGCATTTTGTGACAAAGTGCATCAGTGCATGATGAGAATGTCAGTTGTGACAAAGAACACTGTTCATTACTAAAATGCTCTAATTGAGCTGTTAGAATGTCAGAAACAAGCTTTCTGAGCAGAAAAATGCATTTTGTGACAAAGTGATTCAGTGGATGATGAGAATGTCAGTTTTGACAAAGAACACTGTTCATTACTGAAATGCTCTAATTGAGCTGTTAGAATGTCAGAAACGTAATTTCTGATCAGAAAAATGCAATTTGTGACAATGTGATTCAGTGGATGATGAGAATGTCAGTTTTGACAAAGAACACTGTTCATTACTGAAATGCTCTCAGTGACCTGTTAGAATGTCAGAAACAAGCTGTCTGAGCAGAAAAATGCATTTTGTGACAAAGTGATGTGGATGATGAGAATGTCAGTTTTGACAAAGAACACTGTTCATTACTGAAATGCTCTAATTGAGCTGTTAGAATGTCAGAAACAAGCTTTCTGATCAGAAAAATGCATTTTGTGACAAAGTGATTCAGTGGATGATGAGAATGTCAGTTTTGACAAAGAACACTGTTCATTACAAAAAAGCTCTAATTGAGCTGTTAGAATGTCACAAACAAGCTTTCTGAGCTGAAAACTGCATTTTGTGACAAAGTGCATCAGTGCATGATGAGAATGTCAGTTGTGACAAAGAACACTGTTCATTACTAAAATGCTCTAATTGAGCTGTTAGAATGTCAGAAACAAGCTTTCTGAGCAGAAAAATGCATTTTGTGACAAAGTGATTCAGTGGATGATGAGAATGTCAGTTTTGACAAAGAACACTGTTCATTACTGAAATGCTCTAATTGAGCTGTTAGAATGTCAGAAACATAATTTCTGATCAGAAAAATGCAATTTGTGACAAAGTGATTCAGTGGATGATGAGAATGTCAGTTTTGACAAAGAACACTGTTCATTACTGAAATGCTCTCAGTGACCTGTTAGAATGTCAGAAACAAGCTGTCTGAGCAGAAAAATGCATTTTGTGACAAAGTGATTCAGTGGATGATGAGAATGTCAGTTTTGACAAAGAACACTGTTCATTACTGAAATGCTCTAATTGAGCTGTTAGAATGTCAGAAACAAGCTTTCTGATCAGAAAAATGCATTTTGTGACAAAATGATTCAGTGGATGATGAGAATGTCAGTTTTGACAAAGAACACTGTTCATTACAAAAAAGCTCTAATTGAGCTGTTACAATGTCACAAACAAGCTTTCTGAGCTGAAAACTGCATTTTGTGACAAAGTGCATCAGTGCATGATGAGAATGTCAGTTGTGACAAAGAACACTGTTCATTACTAAAATGCTCTAATTGAGCTGTTAGAATGTCAGAAACAAGCTTTCTGAGCAGAAAAATGCATTTTGTGACAAAGTGATTCAGTGGATGATGAGAATGTCAGTTTTGACAAAGAACACTGTTCATTACTGAAATGCTCTCAATGAGCTGTTAGAATGTCAGAAACAAGCTTTCTGAGCAGAAAAATGCATTTTGTGACAAAGTGATTCAGTGGATGATGAGAATGTCAGTTTTGACAAAGAACACTGTTCATTACTGAAATGCTCTCAATGAGCTGTTAGAATGTCAGAAACAAGCTTTCTGAGCTGAAAACTGCATTTTGTGACAGAGTGCTTCAGTGGATGATGAGAATGTCAGTTTTGACAAAGAACAATGTTCATTACTGAAATGCTCTAATTGAGCTGTTAGAATGTCAGAAACAAGCTTTCTGAGCTGAAAACTGCATTTTGTGACAAAGTGCATCAGTGGATGATGAGAATGTCAGTTGTGACAAAGAACACTGTTCATTACTAAAATGCTCTAATTGAGCTGTTAGAATGTCAGAAACAAGCTTTCTGAGCAGAAAAATGCATTTTGTGACAAAGTGATTCAGTGGATGATGAGAATGTCAGTTTTGACAAAGAACACTGTTCATTACTGAAATGCTATCAGTGACCTGTTAGAATGTCAGAAACAAGCTGTCTGAGCAGAAAAATGCATTTTGTGACAAAGTGATTCAGTGGATGATGAGAATGTCAAGTTTTGACAAAGAACACTGTTCATTACTGAAATGCTCTAATTGAGCTGTTAGAATGTCAGAAATAAGCTTTCTGATCAGAAAAAAGCATTTTGTGACAAAGTGATTCAGTGGATAATGAGAATGTCAGTTTTGACAAAGAACACTGTTCATTACAAAAAAGCTCTAATTGAGCTGTTAGAATGTCAGAAACAAGCTTTCTGAGCTGAAAACTGCATTTTGTGACAAAGTGCATCAGTGCATGATGAGAATGTCAGTTGTGACAAAGAACACTGTTCATTACTAAAATGCTCTAATTGAGCTGTTAGAATGTCAGAAACAAGCTTTCTGAGCAGAAAAATGCATTTTGTGACAAAGTGATTCAGTGGATGATGAGAATGTCAGTTTTGACAAAGAACACTGTTCATTACTGAAATGCTCTAATTGAGCTGTTAGAATGTCAGAAACAAGCTTTCTGAGCAGAAAAATGCATTTTGTGACAAAGTGATTCAGTGGATGATGAGAATGTCAGTTTTGACAAAGAACACTGTTCATTACTGAAATGCTCTAATTGAGCTGTTAGAATGTCAGAAACAAGCTTTCTGAGCTGAAAACTGCATTTTGTGACAAAGTGCATCAGTGCATGATGAGAATGTCAGTTGTGACAAAGAACACTGTTCATTACTAAAATGCTCTAATTGAGCTGTTAGAATGTCAGAAACAAGCTTTCTGAGCAGAAAAATGCATTTTGTGACAAAGTGATTCAGTGGATGATGAGAATGTCAGTTTTGACAAAGAACACTGTTCATTACTGAAAAGCTCTAATTGAGCTGTTAGAATGTCAGAAACAAGCTTTCTGAGCTGAAAACTGCATTTTGTGACAAAGTGCATCAGTGGATGATGAGAATGTCAGTTGTGACAAAGAACACTGTTCATTACTAAAATGCTCTAATTGAGCTGTTAGAATGTCAGAAACAAGCTTTCTGAGCAGAAAAATGCATTTTGTGACAAAGTGATTCAGTGGATGATGAGAATGTCAGTTTTGACAAAGAACACTGTTCATTACTGAAATGCTCTAATTTAGCTGTTAGAATGTCAGAAACAAGCTTTCTGAGCTGAAAACTGCATTTTGTGACAAAGTGCATCAGTGGATGATGAGAATGTCAGTTTTGACAAAGAACACTTTTCATTACTAAAATGCTCTCATTGAGCTGTTAGAATGTCAGAAACAAGCTTTCTGAGCTGAAAACTGCATTTTGTGACAAAGTGCATCAGTGCATGATGAGAATGTCAGTTGTGACAAAGAACACTGTTCATTACTAAAATGCTCTAATTGAGCTGTTAGAATGTCAGAAACAAGCTTTCTGAGCAGAAAAATGCATTTTGTGACAAAGTGATTCAGTGGATGATGAGAATGTCAGTTTTGACAAAGAACACTGTTCATTACTGAAATGCTTTAATTGAGCTGTTAGAATGTCAGAAACATAATTTCTGATCAGAAAAATGCAATTTGTGACAATGTGATTCAGTGGATGATGAGAATGTCAGTTTTGACAAAGAACACTGTTCATTACTGAAATGCTCTCAGTGACCTGTTAGAATGTCAGAAACAAGCTGTCTGAGCAGAAAAATGCATTTTGTGACAAAGTGATGTGGATGATGAGAATGTCAGTTTTGACAAAGAACACTGTTCATTACTGAAATGCTCTAATTGAGCTGTTAGAATGTCAGAAACAAGCTTTCTGATCAGAAAAATGCATTTTGTGACAAAGTGATTCAGTGGATGATGAGAATGTCAGTTTTGACAAAGAACACTGTTCATTACAAAAAAGCTCTAATTGAGCTGTTAGAATGTCACAAACAAGCTTTCTGAGCTGAAAACTGCATTTTGTGACAAAGTGCATCAGTGCATGATGAGAATGTCAGTTGTGACAAAGAACACTGTTCATTACTAAAATGCTCTAATTGAGCTGTTAGAATGTCAGAAACGAGCTTTCTGAGCAGAAAAATGCATTTTGTGACAAAGTGATTCAGTGGATGATGAGAATGTCAGTTTTGACAAAGAACACTGTTCATTACTGAAATGCTCTAATTGAGCTGTTAGAATGTCAGAAACATAATTTCTGATCAGAAAAATGCAATTTGTGACAAAGTGATTCAGTGGATGATGAGAATGTCAGTTTTGACAAAGAACACTGTTCATTACTGAAATGCTCTCAGTGACCTGTTAGAATGTCAGAAACAAGCTGTCTGAGCAGAAAAATGCATTTTGTGACAAAGTGATTCAGTGGATGATGAGAATGTCAGTTTTGACAAAGAACACTGTTCATTACTGAAATGCTCTAATTGAGCTGTTAGAATGTCAGAAACAAGCTTTCTGATCAGAAAAATGCATTTTGTGACAAAGTGATTCAGTGGATGATGAGAATGTCAGTTTTGACAAAGAACACTGTTCATTACAAAAAAGCTCTAATTGAGCTGTTAGAATGTCAGAAACAAGCTTTCTGAGCTGAAAAATGCATTTTGTGACAAAGTGATTCAGTGGATGATGAGAATGTCAGTTTTGACAAAGAACACTGTTCATTACTGAAATGCTCTCAATGAGCTGTTAGAATGTCAGAAACAAGCTTTCTGAGCTGAAAACTGCATTTTGTGACAGAGTGCTTCAGTGGATGATGAGAATGTCAGTTTTGACAAAGAACACTGTTCATTACTGAAATGCTCTAATTGAGCTGTTAGAATGTCAGAAACAAGCTTTCTGACCTGAAAACTGCATTTTGTGACAAAGTGCATCAGTGGATGATGAGAATGTCAGTTGTGACAAAGAACACTGTTCATTACTAAAATGCTCTAATTGAGCTGTTAGAATGTCAGAAACAAGCTTTCTGAGCAGAAAAATGCATTTTGTGACAAAGTGATTCAGTGGATGATGAGAATGTCAAGTTTTGACAAAGAACACTGGTCATTACTGAAATGCTCTAATTGAGCTGTTAGAATGTCAGAAATAAGCTTTCTGATCAGAAAAAAGCATTTTGTGACAAAGTGATTCAGTGGATAATGAGAATGTCAGTTTTGACAAAGAACACTGTTCATTACAAAAAAGCTCTAATTGAGCTGTTAGAATGTCAGAAACAAGCTTTCTGAGCTGAAAACTGCATTTTGTGACAAAGTGCATCAGTGCATGATGAGAATGTCAGTTGTGACAAAGAACACTGTTCATTACTAAAATGCTCTAATTGAGCTGTTAGAATGTCAGAAACAAGCTTTCTGAGCAGAAAAATGCATTTTGTGACAAAGTGATTCAGTGGATGATGAGAATGTCAGTTTTGACAAAGAACACTGTTCATTACTGAAATGCTCTAATTGAGCTGTTAGAATGTCAGAAACAAGCTTTCTGAGCTGAAAACTGCATTTTGTGACAAAGTGCATCAGTGCATGATGAGAATGTCAGTTGTGACAAAGAACACTGTTCATTACTAAAATGCTCTAATTGAGCTGTTAGAATGTCAGAAACAAGCTTTCTGAGCAGAAAAATGCATTTTGTGACAAAGTGATTCAGTGGATGATGAGAATGTCAGTTTTGACAAAGAACACTGTTCATTACTGAAAAGCTCTAATTGAGCTGTTAGAATGTCAGGAAACAAGCTTTCTGATCAGAAAAATGCATTTGGTGACAAAGTGATTCAGTGGATGATGAGAATGTCAGTTTTGACAAAGAACACTGTTCATTACTGAAATGCTCTAATTGAGCTGTTAGAATGTCAGAAACAAGCTTTCTGATCAGAAAAATGCATTTGGTGACAAAGTGATTCAGTGGATGATGAGAATGTCAGTTTTGACAAAGAACACTGTTCATTACTGAAATGCTCTAATTGAGCTGTTAGAATGTCAGAAACAAGCTTTCTGAGCAGAAAAATGCATTTTGTGACAAAGTGATTCAGTGGATGATGAGAATGTCAGTTTTGACAAAGAACACTGTTCATTACTGAAATGCTCTAATTGAGCTGTTAGAATGTCAGAAACAAGCTTTCTGAGCTCAAAACTGCATTTTGTGACAAAGTGCATCAGTGCATGATGAGAATGTCAGTTGTGACAAAGAACACTGTTCATTACTAAAATGCTCTAATTGAGCTGTTAGAATGTCAGAAACAAGCTTTCTGAGCAGAAAAATGCATTTTGTGACAAAGTGATTCAGTGGATGATGAGAATGTCAGTTTTGACAAAGAACACTGTTCATTACTGAAAAGCTCTAATTGAGCTGTTAGAATGTCAGAAACAAGCTTTCTGAGCTGAAAACTGCATTTTGTGACAAAGTGCATCAGTGGATGATGAGAATGTCAGTTGTGACAAAGAACACTATTCATTACTAAAATGCTCTAATTGAGCTGTTAGAATGTCAGAAACAAGCTTTCTGAGCTGAAAACTGCATTTTGTGACAAAGTGCATCAGTGGATGATGAGAATGTCAGTTTTGACAAAGAACACTTTTCATTACTAAAATGCTCTCATTGAGCTGTTAGAATGTCAGAAACAAGCTTTCTGAGCTGAAAACTGCATTTTGTGACAAAGTGCATCAGTGCATGATGAGAATGTCAGTTGTGACAAAGAACACTGTTCATTACTAAAATGCTCTAATTGAGCTGTTAGAATGTCAGAAACAAGCTTTCTGAGCAGAAAAATGCATTTTGTGACAAAGTGATTCAGTGGATGATGAGAATGTCAAGTTTTGACAAAGAACACTGTTCATTACTGAAATGCTCTAATTGAGCTGTTAGAATGTCAGAAATAAGCTTTCTGATCAGAAAAAAGCATTTTGTGACAAAGTGATTCAGTGGATAATGAGAATGTCAGTTTTGACAAAGAACACTGTTCATTACAAAAAAGCTCTAATTGAGCTGTTAGAATGTCAGAAACAAGCTTTCTGAGCTGAAAACTGCATTTTGTGACAAAGTGCATCAGTGCATGATGAGAATGTCAGTTGTGACAAAGAACACTGTTCATTACTAAAATGCTCTAATTGAGCTGTTAGAATGTCAGAAACAAGCTTTCTGAGCAGAAAAATGCATTTTGTGACAAAGTGATTCAGTGGATGATGAGAATGTCAGTTTTGACAAAGAACACTGTTCATTACTGAAATGCTCTAATTGAGCTGTTAGAATGTCAGAAACAAGCTTTCTGAGCTGAAAACTGCATTTTGTGACAAAGTGCATCAGTGCATGATGAGAATGTCAGTTGTGACAAAGAACACTGTTCATTACTAAAATGCTCTAATTGAGCTGTTAGAATGTCAGAAACAAGCTTTCTGAGCAGAAAAATGCATTTTGTGACAAAGTGATTCAGTGGATGATGAGAATGTCAGTTTTGACAAAGAACACTGTTCATTACTGAAAAGCTCTAATTGAGCTGTTAGAATGTCAGAAACAAGCTTTCTGATCAGAAAAATGCATTTGGTGACAAAGTGATTCAGTGGATGATGAGAATGTCAGTTTTGACAAAGAACACTGTTCATTACTGAAATGCTCTAATTGAGCTGTTAAAATGTCAGAAACAAGCTTTCTGAGCTGAAAACTGCATTTTGTGACAAACTGCATTAGTGGATGATGAGATTGTCAGTTTTGACAAAGAACACTTTTCATTACTGAAAAGCTCTAATTGAGCTGTTAGAATGTCAGAAACATGCTTTCTGATCAGAAAAATGCATTTTGTGACAAAGTGATTCAGTGGATGATGAGAATGTCAGTTTTGACAAAGAACACTGTTCATTACTGAAATGCTCTAATTGAGCTGTTAGAAAGTCAGAAACAAGCTTTCTGAGCAGAAAAATGCATTTTGTGACAAAGTGATTCAGTGGATGATGAGAATGTCAGTTTTGACAAAGAACACTGTTCATTACTGAAAAGCTCTAATTGAGCTGTTAGAATGTCAGAAACAAGCTTTCTGAGCTGAAAACTGCATTTTGTGACAAAGTGCATCAGTGGATGATGAGAATGTCAGTTGTGACAAAGAACACTATTCATTACTAAAATGCTCTAATTGAGCTGTTAGAATGTCAGAAACAAGCTTTCTGAGCAGAAAAATGCATTTTGTGACAAAGTGATTCAGTGGATGATGAGAATGTCAGTTTTGACAAAGAACACTGTTCATTACTGAAATGCTCTAATTGAGCTGTTAGAATGTCAGAAACAAGCTTTCTGAGCTGAAAACTGCATTTTGTGACAAAGTGCATCAGTGGATGATGAGAATGTCAGTTTTGACAAAGAACACTTTTCATTACCAAAATGCTCTCATTGAGCTGTTAGAATGTCAGAAACAAGCTTTCTGAGCTGAAAACTGCATTTTGTGACAAAGTGCATCAGTGCATGATGAGAATGTCAGTTGTGACAAAGAACACTGTTCATTACTAAAATGCTCTAATTGAGCTGTTAGAATGTCAGAAACAAGCTTTCTGAGCAGAAAAATGCATTTTGTGACAAAGTGATTCAGTGGATGATGAGAATGTCAGTTTTGACAAAGAACACTGTTCATTACTGAAATGCTCTAATTGAGCTGTTAGAATGTCAGAAACATAATTTCTGATCAGAAAAATGCAATTTGTGACAAAGTGATTCAGTGGATGATGAGAATGTCAGTTTTGACAAAGAACACTGTTCATTACTGAAATGCTCTCAGTGACCTGTTAGAATGTCAGAAACAAGCTGTCTGAGCAGAAAAATGCATTTTGTGACAAAGTGATTCAGTGGATGATGAGAATGTCAGTTTTGACAAAGAACACTGTTCATTACTGAAATGCTCTAATTGAGCTGTTAGAATGTCAGAAACAAGCTTTCTGATCAGAAAAATGCATTTTTTGACAAAGTGATTCAGTGGATGATGAGAATGTCAGTTTTGACAAATAACACTGTTCATTACAAAAAAGCTCTAATTGAGCTGTTAGAATGTCACAAACAAGCTTTCTGAGCTGAAAACTGCATTTTGTGACAAAGTGCATCAGTGCATGATGAGAATGTCAGTTGTGACAAAGAACACTGTTCATTACTAAAATGCTCTAATTGAGCTGTTAGAATGTCAGAAACAAGCTTTCTGAGCAGAAAAATGCATTTTGTGACAAAGTGATTCAGTGGATGATGAGAATGTCAGTTTTGACAAAGAACACTGTTCATTACTGAAAAGCTCTAATTGAGCTGTTAGAATGTCAGAAACAAGCTTTCTGAGCTGAAAACTGCATTTTGTGACAAAGTGCATCAGTGGATGATGAGAATGTCAGTTGTGACAAAGAACACTGTTCATTACTAAAATGCTCTAATTGAGCTGTTAGAATGTCAGAAACAAGCTTTCTGAGCAGAAAAATGAATTTTGTGACAAAGTGATTCAGTGGATGATGAGAATGTCAGTTTTGACAAAGAACACTGTTCATTACTGAAATGCTCTAATTGAGCTGTTAGAATGTCAGAAACAAGCTTTCTGAGCTGAAAACTGCATTTTGTGACAAAGTGCATCAGTGGATGATGAGAATGTCAGTTTTGACAAAGAACACTTTTCATTACTAAAATGCTCTCATTGAGCTGTTAGAATGTCAGAAACAAGCTTTCTGAGCTGAAAACTGCATTTTGTGACAAAGTGCATCAGTGCATGATGAGAATGTCAGTTGTGACAAAGAACACTGTTCATTACTAAAATGCTCTAATTGAGCTGTTAGAATGTCAGAAACAAGCTTTCTGAGCAGAAAAATGCATTTTGTGACAAAGTGATTCAGTGGATGATGAGAATGTCAGTTTTGACAAAGAACACTGTTCATTACTGAAATGCTCTAATTGAGCTGTTAGAATGTCAGAAACATAATTTCTGATCAGAAAAATGCAATTTGTGACAAAGTGATTCAGTGGATGATGAGAATGTCAGTTTTGACAAAGAACACTGTTCATTACTGAAATGCTCTCAGTGACCTGTTAGAATGTCAGAAACAAGCTGTCTGAGCAGAAAAATGCATTTTGTGACAAAGTGATTCAGTGGATGATGAGAATGTCAGTTTTGACAAAGAACACTGTTCATTACTGAAATGCTCTAATTGAGCTGTTAGAATGTCAGAAACAAGCTTTCTGATCAGAAAAATGCATTTTTTGACAAAGTGATTCAGTGGATGATGAGAATGTCAGTTTTGACAAAGAACACTGTTCATTACAAAAAAGCTCTAATTGAGCTGTTAGAATGTCACAAACAAGCTTTCTGAGCTGAAAACTGCATTTTGTGACAAAGTGCATCAGTGCATGATGAGAATGTCAGTTGTGACAAAGAACACTGTTCATTACTATAATGCTCTAATTGAGCTGTTAGAATGTCAGAAACAAGCTTTCTGCGCAGAAAAATGCATTTTGTGACAAAGTGATTCAGTGGATGATGAGAATGTCAGTTTTGACAAAAAACACTGTTCATTACTGAAATGCTCTCAATGAGCTGTTAGAATGTCAGAAACAAGCTTTCTGAGCTGAAAACTGCATTTTGTGACAAAGTGATTCAGTGGATGATGAGAATGTCAGTTTTGACAAAGAACACTGTTCATTACTGAAATGCTCTAATTGAGCTGTTAGAATGTCAGAAACAAGCTTTCTGATCAGAAAAATGCATTTGGTGACAATGTGATTCAGTGGATGATGAGAATGTCAGTTTTGACAAAGAACACTGTTCATTACTGAAATGCTCTAATTGAGCTGTTAGAATGTCAGAAACAAGCTTTCTGAGCTGAAAACTGCATTTTGTGACAAACTGCATTAGTGGATGATGAGAATGTCAGTTTTGACAAAGAACACTGTTCATTACTGAAATGCTCTAATTGAGCTGTTAGAATGTCAGAAACAAGCTTTCTGAGCTGAAAACTGCATTTTGTGACAAAGTGCATCAGTGGATGATGAGAATGTCAGTTTTGACAAAGAACACTGTTCATTACTGAAATGCTCTCAATGAGCTGTTAGAATGTCAGAAACAAGCTTTCTGAGCAGAAAAATGCTTTTTGTGACAAAGTGATTCAGTGGATGATGAGAATGTCAGTTTTGACAAAGAACACTGTTCATTACTGAAATGCTCTCAATGAGCTGTTAGAATGTCAGAAACAAGCTTTCTGAGCTGAAAACTGCATTTTGTGACAGAGTGCATCAGTGGATGATGAGAATGTCAGTTTTGACAAAGAACACTGTTCATTGCTGAAAAGCTCTAATTGAGCTGTTAGAATGTCAGAAACAAGCTTTCTGAGCTGAAAACTGCATTTTGTGACAAAGTGCATCAGTGGATGATGAGAATGTCAGTTTTGACAAAGAACACTGTTCATTACTGAAATGCTCTAATTGAGCTGTTAGAATGTCAGAAACAAGCTTTCTGATCAGAAAAATGCATTTGGTGACAAAGTGATTCAGTGGATGATGAGAATGTCAGTTTTGAAAAAGAACATTGTTCATTACTGAAAAGCTCTAATTGAGCTGTTAGAATGTCAGAAACAAGCTTTCTGAGCTGAAAACTGCATTTTGTGACAAAGTGCATCAGTGGATGATGAGAATGTCAGTTGTGACAAAGAACACTGTTCATTACTAAAATGCTCTAATTGAGCTGTTAGAATGTCAGAAACAAGCTTTTTGAGCAGAAAAATGCATTTTGTGACAAAGTGATTCAGTGGATGATGAGAATGTCAGTTTTGACAAAGAACACTGTTCATTACTGAAATGCTCTAATTGAGCTGTTAGAATGTCAGAAACAAGCTTTCTGATCAGAAAAATGCATTTGGTGACAAAGTGCATCAGTGGATGATGAGAATGTCAGTTTTGACAAAGAACACTTTTCATTACTAAAATGCTCTCATTGAGCTGTTAGAATGTCAGAAACAAGCTTTCTGAGCTGAAAACTGCATTTTGTGACAAAGTGCATCAGTGCATGATGAGAATGTCAGTTGTGACAAAGAACACTGTTCATTACTAAAATGCTCTAATTGAGCTGTTAGAATGTCAGAAACAAGCTTTCTGAGCAGAAAACTGCATTTTGTGACAAAGTGATTCAGTGGATGATGAGAATGTCAGTTTTGACAAAGAACACTGTTCATTACTGAAATGCTCTCAATGAGCTGTTAGAATGTCAGAAACAAGCTTTCTGAGCTGAAAACTGCATTTTGTGACAGAGTGCGTCAGTGGATGATGAGAATATCAGTTTTGACAAAGAACACTGTTTATTGCTGAAAAGCTCTAATTGAGCTGTTAGAATGTCAGAAACAAGCTTTCTGAGCTGAAAACTGCATTTTGTGACAAAGTGCATCAGTGGATGATGAGAATGTCAGTTGTGACAAAGAACACTGTTCATTACTAAAATGCTCTAATTGAGCTGTTAGAATGTCAGAAACAAGCTTTCTGAGCAGAAAAATGCATTTTGTGACAAAGTGATTCAGTGGATGATGAGAATGTCAGTTTTGACAAAGAACACTGTTCATTACTGAAATGCTCTAATTGAGCTGTAAGAATGTCAGAAACAAGCTTTCTGATCAGAAAAATGCATTTTGTGACAAAGTGATTCAGTGGATGATGAGAATGTCAGTTTTGACAAAGAACACTGTTCATTACTGAAATGCTCTAATTGAGCTGTTAGAATGTCAGAAACAAGCTTTCTGAGCTGAAAACTGCATTTTGTGACAAAGTGCATCAGTGGATGATGAGAATGTCAGTTTTGACAAAGAACACTTTTCATTACTAAAATGCTCTCATTGAGCTGTTAGAATGTCAGAAACAAGCTTTCTGAGCTGAAAACTGCATTTTGTGACAAAGTGCATCAGTGCATGATGAGAATGTCAGTTGTGACAAAGAACACTGTTCATTACTAAAATGCTCTAATTGAGCTGTTAGAATGTCAGAAACAAGCTTTCTGAGCAGAAAAATGCATTTTGTGACAAAGTGATTCAGTGGATGATGAGAATGTCAGTTTTGACAAAGAACACTGTTCATTACTGAAATGCTCTAATTGAGCTGTTAGAATGTAAGAAACATAATTTCTGATCAGAAAAATGCAATTTGTGACAAAGTGATTCAGTGGATGATGAGAATGTCAGTTTTGACAAAGAACACTGTTCATTGCTGAAAAGCTCTAATTGAGCTGTTAGAATGTCAGAAACAAGCATTCTGAGCTGAAAACTGCATTTTGTGACAAAGTGCATCAGTGGATGATGAGAATGTCAGTTTTGACAAAGAACACTGTTCATTACTGAAATGCTCTAATTGAGCTGTTAGAATGTCAGAAACAAGCTTTCTGATCAGAAAAATGCATTTGGTGACAAAGTGATTCAGTGGATGATGAGAATGTCAGTTTTGACAAAGAACACTGTTCATTACTGAAATGCTCTAATTGAGCTGTTAGAATGTCAGAAACAAGCTTTCTGAGCTGAAAACTGCATTTTGTGACAAAGTGCATCAGTGGATGATGAGAATGTCAGTTTTGACAAAGAACACTTTTCATTACTAAAATGCTCTCATTGAGCTGTTAGAATGTCAGAAACAAGCTTTCTGAGCTGAAAACTGCATTTTGTGACAAAGTGCATCAGTGCATGATGAGAATGTCAGTTGTGACAAAGAACACTGTTCATTACTAAAATGCTCTAATTGAGCTGTTAGAATGTCAGAAACAAGCTTTCTGAGCAGAAAAATGCATTTTGTGACAAAGTGATTCAGTGGATGATGAGAATGTCAGTTTTGACAAAGAACACTGTGCATTACAAAAAAGCTCTAATTGAGCTGTTGGAATGTCAGAAACAAGCTTTCTGAGCAGAAAAATGCATTTTGTGACATAGTGATTCAGTGGATGATGAGAATGTCTTTTTTGACCAAGAACACTGTTCATTACTGAAATGCTCTCAAATGAGCTGTTAGAATGTCAGAAACAAGCTTTCTGAGCTGAAAACTGCATTTTGTGACATAGTGAGTCAGTGGATGATGAGAATGTCAGTTTTGACAAAGAACACTGTTCATTACTAAAATGCTCTAATTGAGCTGTTAGAATGTCAGAAATAAGCTTTCTGAGCTGAAAACTGCATTTTGTGACAAAGTGCATAAGTGGATGATGAGAATGTCAGTTTTGACAAAGAACACTGTGCATTACAAAAAAGCTCTAATTGAGCTGTTAGAATGTCAGAAACAAGCTTTCTGAGCAGAAAAAGGCATTTTGTGACATAGTGATTCAGTGGATGATGAGAATGTCAGTTTTGACCAAGAACACTGTTCATTACTGAAATGCTCTCAATGAGCTGTTAGAATGTCAGAAACAAGCTTTCTGAGCTGAAAACTACATTTTGTGACAAAGTGTATCAGTGGATGATGAGAATGTCAGTTTTGACAATCAATACTGTTCATTACTAAAATGCTCTCATTGAGCTGTTAGAATGTCAGAAACAAGCTTTCTGAGCTGAAAACTGCATTTTGTGACAAAGTGGATCAGTGGATGATGAGAATGTCAGTTTTGACAAAGAACACTGTTCATTACTAAAATGCTCTAATTGAGCTGTTAGAATGTCAGAAACAAGCTTTCTGAGCTGAAAACTGCATTTTGTGACATAGTGATTCAGTGGATGATGAGAATGTCAGTTTTGACAAAGAACACTGTTCATTACTGAAATGCTCTCAGTGAGCTGTTAGAATGTCAGAAACAAGCTTTCTGAGCTGAAAACTACATTTTGTGACAAAGTGTATCAGTGGATGATGAGAATGTCAGTTTTGACAATGAAAACTGTTCATTACTAAAATGCTCTAATTGAGCTGTTAGAATGTCAGAAACAAGCTTTCTGAGCTGAAAACTGCATTTTGTGACATAGTGAGTCAGTGGATGATGAGAATGTCAGTTTTGACAAAGAACACTGTTCATTACTAAAATGC
Source organism: Barbatula barbatula (assembly GCF_947034865.1). NCBI lineage: Eukaryota > Metazoa > Chordata > Actinopteri > Cypriniformes > Nemacheilidae > Barbatula > Barbatula barbatula. The sequence goes on along the minus strand of NC_136778.1, from coordinate 17,661,423 downwards.
TCTAATTGAGCTGTTAGAATGTCAGAAATAAGCTTTCTGAGCTGAAAACTGCATTTTGTGACAAAGTGCATAAGTGGATGATGAGAATGTCAGTTTTGACAAAGAACACTGTGCATTACAAAAAAGCTCTAATTGAGCTGTTAGAATGTCAGAAACAAGCTTTCTGAGCAGAAAAAGGCATTTTGTGACATAGTGATTCAGTGGATGATGAGAATGTCAGTTTTGACCAAGAACACTGTTCATTACTGAAATGCTCTCAATGAGCTGTTAGAATGTCAGAAACAAGCTTTCTGAGCTGAAAACTACATTTTGTGACAAAGTGTATCAGTGGATGATGAGAATGTCAGTTTTGACAATCAATACTGTTCATTACTAAAATGCTCTAATTGAGCTGTTAGAATGTCAGAAACAAGCTTTCTGAGCTGAAAACTGCATTTTGTGACAAAGTGGATCAGTGGATGATGAGAATGTCAGTTTTGACAAAGAACACTGTTCATTACTAAAATGCTCTAATTGAGCTGTTAGAATGTCAGAAACAAGCTTTCTGAGCTGAAAACTGCATTTTGTGACATAGTGATTGTTGAATTGTATGTTCTCATTTATCATATTATTTATGTAACTTACTTTTGTTTTGTATTTTTTCTTTATGTATGCTATTGTGCCCATGTGTGATCAAACAGGCCTTTTATTTTGACTTGTGTTGAGTGGGAGTGAAGCTCTCTACAAGTGTGTGTTTTTTCTGCTGCTCGTGTGTGAGCGCTGATGTTCCCTCGTGTGCTGATGTTATACCAGTGCATTGAGATGTAAATTAACAAATAAATAACACGAAGAAGTTATACCTGAAAGAGTCTTTGGTGAATGGATGACGGCAACATATTGTATATTAACATGGCGGATGGAAATGAAATCGTAACAGGTTATGGGCCCAGGCGCACCAATGCTACAGGAGGAAGATGGCAGAGGCTAGTCTTCGACGGAGACGAAAATAATTACGAACTATGGGAAGTAAAATTTCTTGGTCATCTGAGAATAATGGGTTTAAAGGAAACAATACTGTCTACCGGGGATATAGACGGAGGAAAGAATGAGGAATGCTACGCTGAACTAATCCAGTTTCTCGACGATAAAAGCTTGTCACTGGTAATGCGAGAGGCGACTGATGATGGCAGGAAAGCCCTGCAAATACTTCGAAATCACTACGCCAGTCAGGGTAAGCCTAGAATTATCGCCTTATACACTGAACTTACTTCGTTAAAGAAGGAATCTGACGAGACGATAACAGACTACATTATCCGAGCCGAGAAAGCGGTGACTTCCCTAAGAAACGCAAAAGAAGTAATTAGCGACGGACTGATGATAGCTATGATTCTAAAGGGCCTGCCAGATTCCTACAAACCCTTCGCTATCCATACTACACAGAGTAGTGAAGAATTGACTTTCATCCAGTTCAAAAGTAAACTAAGAAGCTATGAAGAGACAGAGAAATTCGACGATAAACCTAAATCTGACAATGTGATGAAAGTGCACATAGCATCTGTGACCTGCTACGGATGTGGAAACCGCGGTCATATTGCACGCGATTGCCGCCAAAAAGGCCCACCTAAGTGGTGCAACTACCATAGAAGTTCAACACACAGTGATGAGACATGCCGCCGAAGAAAAGACGGGCACAAAGATGAAGCAAAACAGGCTGCAGAAAAACAAGCGGAACCTGAGAAAGAACAAACTTTTGTGTTCAAAGTAAGTCAAACATTTCTTCCAGATAATATTACCAAAAATGGACTAATGGTAGACTGTGGAGCAACATCCCACATCTTAACAGAGGAGAAAGACTTCACGAAATTTGACGAGAGTTTCGACCCAAAGTCACACTACATGGAGCTGGCAGATGGAACCAGGGTGAACAACGTGGCACTAAAGCGGGGCAACGCAGAGATGTTACTGCTGGACATGGAAGGAAAATGCGTCCGGATCACTCTAAAGAAGGCCTTGTTCATACCATCATACCCACAGAGCATCATCTCCGTTCAAGCTGCCACAACAGATGGAGCCAGGGTGATCTTCCAGGAAGGACAAAATAAACTGATAAACAAGGATGGAGCTGTGTTCCGCATAGAAGAACACGAGAGACTGTACTATCTGAAAACGGTAAATGACAACAAACAATGTGTTGATGCATCAGTTACTGATATAATGTTCAGGGATAAAGTGAGTCTAACTTGTGATGTTAAAACATGGCATGAGATCATGGGACATTGTAATATTAGTGATGTGTTGAAATTACCTGAAGTGGTAGAGGGTATGGAAATCACAGGTAATACCAAACTAGACTGTAATGTTTGTACTGAGGGGAAGTTTATCAACAGCAGAAATAGGAAAACTGACACAAAAGCGGGTGAGGCCCTAGAGTTGATACATACTGATTTATCAGGTCCCATTGAACCAACTTCTCAAGATGGATATAAGTATGCAATTTCATTCACAGATGATTTTTCAGGGGCAGTATCAGTTTACTTCCTTAAGAACAAGAGTGACACTACTCTAGCGACAGAAAAGTTCCTTGCAGACAGTGCACCATACGGTAAAGTCAAATGCATTAGATCAGACAATGGTACAGAGTACACAGGCAATGCATTTCAATCACTTTTACGAAAAAAGGGTATAAGACATGATACATCATCTCCGTACTCTCCTCACCAAAATGGTACAGCTGAGAGACAATGGCGAACCATTTTTGAAATGGGAAGGTGTCTACTAATAGAGAAGGGATTACCAAAAGTGTTGTGGCCTTATGCTGTCCAAACTGCCACTCACATTCGAAACAGATGCTATAATGACAGAATTAAGAATACTCCATATTTCATGTTGACAGGAAGAAAGCCAGACCTTTCTAAAATGTGGGTTTTTGGATCAGAATGCTATGCGTACAAACACAATCAGAGGAAATTGGACCCTAGATGTGAGAAGGGAATATTTGTTGGATATAGTAAAAATAGCCCAGCTTATCTGGTATATAATCCACAGACAGAAAATGTATCAAAACATAGATTGGTTAAATTCATTAGGAAAAGCAGTGCTGAACAGCAGACACAAACCGATGAAGATTATCAAGAAATCCCAAACTACAGAGACGGGACAGAGTATAGTGAGAATAGTGGTGATGTCCCACAAGGTGAGAAAAGCACAGAGAACCGGGTCCTAAATGGAAATTCGGAGAGTATTGATACAGACAATGCAGAGGTGTCAGAACATGATGTAATTATAAAAAAAGTAGACACAGAAGACAACAAAAACAGTACAGGTTCAACAGCCACGGCTAGTCAAAAACACCACCACTCGAAAAGAGAAAAGAGAGCCCCAGTGTATTTACAAGATTACCTTACAGACTTCAGAGATGATGTAACCAATGTGAGTGTTGATTATTGTTACAGGGCAGTGTTTGAAGTCCCACAAACCTATAGAGAGGCCCTTATGTCACCTGAGGCTCCCGGATGGGAATATGCTATGAAGGAAGAGATGGACTCGCTTAAAGAAAATGACACATTCGAATTGACAACTCTACCAGAGGGCAAAAAGACAGTGGGGGGAAGATGGGTGTATGCCCTTAAAGAAAATGCAGAAAAAGGAAAAATATTCAAGGCTAGGTACGTTGCAAAGGGATACAACCAAACTGAAGGCATAGACTACCATGAGACATTTTCTCCTACAGCAAGTCTCACCTCAGTACGGGCATTAATGCAGTTAGCTGCTCAGAACAACTACTTAGTTCATCAGATGGACGTCAAAACAGCATATTTACATGCTCCAATAGAGGAAGACATATACTTAGAACAACCAGAGGGTTTTAAAGAGACATCTGACATAGGAGACAAGTTAGTATGCAAGTTGAAAAAATCACTGTATGGTCTTAAACAGTCTGGAAGAAACTGGTACAAACTTTTAAATGATCATTTGGAACGAAACCACTTTGAGAGAAATCAGTCTGATCACTGTGTGTATAGAAAGCAGATTGAAAATGAGACAATCATAGTGATCATCTGGGTAGATGATTTGATAATTGCAGCAAGCAGTGAGGAACAGCTCAACAGTTTCAAAGAAATAATGAAGTCCAAATTTAACATGAAGGATCTAGGGAAAATATCTTGTTTTTTGGGCATCCAGTTTGAGCAAAAAGAAGGAGAGATTAAAATGAATCAGAAAAGGTACATTCTCAAAATGCTTGAAAGGTTTGGAATGTCAAACTGTAAACCAAAAGCTACTCCTAGTGAGTTAAAAGTTGAGTGTAATTGGAATGAGGATGAAAACAACAAAGAGATTGAGAGCCCCAAAGAATACCGTGAACTTGTAGGAAGCTTGATCTATGCAATGACCTGTACCAGACCAGACATTAGCTGGATAGTCAGTAAACTATCACAAACCCTTGCAAAGCCTAAAACACATGACTTAATAGCTGCTAAACATGTCCTGAGATATCTAAAAGGTACAGCTGACTACGAGCTGTGTTTCAAGAGAACTGACAAGGCTTTAAGCCTAATAGCTTTCAGTGATTCTGACTGGGCATCTTCTGTAGAAGATAGGCGTAGCACCTCAGGATACTGTTTCAGCCTAACAGAACAAGGACCAGTTATTTCATGGAAGTCTAAGAAACAGCCGACAGTGGCACTGTCGACATGCGAAGCTGAATACATTGGTCTAGCAAACACTACTCAGGAAAGCCTGTACCTAACTCAACTGCTAAATGGCATGGACAGTAATGTTTACACTTGCTCCACGATGTACGGTGATAATCAGGGAGCCATTGCGCTGAGTAGAAATCCTGTGAATAGATCTAGATCTAAACACATTGATGTGAAATATCATTTTATCCGTGATGCTGTCAATGAAGGAAGAATACATATTGTGTACTGTGCAACAGAGGACATGGTGGCCGACATTTTGACAAAATCTGTATCAAAAATTAAAATTCTGAAGTTCAAAGGTTTTCTGTTTGGGAACTAAATATTTTGTGATAACATTGTAAATGGCTTAAGATGATGAGAACAAGTGGGGGTGTTGAATTGTATGTTCTCATTTATCATATTATTTATGTAACTTACTTTTGTTTTGTATTTTTTCTTTATGTATGCTATTGTGCCCATGTGTGATCAAACAGGCCTTTTATTTTGACTTGTGTTGAGTGGGAGTGAAGCTCTCTACAAGTGTGTGTTTTTTCTGCTGCTCGTGTGTGAGCGCTGATGTTCCCTCGTGTGCTGATGTTATACCAGTGCATTGAGATGTAAATTAACAAATAAATAACACGAAGAAGTTATACCTGAAAGAGTCTTTGGTGAATGGATGACGGCAACATATTGTATATTAACATGGCGGATGGAAATGAAATCGTAACAGTGATTCAGTGGATGATGAGAATGTCAGTTTTGACAAAGAACACTGTTCATTACTGAAATGCTCTCAGTGAGCTGTTAGAATGTCAGAAACAAGCTTTCTGAGCTGAAAACTACATTTTGTGACAAAGTGTATCAGTGGATGATGAGAATGTCAGTTTTGACAATGAAAACTGTTCATTACTAAAATGCTCTAATTGAGCTGTTAGAATGTCAGAAACAAGCTTTCTGAGCTGAAAACTGCATTTTGTGACAAAGTGGATCAGTGGATGATGAGAATGTCAGTTTTGACAAAGAACACTGTTCATTACTAAAATGCTCTAATTGAGCTGTTAGAATGTCAGAAATAAGCTTTCTGAGCTGAAAACTGCATTTTGTGACAAAGTGCATCAGTGGATGATGAGAATGTCAGTTTTGACAATGAATACTGTTCATTACTAAAATGCTCTAATTGAGCTGTTAGAATGTCAGAAACAAGCTTTCTGAGCTGAAAACTGCATTTTGTGACAAAGTGCATAAGTGGATGATGAGAATGTCAATTTTCACAAAGAACACTGTTCATTACTGAAATGCTCTAATTGAGCTGTTAGAATGTCAGAAACAAGCTTTCTGAGCTGAAAACTGCATTTTGTGACAAAGTGCATCAGTGGATGATGAGAATGTCAGTTTTGACAATGAATACTGTTCATTACTAAAATGCTCTAATTGAGCTGTTAGAATGTCAGAAACAAGCTTTCTGAGCAGAAAAATGCATTTTGTGACATAGTGATTCAGTGGATGATGAGAATGTCAGTTTTGACAAAGAACTTTGTTCATTACTGAAATGCTCTCAATGAGCTGTTAGAATGTCAGAAACAAGCTTTCTGAGCTGAAAACTACATTTTGTGACAAAGTGTATCAGTGGATGATGAGAATGTCAGTTTTGATAATGAATACTGTTCATTACTAAAATGCTCTAATTGAGCTGTTAGAATGTCAGAAACAAGCTTTCTGAGCTGAAAACTGCATTTTGTGACAAAGTGCATCAGTGGATGATGAGAATGTCAGTTTTTGACAAAGACCACTGTTCATTACTAAAATGCTCTAATTGAGCTGTTAGAATGTCAGAAACAAGCTTTCTGAGCTGAAAACTACATTTTGTGACAAAGTGTATCAGTGGATGATGAGAATGTCAGTTTTGACAATGAATACTGTTCATTACTAAAATGCTCTAATTTAGCTGTTAGAATGTCAGAAACAAGCTTTCTGAGCTGAAAACTGCATTTTGTGACAAAGTGTATCAATGGATGATGAGAATGTCAGTTTTGACAATGAATACTGTTCATTACTAAAATGCTCTAATTGAGCTGTTAGAATGTCAGAAACAAGCTTTCTGAGCTGAAAACTGCATTTTGTGACAAAGTGGATCAGTGGATGATGAGAATGTCAGTTTTGACAAAGAACACTGTTCATTACTGAAATGCTCTCAATGAGCTGTTAGAATGTCAGAAACAAGCTTTCTGAGCTGAAAACTACATTTTGTGACAAAGTGTATCAGTGGATGATGAGAATGTCAGTTTTGACAATGAATACTGTTCATTACTAAAATGCTCTAATTGAGCTGTTAGAATGTCAGAAACAAGCTTTCTGAGCTGAAAACTGCATTTTGTGACAAAGTGGATCAGTGGATGATGAGAATGTCAGTTTTGACAAAGAACACTGTTCATTACTGAAATGCTCTAATTGAGCTGTTAGAATGTCAGAAACAAGCTTTCTGAGCTGAAAACTACATTTTGTGACAAAGTGTATCAATGGATGATGAGAATGTCAGTTTTGACAAAGAACACTGTTCATTACTGAAATGCTCTCAGTGAGCTGTTAGAATGTCAGAAACAAGCTTTCTGAGCTGAAAACTACATTTTGTGACAAAGTGTATCAGTGGATGATGAGAATGTCAGTTTTGAGAAAGAACACTGTTCATTACTGAAATGCTCTAATTGAGCTGTTAGAATGTCAGAAACAAGCTTTCTGAGCTGAAATCTGCATTTTGTGACAAAGTTCATCAGTGGATGATGAGAATGTCAGTTTTGACAAAGAACACTGTTCATTACTGAAATGCTCTCAGTGAGCTGTTAGAATGTCAGAAACAAGCTTTCTGAGCTGAAAACTACATTTTGTGACAAAGTGATTCAGTGGATGATGAGAATGTCAGTTTTGACAAAGAACACTGTTCATTACTGAAATGCTCTCAGTGAGCTGTTAGAATGTCAGAAACAAACTTTCTGAGCTGAAAACTACATTTTGTGACAAAGTGTATCAGTGGATGATGAGAATGTCAGTTTTGACAAAGAACACTGTTCATTACAAAAAAGCTCTTATTGAGCTGTTAGAATGTCAGAAACAAGCTTTCTGAGCAGAAAAATGCATTTTGTGACACAGTGAGTCAGTGGATGATGCTAATGTCAGTTTTGACAAAGAACACTGTTCATTACTGAAATGCTCTAATTGAGCTGTTAGAATGTCAGAAATAAGCTTTCTGAGCTGAAAACTGCATTTTGTGACAAAGTGCATCAGTGGATGATGAGAATGTCAGTTTTGACAAAGAACACTGTGCATTACAAAAAAGCTCTAATTGAGCTGTTGGAATGTCAGAAACAAGCTTTCTGAGCATAAAAATGCATTTTGTGACATAGTGATTCAGTGGATGATGAGAATGTCTTTTTTGACCAAGAACACTGTTCATTACTGAAATGCTCTCAAATGAGCTGTTAGAATGTCAGAAACAAGCTTTCTGACCTGAAAACTGCATTTTGTGACATAGTGAGTCAGTGGATGATGAGAATGTCAGTTTTGACAAAGAACACTGTTCATTACTAAAATGCTCTAATTGAGCTGTTAGAATGTCAGAAACAAGCTTTCTGAGCTGAAAACTGCATTTTGTGACAAAGTGGATCAGTGGATGATGAGAATGTCAGTTTTGACAAAGAACAATGTGCATTACTAAAATGCTCTAATTGAGCTGTTAGAATGTCAGAAACAAGCTTTCTGAGCTGAAAACTGCATTTTGTGACAAAGTGGATCAGTGGATGATGAGAATGTCAGTTTTGACAAAGAACACTGTTCATTACTAAAATGCTCTAATTGAGCTGTTAGAATGTCAGAAATAAGCTTTCTGAGCTGAAAACTGCATTTTGTGACAAAGTGCATCAGTGGATGATGAGAATGTCAGTTTTGACAAAGAACAATGTGCATTACAAAAAAGCTCTAATTGAGCTGTTAGAATGTCAGAAACAAGCTCTCTGAGCAGAAAAAGGCATTTTGTGACATAGTGATTCAGTGGATGATGAGAATGTCAGTTTTGACAAAGAACACTGTTCATTACTGAAATGCTCTCAATGAGCTGTTAGAATGTCAGAAACAAGCTTTCTGAGCTGAAAACTACATTTTGTGACAAAGTGTATCAGTGGATGATGAGAATGTCAGTTTTGACAATGAATACTGTTCATTACTAAAATGCTCTAATTGAGCTGTTAGAATGTCAGAAACAAGTTTTCTGAGCTGAAAACTGCATTTTGTGACAAAGTGCATCAGTGGATGATGAGAATGTCAGTTTTTGACAAAGAACACTGTTCATTACTAAAATGCTCTAATTGAGCTGTTAGAATGTCAGAAACAAGCTTTCTGAGCTGAAAACTACATTTTGTGACAAAGTGTATCAGTGTATGATGAGAATGTCAGTTTTGACAATGAATACTGTTCATTACTAAAATGCTCTAATTGAGCTGTTAGAATGTCAGAAACAAGCTTTCTGAGCTGAAAACTGCATTTTGTGACATAGTGATTCAGTGGATGATGAGAATGTCAGTTTTGACAATGAATACTGTTCATTACTAAAATGCTCTAATTGAGCTGTTAGAATGTCAGAAACAAGCTTTCTGAGCTGAAAACTGCATTTTGTGACAAAGTGCATAAGTGGATGATGAGAATGTCAGTTTTCACAAAGAACACTGTTCATTACTGAACTGCTCTAATTGAGCTGTTAGAATGTCAGAAACAAGCTTTCTGAGCTGAAAACTGCATTTTGTTACATAGTGATTCAGTGGATGATGAGAATGTCAGTTTTGACAAAGAACACTGTTCATTACTGAAATGCTCTCAGTGAGCTGTTAGAATGTCAGAAACAAGCTTTCTGAGCTGAAAACTACATTTTGTGACAAAGTGTATCAGTGGATGATGAGAATGTCAGTTTTGACAAAGAACACTGTTCATTACAAAAAAGCTCTTATTGAGCTGTTAGAATGTCAGAAACAAGCTTTCTGAGCAGAAAATGCATTTTGTGACACAGTGAGTCAGTGGATGATGCTAATGTCAGTTTTGACAAAGAACACTGTTCATTACTGAAATGCTCTAATTGAGCTGTTAGAATGTCAGAAACAAGCTTTCTGAGCTGAAATCTGCATTTTGTGACAAAGTTCATAAGTGGATGATGAGAATGTCAGTTTTGACAAAGAACACTGTTCATTACTGAAATGTTTCAGTGAGCTGTTAGAATGTCAGAAACAAGCTTTCCGAGCTGAAAACTACATTTTGTGACAAAGTGATTCAGTGGATGATGAGAATGTCAGTTTTGACAAAGAACACTGTTCATTACTGAAATGCTCTCAGTGAGCTGTTAGAATGTCAGAAACAAGCTTTCTGAGCTGAAAACTACATTTTGTGACAAAGTGTATCAGTGGATGATGAGAGTGTCAGTTTTGACAAAGAACACTGTTCATTACAAAAAAGCTCTTATTGAGCTGTTAGAATGTCAGAAACAAGCTTTCTGAGCAGAAAAATGCATTTTGTGACACAGTGAGTCAGTGGATGATGCTAATGTCAGTTTTGACAAAGAACACTGTTCATTACTGAAATGCTCTAATTGAGCTGTTAGAATGTCAGAAATAAGCTTTCTGAGCTGAAAACTGCATTTTGTGACAAAGTGCATAAGTGGATGATGAGAATGTCAGTTTTGACAAAGAACACTGTGCATTACAAAAAAGCTCTAATTGAGCTGTTAGAATGTCAGAAACAAGCTTTCTGAGCAGAAAAAGGCATTTTGTGACATAGTGATTCAGTGGATGATGAGAATGTCAGTTTTGACAAAGAACACTGTTCATTACTGAAATGCTCTCAGTGAGCTGTTAGAATGTCAGAAACAAGCTTTCTGAGCTGAAAACTACATTTTGTGACAAAGTGTATCAGTGGATGATGAGAATGTCAGTTTTGACAATGAAAACTGTTCATTACTAAAATGCTCTAATTGAGCTGTTAGAATGTCAGAAACAAGCTTTCTGAGCTGAAAACTGCATTTTGTGACATAGTGAGTCAGTGGATGATGAGAATGTCAGTTTTGACAAAGAACACTGTTCATTACTAAAATGCTCTAATTGAGCTGTTAGAATGTCAGAAATAAGCTTTCTGAGCTGAAAACTGCATTTTGTGACAAAGTGCATAAGTGGATGATGAGAATGTCAGTTTTGACAAAGAACACTGTGCATTACAAAAAAGCTCTAATTGAGCTGTTAGAATGTCAGAAACAAGCTTTCTGAGCAGAAAAAGGCATTTTGTGACATAGTGATTCAGTGGATGATGAGAATGTCAGTTTTGACCAAGAACACTGTTCATTACTGAAATGCTCTCAATGAGCTGTTAGAATGTCAGAAACAAGCTTTCTGAGCTGAAAACTACATTTTGTGACAAAGTGTATCAGTGGATGATGAGAATGTCAGTTTTGACAATCAATACTGTTCATTACTAAAATGCTCTAATTGAGCTGTTAGAATGTCAGAAACAAGCTTTCTGAGCTGAAAACTGCATTTTGTGACAAAGTGGATCAGTGGATGATGAGAATGTCAGTTTTGACAAAGAACACTGTTCATTACTAAAATGCTCTAATTGAGCTGTTAGAATGTCAGAAACAAGCTTTCTGAGCTGAAAACTGCATTTTGTGACATAGTGATTGTTGAATTGTATGTTCTCATTTATCATATTATTTATGTAACTTACTTTTGTTTTGTATTTTTTCTTTATGTATGCTATTGTGCCCATGTGTGATCAAACAGGCCTTTTATTTTGACTTGTGTTGAGTGGGAGTGAAGCTCTCTACAAGTGTGTGTTTTTTCTGCTGCTCGTGTGTGAGCGCTGATGTTCCCTCGTGTGCTGATGTTATACCAGTGCATTGAGATGTAAATTAACAAATAAATAACACGAAGAAGTTATACCTGAAAGAGTCTTTGGTGAATGGATGACGGCAACATATTGTATATTAACATGGCGGATGGAAATGAAATCGTAACAGGTTATGGGCCCAGGCGCACCAATGCTACAGGAGGAAGATGGCAGAGGCTAGTCTTCGACGGAGACGAAAATAATTACGAACTATGGGAAGTAAAATTTCTTGGTCATCTGAGAATAATGGGTTTAAAGGAAACAATACTGTCTACCGGGGATATAGACGGAGGAAAGAATGAGGAATGCTACGCTGAACTAATCCAGTTTCTCGACGATAAAAGCTTGTCACTGGTAATGCGAGAGGCGACTGATGATGGCAGGAAAGCCCTGCAAATACTTCGAAATCACTACGCCAGTCAGGGTAAGCCTAGAATTATCGCCTTATACACTGAACTTACTTCGTTAAAGAAGGAATCTGACGAGACGATAACAGACTACATTATCCGAGCCGAGAAAGCGGTGACTTCCCTAAGAAACGCAAAAGAAGTAATTAGCGACGGACTGATGATAGCTATGATTCTAAAGGGCCTGCCAGATTCCTACAAACCCTTCGCTATCCATACTACACAGAGTAGTGAAGAATTGACTTTCATCCAGTTCAAAAGTAAACTAAGAAGCTATGAAGAGACAGAGAAATTCGACGATAAACCTAAATCTGACAATGTGATGAAAGTGCACATAGCATCTGTGACCTGCTACGGATGTGGAAACCGCGGTCATATTGCACGCGATTGCCGCCAAAAAGGCCCACCTAAGTGGTGCAACTACCATAGAAGTTCAACACACAGTGATGAGACATGCCGCCGAAGAAAAGACGGGCACAAAGATGAAGCAAAACAGGCTGCAGAAAAACAAGCGGAACCTGAGAAAGAACAAACTTTTGTGTTCAAAGTAAGTCAAACATTTCTTCCAGATAATATTACCAAAAATGGACTAATGGTAGACTGTGGAGCAACATCCCACATCTTAACAGAGGAGAAAGACTTCACGAAATTTGACGAGAGTTTCGACCCAAAGTCACACTACATGGAGCTGGCAGATGGAACCAGGGTGAACAACGTGGCACTAAAGCGGGGCAACGCAGAGATGTTACTGCTGGACATGGAAGGAAAATGCGTCCGGATCACTCTAAAGAAGGCCTTGTTCATACCATCATACCCACAGAGCATCATCTCCGTTCAAGCTGCCACAACAGATGGAGCCAGGGTGATCTTCCAGGAAGGACAAAATAAACTGATAAACAAGGATGGAGCTGTGTTCCGCATAGAAGAACACGAGAGACTGTACTATCTGAAAACGGTAAATGACAACAAACAATGTGTTGATGCATCAGTTACTGATATAATGTTCAGGGATAAAGTGAGTCTAACTTGTGATGTTAAAACATGGCATGAGATCATGGGACATTGTAATATTAGTGATGTGTTGAAATTACCTGAAGTGGTAGAGGGTATGGAAATCACAGGTAATACCAAACTAGACTGTAATGTTTGTACTGAGGGGAAGTTTATCAACAGCAGAAATAGGAAAACTGACACAAAAGCGGGTGAGGCCCTAGAGTTGATACATACTGATTTATCAGGTCCCATTGAACCAACTTCTCAAGATGGATATAAGTATGCAATTTCATTCACAGATGATTTTTCAGGGGCAGTATCAGTTTACTTCCTTAAGAACAAGAGTGACACTACTCTAGCGACAGAAAAGTTCCTTGCAGACAGTGCACCATACGGTAAAGTCAAATGCATTAGATCAGACAATGGTACAGAGTACACAGGCAATGCATTTCAATCACTTTTACGAAAAAAGGGTATAAGACATGATACATCATCTCCGTACTCTCCTCACCAAAATGGTACAGCTGAGAGACAATGGCGAACCATTTTTGAAATGGGAAGGTGTCTACTAATAGAGAAGGGATTACCAAAAGTGTTGTGGCCTTATGCTGTCCAAACTGCCACTCACATTCGAAACAGATGCTATAATGACAGAATTAAGAATACTCCATATTTCATGTTGACAGGAAGAAAGCCAGACCTTTCTAAAATGTGGGTTTTTGGATCAGAATGCTATGCGTACAAACACAATCAGAGGAAATTGGACCCTAGATGTGAGAAGGGAATATTTGTTGGATATAGTAAAAATAGCCCAGCTTATCTGGTATATAATCCACAGACAGAAAATGTATCAAAACATAGATTGGTTAAATTCATTAGGAAAAGCAGTGCTGAACAGCAGACACAAACCGATGAAGATTATCAAGAAATCCCAAACTACAGAGACGGGACAGAGTATAGTGAGAATAGTGGTGATGTCCCACAAGGTGAGAAAAGCACAGAGAACCGGGTCCTAAATGGAAATTCGGAGAGTATTGATACAGACAATGCAGAGGTGTCAGAACATGATGTAATTATAAAAAAAGTAGACACAGAAGACAACAAAAACAGTACAGGTTCAACAGCCACGGCTAGTCAAAAACACCACCACTCGAAAAGAGAAAAGAGAGCCCCAGTGTATTTACAAGATTACCTTACAGACTTCAGAGATGATGTAACCAATGTGAGTGTTGATTATTGTTACAGGGCAGTGTTTGAAGTCCCACAAACCTATAGAGAGGCCCTTATGTCACCTGAGGCTCCCGGATGGGAATATGCTATGAAGGAAGAGATGGACTCGCTTAAAGAAAATGACACATTCGAATTGACAACTCTACCAGAGGGCAAAAAGACAGTGGGGGGAAGATGGGTGTATGCCCTTAAAGAAAATGCAGAAAAAGGAAAAATATTCAAGGCTAGGTACGTTGCAAAGGGATACAACCAAACTGAAGGCATAGACTACCATGAGACATTTTCTCCTACAGCAAGTCTCACCTCAGTACGGGCATTAATGCAGTTAGCTGCTCAGAACAACTACTTAGTTCATCAGATGGACGTCAAAACAGCATATTTACATGCTCCAATAGAGGAAGACATATACTTAGAACAACCAGAGGGTTTTAAAGAGACATCTGACATAGGAGACAAGTTAGTATGCAAGTTGAAAAAATCACTGTATGGTCTTAAACAGTCTGGAAGAAACTGGTACAAACTTTTAAATGATCATTTGGAACGAAACCACTTTGAGAGAAATCAGTCTGATCACTGTGTGTATAGAAAGCAGATTGAAAATGAGACAATCATAGTGATCATCTGGGTAGATGATTTGATAATTGCAGCAAGCAGTGAGGAACAGCTCAACAGTTTCAAAGAAATAATGAAGTCCAAATTTAACATGAAGGATCTAGGGAAAATATCTTGTTTTTTGGGCATCCAGTTTGAGCAAAAAGAAGGAGAGATTAAAATGAATCAGAAAAGGTACATTCTCAAAATGCTTGAAAGGTTTGGAATGTCAAACTGTAAACCAAAAGCTACTCCTAGTGAGTTAAAAGTTGAGTGTAATTGGAATGAGGATGAAAACAACAAAGAGATTGAGAGCCCCAAAGAATACCGTGAACTTGTAGGAAGCTTGATCTATGCAATGACCTGTACCAGACCAGACATTAGCTGGATAGTCAGTAAACTATCACAAACCCTTGCAAAGCCTAAAACACATGACTTAATAGCTGCTAAACATGTCCTGAGATATCTAAAAGGTACAGCTGACTACGAGCTGTGTTTCAAGAGAACTGACAAGGCTTTAAGCCTAATAGCTTTCAGTGATTCTGACTGGGCATCTTCTGTAGAAGATAGGCGTAGCACCTCAGGATACTGTTTCAGCCTAACAGAACAAGGACCAGTTATTTCATGGAAGTCTAAGAAACAGCCGACAGTGGCACTGTCGACATGCGAAGCTGAATACATTGGTCTAGCAAACACTACTCAGGAAAGCCTGTACCTAACTCAACTGCTAAATGGCATGGACAGTAATGTTTACACTTGCTCCACGATGTACGGTGATAATCAGGGAGCCATTGCGCTGAGTAGAAATCCTGTGAATAGATCTAGATCTAAACACATTGATGTGAAATATCATTTTATCCGTGATGCTGTCAATGAAGGAAGAATACATATTGTGTACTGTGCAACAGAGGACATGGTGGCCGACATTTTGACAAAATCTGTATCAAAAATTAAAATTCTGAAGTTCAAAGGTTTTCTGTTTGGGAACTAAATATTTTGTGATAACATTGTAAATGGCTTAAGATGATGAGAACAAGTGGGGGTGTTGAATTGTATGTTCTCATTTATCATATTATTTATGTAACTTACTTTTGTTTTGTATTTTTTCTTTATGTATGCTATTGTGCCCATGTGTGATCAAACAGGCCTTTTATTTTGACTTGTGTTGAGTGGGAGTGAAGCTCTCTACAAGTGTGTGTTTTTTCTGCTGCTCGTGTGTGAGCGCTGATGTTCCCTCGTGTGCTGATGTTATACCAGTGCATTGAGATGTAAATTAACAAATAAATAACACGAAGAAGTTATACCTGAAAGAGTCTTTGGTGAATGGATGACGGCAACATATTGTATATTAACATGGCGGATGGAAATGAAATCGTAACAGTGATTCAGTGGATGATGAGAATGTCAGTTTTGACAAAGAACACTGTTCATTACTGAAATGCTCTCAGTGAGCTGTTAGAATGTCAGAAACAAGCTTTCTGAGCTGAAAACTACATTTTGTGACAAAGTGTATCAGTGGATGATGAGAATGTCAGTTTTGACAATGAAAACTGTTCATTACTAAAATGCTCTAATTGAGCTGTTAGAATGTCAGAAACAAGCTTTCTGAGCTGAAAACTGCATTTTGTGACAAAGTGGATCAGTGGATGATGAGAATGTCAGTTTTGACAAAGAACACTGTTCATTACTAAAATGCTCTAATTGAGCTGTTAGAATGTCAGAAATAAGCTTTCTGAGCTGAAAACTGCATTTTGTGACAAAGTGCATCAGTGGATGATGAGAATGTCAGTTTTGACAATGAATACTGTTCATTACTAAAATGCTCTAATTGAGCTGTTAGAATGTCAGAAACAAGCTTTCTGAGCTGAAAACTGCATTTTGTGACAAAGTGCATAAGTGGATGATGAGAATGTCAATTTTCACAAAGAACACTGTTCATTACTGAAATGCTCTAATTGAGCTGTTAGAATGTCAGAAACAAGCTTTCTGAGCTGAAAACTGCATTTTGTGACAAAGTGCATCAGTGGATGATGAGAATGTCAGTTTTGACAATGAATACTGTTCATTACTAAAATGCTCTAATTGAGCTGTTAGAATGTCAGAAACAAGCTTTCTGAGCAGAAAAATGCATTTTGTGACATAGTGATTCAGTGGATGATGAGAATGTCAGTTTTGACAAAGAACTTTGTTCATTACTGAAATGCTCTCAATGAGCTGTTAGAATGTCAGAAACAAGCTTTCTGAGCTGAAAACTACATTTTGTGACAAAGTGTATCAGTGGATGATGAGAATGTCAGTTTTGATAATGAATACTGTTCATTACTAAAATGCTCTAATTGAGCTGTTAGAATGTCAGAAACAAGCTTTCTGAGCTGAAAACTGCATTTTGTGACAAAGTGCATCAGTGGATGATGAGAATGTCAGTTTTTGACAAAGACCACTGTTCATTACTAAAATGCTCTAATTGAGCTGTTAGAATGTCAGAAACAAGCTTTCTGAGCTGAAAACTACATTTTGTGACAAAGTGTATCAGTGGATGATGAGAATGTCAGTTTTGACAATGAATACTGTTCATTACTAAAATGCTCTAATTTAGCTGTTAGAATGTCAGAAACAAGCTTTCTGAGCTGAAAACTGCATTTTGTGACAAAGTGTATCAATGGATGATGAGAATGTCAGTTTTGACAATGAATACTGTTCATTACTAAAATGCTCTAATTGAGCTGTTAGAATGTCAGAAACAAGCTTTCTGAGCTGAAAACTGCATTTTGTGACAAAGTGGATCAGTGGATGATGAGAATGTCAGTTTTGACAAAGAACACTGTTCATTACTGAAATGCTCTCAATGAGCTGTTAGAATGTCAGAAACAAGCTTTCTGAGCTGAAAACTACATTTTGTGACAAAGTGTATCAGTGGATGATGAGAATGTCAGTTTTGACAATGAATACTGTTCATTACTAAAATGCTCTAATTGAGCTGTTAGAATGTCAGAAACAAGCTTTCTGAGCTGAAAACTGCATTTTGTGACAAAGTGGATCAGTGGATGATGAGAATGTCAGTTTTGACAAAGAACACTGTTCATTACTGAAATGCTCTAATTGAGCTGTTAGAATGTCAGAAACAAGCTTTCTGAGCTGAAAACTACATTTTGTGACAAAGTGTATCAATGGATGATGAGAATGTCAGTTTTGACAAAGAACACTGTTCATTACTGAAATGCTCTCAGTGAGCTGTTAGAATGTCAGAAACAAGCTTTCTGAGCTGAAAACTACATTTTGTGACAAAGTGTATCAGTGGATGATGAGAATGTCAGTTTTGAGAAAGAACACTGTTCATTACTGAAATGCTCTAATTGAGCTGTTAGAATGTCAGAAACAAGCTTTCTGAGCTGAAATCTGCATTTTGTGACAAAGTTCATCAGTGGATGATGAGAATGTCAGTTTTGACAAAGAACACTGTTCATTACTGAAATGCTCTCAGTGAGCTGTTAGAATGTCAGAAACAAGCTTTCTGAGCTGAAAACTACATTTTGTGACAAAGTGATTCAGTGGATGATGAGAATGTCAGTTTTGACAAAGAACACTGTTCATTACTGAAATGCTCTCAGTGAGCTGTTAGAATGTCAGAAACAAACTTTCTGAGCTGAAAACTACATTTTGTGACAAAGTGTATCAGTGGATGATGAGAATGTCAGTTTTGACAAAGAACACTGTTCATTACAAAAAAGCTCTTATTGAGCTGTTAGAATGTCAGAAACAAGCTTTCTGAGCAGAAAAATGCATTTTGTGACACAGTGAGTCAGTGGATGATGCTAATGTCAGTTTTGACAAAGAACACTGTTCATTACTGAAATGCTCTAATTGAGCTGTTAGAATGTCAGAAATAAGCTTTCTGAGCTGAAAACTGCATTTTGTGACAAAGTGCATCAGTGGATGATGAGAATGTCAGTTTTGACAAAGAACACTGTGCATTACAAAAAAGCTCTAATTGAGCTGTTGGAATGTCAGAAACAAGCTTTCTGAGCATAAAAATGCATTTTGTGACATAGTGATTCAGTGGATGATGAGAATGTCTTTTTTGACCAAGAACACTGTTCATTACTGAAATGCTCTCAAATGAGCTGTTAGAATGTCAGAAACAAGCTTTCTGACCTGAAAACTGCATTTTGTGACATAGTGAGTCAGTGGATGATGAGAATGTCAGTTTTGACAAAGAACACTGTTCATTACTAAAATGCTCTAATTGAGCTGTTAGAATGTCAGAAACAAGCTTTCTGAGCTGAAAACTGCATTTTGTGACAAAGTGGATCAGTGGATGATGAGAATGTCAGTTTTGACAAAGAACAATGTGCATTACTAAAATGCTCTAATTGAGCTGTTAGAATGTCAGAAACAAGCTTTCTGAGCTGAAAACTGCATTTTGTGACAAAGTGGATCAGTGGATGATGAGAATGTCAGTTTTGACAAAGAACACTGTTCATTACTAAAATGCTCTAATTGAGCTGTTAGAATGTCAGAAATAAGCTTTCTGAGCTGAAAACTGCATTTTGTGACAAAGTGCATCAGTGGATGATGAGAATGTCAGTTTTGACAAAGAACAATGTGCATTACAAAAAAGCTCTAATTGAGCTGTTAGAATGTCAGAAACAAGCTCTCTGAGCAGAAAAAGGCATTTTGTGACATAGTGATTCAGTGGATGATGAGAATGTCAGTTTTGACAAAGAACACTGTTCATTACTGAAATGCTCTCAATGAGCTGTTAGAATGTCAGAAACAAGCTTTCTGAGCTGAAAACTACATTTTGTGACAAAGTGTATCAGTGGATGATGAGAATGTCAGTTTTGACAATGAATACTGTTCATTACTAAAATGCTCTAATTGAGCTGTTAGAATGTCAGAAACAAGTTTTCTGAGCTGAAAACTGCATTTTGTGACAAAGTGCATCAGTGGATGATGAGAATGTCAGTTTTTGACAAAGAACACTGTTCATTACTAAAATGCTCTAATTGAGCTGTTAGAATGTCAGAAACAAGCTTTCTGAGCTGAAAACTACATTTTGTGACAAAGTGTATCAGTGTATGATGAGAATGTCAGTTTTGACAATGAATACTGTTCATTACTAAAATGCTCTAATTGAGCTGTTAGAATGTCAGAAACAAGCTTTCTGAGCTGAAAACTGCATTTTGTGACATAGTGATTCAGTGGATGATGAGAATGTCAGTTTTGACAATGAATACTGTTCATTACTAAAATGCTCTAATTGAGCTGTTAGAATGTCAGAAACAAGCTTTCTGAGCTGAAAACTGCATTTTGTGACAAAGTGCATAAGTGGATGATGAGAATGTCAGTTTTCACAAAGAACACTGTTCATTACTGAACTGCTCTAATTGAGCTGTTAGAATGTCAGAAACAAGCTTTCTGAGCTGAAAACTGCATTTTGTTACATAGTGATTCAGTGGATGATGAGAATGTCAGTTTTGACAAAGAACACTGTTCATTACTGAAATGCTCTCAGTGAGCTGTTAGAATGTCAGAAACAAGCTTTCTGAGCTGAAAACTACATTTTGTGACAAAGTGTATCAGTGGATGATGAGAATGTCAGTTTTGACAAAGAACACTGTTCATTACAAAAAAGCTCTTATTGAGCTGTTAGAATGTCAGAAACAAGCTTTCTGAGCAGAAAATGCATTTTGTGACACAGTGAGTCAGTGGATGATGCTAATGTCAGTTTTGACAAAGAACACTGTTCATTACTGAAATGCTCTAATTGAGCTGTTAGAATGTCAGAAACAAGCTTTCTGAGCTGAAATCTGCATTTTGTGACAAAGTTCATAAGTGGATGATGAGAATGTCAGTTTTGACAAAGAACACTGTTCATTACTGAAATGTTTCAGTGAGCTGTTAGAATGTCAGAAACAAGCTTTCCGAGCTGAAAACTACATTTTGTGACAAAGTGATTCAGTGGATGATGAGAATGTCAGTTTTGACAAAGAACACTGTTCATTACTGAAATGCTCTCAGTGAGCTGTTAGAATGTCAGAAACAAGCTTTCTGAGCTGAAAACTACATTTTGTGACAAAGTGTATCAGTGGATGATGAGAGTGTCAGTTTTGACAAAGAACACTGTTCATTACAAAAAAGCTCTTATTGAGCTGTTAGAATGTCAGAAACAAGCTTTCTGAGCAGAAAAATGCATTTTGTGACACAGTGAGTCAGTGGATGATGCTAATGTCAGTTTTGACAAAGAACACTGTTCATTACTGAAATGCTCTAATTGAGCTGTTAGAATGTCAGAAATAAGCTTTCTGAGCTGAAAACTGCATTTTGTGACAAAGTGCATCAGTGGATGATGAGAATGTCAGTTTTGACAAAGAACAATGTGCATTACAAAAAAGCTCTAATTGAGCTGTTAGAATGTCAGAAACAAGCTCTCTGAGCAGAAAAAGGCATTTTGTGACATAGTGATTCAGTGGATGATGAGAATGTCAGTTTTGACAAAGAACACTGTTCATTACTGAAATGCTCTCAATGAGCTGTTAGAATGTCAGAAACAAGCTTTCTGAGCTGAAAACTACATTTTGTGACAAAGTGTATCAGTGGATGATGAGAATGTCAGTTTTGACAATGAATACTGTTCATTACTAAAATGCTCTAATTGAGCTGTTAGAATGTCAGAAACAAGCTTTCTGAGCTGAAAACTGCATTTTGTGACAAAGTGCATCAGTGGATGATGAGAATGTCAGTTTTTGACAAAGAACACTGTTCATTACTAAAATGCTCTAATTGAGCTGTTAGAATGTCAGAAACAAGCTTTCTGAGCTGAAAACTACATTTTGTGACAAAGTGTATCAGTGTATGATGAGAATGTCAGTTTTGACAATGAATACTGTTCATTACTAAAATGCTCTAATTGAGCTGTTAGAATGTCAGAAACAAGCTTTCTGAGCTGAAAACTGCATTTTGTGACATAGTGATTCAGTGGATGATGAGAATGTCAGTTTTGACAATGAATACTGTTCATTACTAAAATGCTCTAATTGAGCTGTTAGAATGTCAGAAACAAGCTTTCTGAGCTGAAAACTGCATTTTGTGACAAAGTGCATAAGTGGATGATGAGAATGTCAGTTTTGACAAAGAACACTGTTCATTACTGAAATGCTCTCAATGAGCTGTTAGAATGTCAGAAACAAGCTTTCTGAGCTGAAAACTACATTTTGTGACAAAGTGTATCAGTGGATGATGAGAATGTCAGTTTTGACAATGAATACTGTTCATTACTAAAATGCTCTAATTGAGCTGTTAGAATGTCAGAAACAAGCTTTCTGAGCTGAAAACTGCATTTTGTGACAAAGTGCATCAGTGGATGATGAGAATGTCAGTTTTTGACAAAGAACACTGTTCATTACTAAAATGCTCTAATTGAGCTGTTAGAATGTCAGAAACAAGCTTTCTGAGCTGAAAACTACATTTTGTGACAAAGTGTATCAGTGTATGATGAGAATGTCAGTTTTGACAATGAATACTGTTCATTACTAAAATGCTCTAATTGAGCTGTTAGAATGTCAGAAACAAGCTTTCTGAGCTGAAAACTGCATTTTGTGACATAGTGATTCAGTGGATGATGAGAATGTCAGTTTTGACAATGAATACTGTTCATTACTAAAATGCTCTAATTGAGCTGTTAGAATGTCAGAAACAAGCTTTCTGAGCTGAAAACTGCATTTTGTGACAAAGTGCATAAGTGGATGATGAGAATGTCAGTTTTCACAAAGAACACTGTTCATTACTGAACTGCTCTAATTGAGCTGTTAGAATGTCAGAAACAAGCTTTCTGAGCTGAAAACTGCATTTTGTGACATAGTGATTCAGTGGATGATGAGAATGTCAGTTTTGACAAAGAACACTGTTCATTACTGAACTGCTCTAATTGAGCTGTTAGAATGTCAGAAACAAGCTTTCTGAGCTGAAAACTACATTTTGTGACAAAGTGTATCAGTGGATGATGAGAATGTCAGTTTTGACAAAGAACACTGTGCATTACAAAAAAGCTCTAATTGAGCTGTTGGAATGTCAGAAACAAGCTTTCTGAGCAGAAAAATGCATTTTGTGACATAGTGATTCAGTGGATGATGAGAATGTCTTTTTTGACCAAGAACACTGTTCATTACTGAAATGCTCTCAAATGAGCTGTTAGAATGTCAGAAACAAGCTTTCTGAGCAGAAAAAGGCATTTTGTGACATAGTGATTCAGTGGATGATGAGAATGTCAGTTTTGACAAAGAACACTGTTCATTACTGAAATGCTCTCAATGAGCTGTTAGAATGTCAGAAACAAGCTTTCTGAGCTGAAAACTACATTTTGTGACAAAGTGTATCAGTGGATGATGAGAATGTCAGTTTTGACAATGAATACTGTTCATTACTAAAATGCTCTAATTGAGCTGTTAGAATGTCAGAAACAAGCTTTCTGAGCTGAAAACTGCATTTTGTGACAAAGTGGATCAGTGGATGATGAGAATGTCAGTTTTGACAAAGAACACTGTTCATTACTAAAATGCTCTAATTGAGCTGTTAGAATGTCAGAAATAAGCTTTCTGAGCTGAAAACTGCATTTTGTGACAAAGTGCATCAGTGGATGATGAGAATGTCAGTTTTGACAAAGAACACTGTGCATTACAAAAAAGCTCTAATTCAGCTGTTAGAATGTCAGAAACAAGCTTTCTGAGCAGAAAAAGGCATTTTGTGACATAGTGATTCAGTGGATGATGAGAATGTCAGTTTTGACAAAGAACACTGTTCATTACTAAAATGCTGTAATTGAGCTGTTAGAATGTCAGAAACAAGCTTTCTGAGCAGAAAAATGCATTTTGTGACAAAGTGATTCAGTGGATGATGAGAATGTCAGTTTTGACAAAGAACACTGTTCATTACTGAAATGCTCTAATTGAGCTGTTAGAATGTCAGAAACAAGCTTTCTGAGCTGAAAACTGCATTTTGTGACAAAGTGCATCAGTGCATGATGAGAATGTCAGTTGTGACAAAGAACACTGTTCATTACTAAAATGCTCTAATTGAGCTGTTAGAATGTCAGAAACAAGCTTTCTGAGCAGAAAAATGCATTTTGTGACAAAGTGATTCAGTGGATGATGAGAATGTCAGTTTTGACAAAGAACACTGTTCATTACTGAAAAGCTCTAATTGAGCTGTTAGAATGTCAGAAACAAGCTTTCTGAGCTGAAAACTGCATTTTGTGACAAAGTGCATCAGTGGATGATGAGAATGTCAGTTGTGACAAAGAACACTGTTCATTACTAAAATGCTCTAATTGAGCTGTTAGAATGTCAGAAACAAGCTTTCTGAGCAGAAAAATGCATTTTGTGACAAAGTGATTCAGTGGATGATGAGAATGTCAGTTTTGACAAAGAACACTGTTCATTACTGAAATGCTCTAATTGAGCTGTTAGAATGTCAGAAACAAGCTTTCTGAGCTGAAAACTGCATTTTGTGACAAAGTGCATCAGTGGATGATGAGAATGTCAGTTTTGAAAAAGAACACTTTTCATTACTAAAATGCTCTCATTGAGCTGTTAGAATGTCAGAAACAAGCTTTCTGAGCTGAAAACTGCATTTTGTGACAAAGTGCATCAGTGCATGATGAGAATGTCAGTTGTGACAAAGAACACTGTTCATTACTAAAATGCTCTAATTGAGCTGTTAGAATGTCAGAAACAAGCTTTCTGAGCAGAAAAATGCATTTTGTGACAAAGTGATTCAGTGGATGATGAGAATGTCAGTTTTGACAAAGAACACTGTTCATTACTGAAATGCTCTAATTGAGCTGTTAGAATGTCAGAAACATAATTTCTGATCAGAAAAATGCAATTTGTGACAATGTGATTCAGTGGATGATGAGAATGTCAGTTTTGACAAAGAACACTGTTCATTACTGAAATGCTCTCAGTGACCTGTTAGAATGTCAGAAACAAGCTGTCTGAGCAGAAAAATGCATTTTGTGACAAAGTGATGTGGATGATGAGAATGTCAGTTTTGACAAAGAACACTGTTCATTACTGAAATGCTCTAATTGAGCTGTTAGAATGTCAGAAACAAGCTTTCTGATCAGAAAAATGCATTTTGTGACAAAGTGATTCAGTGGATGATGAGAATGTCAGTTTTGACAAAGAACACTGTTCATTACAAAAAAGCTCTAATTGAGCTGTTAGAATGTCACAAACAAGCTTTCTGAGCTGAAAACTGCATTTTGTGACAAAGTGCATCAGTGCATGATGAGAATGTCAGTTGTGACAAAGAACACTGTTCATTACTAAAATGCTCTAATTGAGCTGTTAGAATGTCAGAAACAAGCTTTCTGAGCAGAAAAATGCATTTTGTGACAAAGTGATTCAGTGGATGATGAGAATGTCAGTTTTGACAAAGAACACTGTTCATTACTGAAATGCTCTAATTGAGCTGTTAGAATGTCAGAAACATAATTTCTGATCAGAAAAATGCAATTTGTGACAAAGTGATTCAGTGGATGATGAGAATGTCACTTTTGACAAAGAACACTGTTCATTACTGAAATGCTCTCAGTGACCTGTTAGAATGTCAGAAACAAGCTGTCTGAGCAGAAAAATGCATTTTGTGACAAAGTGATTCAGTGGATGATGAGAATGTCAGTTTTGACAAAGAACACTGTTCATTACTGAAATGCTCTAATTGAGCTGTTAAAATGTCAGAAACAAGCTTTCTGATCAGAAAAATGCATTTTGTGACAAAATGATTCAGTGGATGATGAGAATGTCAGTTTTGACAAAGAACACTGTTCATTACAAAAAAGCTCTAATTGAGCTGTTACAATGTCACAAACAAGCTTTCTGAGCTGAAAACTGCATTTTGTGACAAAGTGCATCAGTGCATGATGAGAATGTCAGTTGTGACAAAGAACACTGTTCATTACTAAAATGCTCTAATTGAGCTGTTAGAATGTCAGAAACAAGCTTTCTGAGCAGAAAAATGCATTTTGTGACAAAGTGATTCAGTGGATGATGAGAATGTCAGTTTTGACAAAGAACACTGTTCATTACTGAAATGCTCTCAATGAGCTGTTAGAATGTCAGAAACAAGCTTTCTGAGCAGAAAAATGCATTTTGTGACAAAGTGATTCAGTGGATGATGAGAATGTCAGTTTTGACAAAGAACACTGTTCATTACTGAAATGCTCTCAATGAGCTGTTAG
Organism: Barbatula barbatula; assembly: GCF_947034865.1. Lineage (NCBI taxonomy): Eukaryota > Metazoa > Chordata > Actinopteri > Cypriniformes > Nemacheilidae > Barbatula > Barbatula barbatula. Next base: position 17,635,393 of record NC_136778.1, on the reverse strand, counting down.
AATGTCAGAAACAAGCTTTCTGAGCTGAAAACTGCATTTTGTGACAGAGTGCTTCAGTGGATGATGAGAATGTCAGTTTTGACAAAGAACAATGTTCATTACTGAAATGCTCTAATTGAGCTGTTAGAATGTCAGAAACAAGCTTTCTGAGCTGAAAACTGCATTTTGTGACAAAGTGCATCAGTGGATGATGAGAATGTCAGTTGTGACAAAGAACACTGTTCATTACTAAAATGCTCTAATTGAGCTGTTAGAATGTCAGAAACAAGCTTTCTGAGCAGAAAAATGCATTTTGTGACAAAGTGATTCAGTGGATGATGAGAATGTCAGTTTTGACAAAGAACACTGTTCATTACTGAAATGCTATCAGTGACCTGTTAGAATGTCAGAAACAAGCTGTCTGAGCAGAAAAATGCATTTTGTGACAAAGTGATTCAGTGGATGATGAGAATGTCAAGTTTTGACAAAGAACACTGTTCATTACTGAAATGCTCTCAATGAGCTGTTAGAATGTCAGAAACAAGCTTTCTGATCAGAAAAATGCATTTTGTGACAAAGTGATTCAGTGGATGATGAGAATGTCAGTTTTGACAAAGAACACTGTTCATTACAAAAAAGCTCTAATTGAGCTGTTAGAATGTCAGAAACAAGCTTTCTGAGCTGAAAAATGCATTTTGTGACAAAGTGATTCAGTGGATGATGAGAATGTCAGTTTTGACAAAGAACACTGTTCATTACTGAAATGCTCTCAATGAGCTGTTAGAATGTCAGAAACAAGCTTTCTGAGCTGAAAACTGCATTTTGTGACAGAGTGCTTCAGTGGATGATGAGAATGTCAGTTTTGACAAAGAACACTGTTCATTACTGAAATGCTCTAATTGAGCTGTTAGAATGTCAGAAACAAGCTTTCTGACCTGAAAACTGCATTTTGTGACAAAGTGCATCAGTGGATGATGAGAATGTCAGTTGTGACAAAGAACACTGTTCATTACTAAAATGCTCTAATTGAGCTGTTAGAATGTCAGAAACAAGCTTTCTGAGCAGAAAAATGCATTTTGTGACAAAGTGATTCAGTGGATGATGAGAATGTCAAGTTTTGACAAAGAACACTGTTCATTACTGAAATGCTCTAATTGAGCTGTTAGAATGTCAGAAATAAGCTTTCTGATCAGAAAAAAGCATTTTGTGACAAAGTGATTCAGTGGATAATGAGAATGTCAGTTTTGACAAAGAACACTGTTCATTACAAAAAAGCTCTAATTGAGCTGTTAGAATGTCAGAAACAAGCTTTCTGAGCTGAAAACTGCATTTTGTGACAAAGTGCATCAGTGCATGATGAGAATGTCAGTTGTGACAAAGAACACTGTTCATTACTAAAATGCTCTAATTGAGCTGTTAGAATGTCAGAAACAAGCTTTCTGAGCAGAAAAATGCATTTTGTGACAAAGTGATTCAGTGGATGATGAGAATGTCAGTTTTGACAAAGAACACTGTTCATTACTGAAATGCTCTAATTGAGCTGTTAGAATGTCAGAAACAAGCTTTCTGAGCTGAAAACTGCATTTTGTGACAAAGTGCATCAGTGCATGATGAGAATGTCAGTTGTGACAAAGAACACTGTTCATTACTAAAATGCTCTAATTGAGCTGTTAGAATGTCAGAAACAAGCTTTCTGAGCAGAAAAATGCATTTTGTGACAAAGTGATTCAGTGGATGATGAGAATGTCAGTTTTGACAAAGAACACTGTTCATTACTGAAAAGCTCTAATTGAGCTGTTAGAATGTCAGAAACAAGCTTTCTGATCAGAAAAATGCATTTGGTGACAAAGTGATTCAGTGGATGATGAGAATGTCAGTTTTGACAAAGAACACTGTTCATTACTGAAATGCTCTAATTGAGCTGTTAGAATGTCAGAAACAAGCTTTCTGATCAGAAAAATGCATTTGGTGACAAAGTGATTCAGTGGATGATGAGAATGTCAGTTTTGACAAAGAACACTGTTCATTACTGAAATGCTCTAATTGAGCTGTTAGAATGTCAGAAACAAGCTTTCTGAGCTGAAAACTGCATTTTGTGACAAACTGCATTAGTGGATGATGAGATTGTCAGTTTTGACAAAGAACACTTTTCATTACTGAAATGCTCTAATTGAGCTGTTAGAATGTCAGAAACATGCTTTCTGATCAGAAAAATGCATTTTGTGACAAAGTGATTCAGTGGATGATGAGAATGTCAGTTTTGACAAAGAACACTGTTCATTACTGAAATGCTCTAATTGAGCTGTTAGAATGTCAGAAACAAGCTTTCTGAGCAGAAAAATGCATTTTGTGACAAAGTGATTCAGTGGATGATGAGAATGTCAGTTTTGACAAAGAACACTGTTCATTACTGAAATGCTCTAATTGAGCTGTTAGAATGTCAGAAACAAGCTTTCTGAGCTCAAAACTGCATTTTGTGACAAAGTGCATCAGTGCATGATGAGAATGTCAGTTGTGACAAAGAACACTGTTCATTACTAAAATGCTCTAATTGAGCTGTTAGAATGTCAGAAACAAGCTTTCTGAGCAGAAAAATGCATTTTGTGACAAAGTGATTCAGTGGATGATGAGAATGTCAGTTTTGACAAAGAACACTGTTCATTACTGAAAAGCTCTAATTGAGCTGTTAGAATGTCAGAAACAAGCTTTCTGAGCTGAAAACTGCATTTTGTGACAAAGTGCATCAGTGGATGATGAGAATGTCAGTTGTGACAAAGAACACTATTCATTACTAAAATGCTCTAATTGAGCTGTTAGAATGTCAGAAACAAGCTTTCTGAGCAGAAAAATGCATTTTGTGACAAAGTGATTCAGTGGATGATGAGAATGTCAGTTTTGACAAAGAACACTGTTCATTACTGAAATGCTCTAATTGAGCTGTTAGAATGTCAGAAACAAGCTTTCTGAGCTGAAAACTGCATTTTGTGACAAAGTGCATCAGTGGATGATGAGAATGTCAGTTTTGACAAAGAACACTTTTCATTACTAAAATGCTCTCATTGAGCTGTTAGAATGTCAGAAACAAGCTTTCTGAGCTGAAAACTGCATTTTGTGACAAAGTGCATCAGTGCATGATGAGAATGTCAGTTGTGACAAAGAACACTGTTCATTACTAAAATGCTCTAATTGAGCTGTTAGAATGTCAGAAACAAGCTTTCTGAGCAGAAAAATGCATTTTGTGACAAAGTGATTCAGTGGATGATGAGAATGTCAAGTTTTGACAAAGAACACTGTTCATTACTGAAATGCTCTAATTGAGCTGTTAGAATGTCAGAAATAAGCTTTCTGATCAGAAAAAAGCATTTTGTGACAAAGTGATTCAGTGGATAATGAGAATGTCAGTTTTGACAAAGAACACTGTTCATTACAAAAAAGCTCTAATTGAGCTGTTAGAATGTCAGAAACAAGCTTTCTGAGCTGAAAACTGCATTTTGTGACAAAGTGCATCAGTGCATGATGAGAATGTCAGTTGTGACAAAGAACACTGTTCATTACTGAAATGCTCTCAATGAGCTGTTAGAATGTCAGAAACAAGCTTTCTGAGCTGAAAACTGCATTTTGTGACAGAGTGCTTCAGTGGATGATGAGAATGTCAGTTTTGACAAAGAACAATGTTCATTACTGAAATGCTCTAATTGAGCTGTTAGAATGTCAGAAACAAGCTTTCTGAGCTGAAAACTGCATTTTGTGACAAAGTGCATCAGTGGATGATGAGAATGTCAGTTGTGACAAAGAACACTGTTCATTACTAAAATGCTCTAATTGAGCTGTTAGAATGTCAGAAACAAGCTTTCTGAGCAGAAAAATGCATTTTGTGACAAAGTGATTCAGTGGATGATGAGAATGTCAGTTTTGACAAAGAACACTGTTCATTACTGAAATGCTATCAGTGACCTGTTAGAATGTCAGAAACAAGCTGTCTGAGCAGAAAAATGCATTTTGTGACAAAGTGATTCAGTGGATGATGAGAATGTCAAGTTTTGACAAAGAACACTGTTCATTACTGAAATGCTCTAATTGAGCTGTTAGAATGTCAGAAATAAGCTTTCTGATCAGAAAAAAGCATTTTGTGACAAAGTGATTCAGTGGATAATGAGAATGTCAGTTTTGACAAAGAACACTGTTCATTACAAAAAAGCTCTAATTGAGCTGTTAGAATGTCAGAAACAAGCTTTCTGAGCTGAAAACTGCATTTTGTGACAAAGTGCATCAGTGCATGATGAGAATGTCAGTTGTGACAAAGAACACTGTTCATTACTAAAATGCTCTAATTGAGCTGTTAGAATGTCAGAAACAAGCTTTCTGAGCAGAAAAATGCATTTTGTGACAAAGTGATTCAGTGGATGATGAGAATGTCAGTTTTGACAAAGAACACTGTTCATTACTGAAATGCTCTAATTGAGCTGTTAGAATGTCAGAAACAAGCTTTCTGAGCAGAAAAATGCATTTTGTGACAAAGTGATTCAGTGGATGATGAGAATGTCAGTTTTGACAAAGAACACTGTTCATTACTGAAATGCTCTAATTGAGCTGTTAGAATGTCAGAAACAAGCTTTCTGAGCTGAAAACTGCATTTTGTGACAAAGTGCATCAGTGCATGATGAGAATGTCAGTTGTGACAAAGAACACTGTTCATTACTAAAATGCTCTAATTGAGCTGTTAGAATGTCAGAAACAAGCTTTCTGAGCAGAAAAATGCATTTTGTGACAAAGTGATTCAGTGGATGATGAGAATGTCAGTTTTGACAAAGAACACTGTTCATTACTGAAAAGCTCTAATTGAGCTGTTAGAATGTCAGAAACAAGCTTTCTGAGCTGAAAACTGCATTTTGTGACAAAGTGCTTCAGTGGATGATGAGAATGTCAATGGTGACAAAGAACACTGTTCATTACTAAAATGCTCTAATTGAGCTGTTAGAATGTCAGAAACAAGCTTTCTGAGCAGAAAAATGCATTTTGTGACAAAGTGATTCAGTGGATGATGAGAATGTCAGTTTTGACAAAGAACACTGTTCATTACTGAAATGCTCTAATTAAGCTGTTAGAATGTCAGAAACAAGCTTTCTGATCAGAAAAATGCATTTGGTGACAAAGTGATTCAGTGGATGATGAGAATGTCAGTTTTGACAAAGAACACTGTTCATTACTGAAATGCTCTAATTGAGCTGTTAGAATGTCAGAAACAAGCTTTCTGAGCAGAAAAATGCATTTTGTGACAAAGTGATTCAGTGGATGATGAGAATGTCAGTTTTGACAAAGAACACTGTTCATTACTGAAATGCTATCAGTGACCTGTTAGAATGTCAGAAACAAGCTGTCTGAGCAGAAAAATGCATTTTGTGACAAAGTGATTCAGTGGATGATGAGAATGTCAGTTTTGACAAAGAACACTGTTCATTACTGAAATGCTCTAATTGAGCTGTTAGAATGTCAGAAACAAGCTTTCTGATCAGAAAAAAGCATTTTGTGACAAAGTGATTCAGTGGATAATGAGAATGTCAGTTTTGACAAAGAACACTGTTCATTACAAAAAAGCTCTAATTGAGCTGTTAGAATGTCAGAAACAAGCTTTCTGAGCTGAAAACTGCATTTTGTAACAAAGTGCATCAGTGCATGATGAGAATGTCAGTTGTGACAAAGAACACTGTTCATTACTAAAATGCTCTAATTGAGCTGTTAGAATGTCAGAAACAAGCTTTCTGAGCAGAAAAATGCATTTTGTGACAAAGTGATTCAGTGGATGATGAGAATGTCAGTTTTGACAAAGAACACTGTTCATTACTGAAAAGCTCTAATTGAGCTGTTAGAATGTCAGAAACAAGCTTTCTGAGCTGAAAACTGCATTTTGTGACAAAGTGCATCAGTGGATGATGAGAATGTCAGTTGTGACAAAGAACACTGTTCATTACTAAAATGCCCTAATTGAGCTGTTAGAATGTCAGAAACAAGCTTTCTGAGCAGAAAAATGCATTTTGTGACAAAGTGATTCAGTGGATGATGAGAATGTCAGTTTTGACAAAGAACACTGTTCATTACTGAAATGCTCTAATTGAGCTGTTAGAATGTCAGAAACAAGCTTTCTGATCAGAAAAATGCATTTGGTGACAAAGTGATTCAGTGGATGATGAGAATGTCAGTTTTGACAAAGAACACTGTTCATTACTGAAATGCTCTAATTGAGCTGTTAGAATGTCAGAAACAAGCTTTCTGAGCTGAAAACTGCATTTTGTGACAAAGTGCATCAGTGGATGATGAGAATGTCAGTTTTGACAAAGAACACTTTTCATTACTAAAATGCTCTCATTGAGCTGTTAGAATGTCAGAAACAAGCTTTCTGAGCAGAAAAATGCATTTTGTGACAAAGTGATTCAGTGGATGATGAGAATGTCAGTTTTGACAAAGAACACTGTTCATTACTGAAATGCTCTAATTGAGCTGTTAGAATGTCAGAAACATAATTTCTGATCAGAAAAATGCAATTTGTGACAAAGTGATTCAGTGGATGATGAGAATGTCAGTTTTGACAAAGAACACTGTTCATTACTGAAATGCTCTCAGTGACCTGTTAGAATGTCAGAAACAAGCTGTCTGAGCAGAAAAATGCATTTTGTGACAAAGTGATTCAGTGGATGATGAGAATGTCAGTTTTGACAAAGAACACTGTTCATTACTGAAATGCTCTAATTGAGCTGTTAGAATGTCAGAAACAAGCTTTCTGATCAGAAAAATGCATTTTTTGACAAAGTGATTCAGTGGATGATGAGAATGTCAGTTTTGACAAAGAACACTGTTCATTACAAAAAAGCTCTAATTGAGCTGTTAGAATGTCACAAACAAGCTTTCTGAGCTGAAAACTGCATTTTGTGACAAAGTGCATCAGTGCATGATGAGAATGTCAGTTGTGACAAAGAACACTGTTCATTACTATAATGCTCTAATTGAGCTGTTAGAATGTCAGAAACAAGCTTTCTGCGCAGAAAAATGCATTTTGTGACAAAGTGATTCAGTGGATGATGAGAATGTCAGTTTTGACAAAAAACACTGTTCATTACTGAAATGCTCTCAATGAGCTGTTAGAATGTCAGAAACAAGCTTTCTGAGCTGAAAACTGCATTTTGTGACAAAGTGATTCAGTGGATGATGAGAATGTCAGTTTTGACAAAGAACACTGTTCATTACTGAAATGCTCTAATTGAGCTGTTAGAATGTCAGAAACAAGCTTTCTGATCAGAAAAATGCATTTGGTGACAATGTGATTCAGTGGATGATGAGAATGTCAGTTTTGACAAAGAACACTGTTCATTACTGAAATGCTCTAATTGAGCTGTTAGAATGTAAGAAACATAATTTCTGATCAGAAAAATGCAATTTGTGACAAAGTGATTCAGTGGATGATGAGAATGTCAGTTTTGACAAAGAACACTGTTCATTGCTGAAAAGCTCTAATTGAGCTGTTAGAATGTCAGAAACAAGCATTCTGAGCTGAAAACTGCATTTTGTGACAAAGTGCATCAGTGGATGATGAGAATGTCAGTTTTGACAAAGAACACTGTTCATTACTGAAATGCTCTAATTGAGCTGTTAGAATGTCAGAAACAAGCTTTCTGATCAGAAAAATGCATTTGGTGACAAAGTGATTCAGTGGATGATGAGAATGTCAGTTTTGACAAAGAACACTGTTCATTACTGAAATGCTCTAATTGAGCTGTTAGAATGTCAGAAACAAGCTTTCTGAGCTGAAAACTGCATTTTGTGACAAAGTGCATCAGTGGATGATGAGAATGTCAGTTTTGACAAAGAACACTTTTCATTACTAAAATGCTCTCATTGAGCTGTTAGAATGTCAGAAACAAGCTTTCTGAGCTGAAAACTGCATTTTGTGACAAAGTGCATCAGTGCATGATGAGAATGTCAGTTGTGACAAAGAACACTGTTCATTACTAAAATGCTCTAATTGAGCTGTTAGAATGTCAGAAACAAGCTTTCTGAGCAGAAAAATGCATTTTGTGACAAAGTGATTCAGTGGATGATGAGAATGTCAGTTTTGACAAAGAACACTGTGCATTACAAAAAAGCTCTAATTGAGCTGTTGGAATGTCAGAAACAAGCTTTCTGAGCAGAAAAATGCATTTTGTGACATAGTGATTCAGTGGATGATGAGAATGTCTTTTTTGACCAAGAACACTGTTCATTACTGAAATGCTCTCAAATGAGCTGTTAGAATGTCAGAAACAAGCTTTCTGAGCTGAAAACTGCATTTTGTGACATAGTGAGTCAGTGGATGATGAGAATGTCAGTTTTGACAAAGAACACTGTTCATTACTAAAATGCTCTAATTGAGCTGTTAGAATGTCAGAAATAAGCTTTCTGAGCTGAAAACTGCATTTTGTGACAAAGTGCATAAGTGGATGATGAGAATGTCAGTTTTGACAAAGAACACTGTGCATTACAAAAAAGCTCTAATTGAGCTGTTAGAATGTCAGAAACAAGCTTTCTGAGCAGAAAAAGGCATTTTGTGACATAGTGATTCAGTGGATGATGAGAATGTCAGTTTTGACCAAGAACACTGTTCATTACTGAAATGCTCTCAATGAGCTGTTAGAATGTCAGAAACAAGCTTTCTGAGCTGAAAACTACATTTTGTGACAAAGTGTATCAGTGGATGATGAGAATGTCAGTTTTGACAATCAATACTGTTCATTACTAAAATGCTCTCATTGAGCTGTTAGAATGTCAGAAACAAGCTTTCTGAGCTGAAAACTGCATTTTGTGACAAAGTGGATCAGTGGATGATGAGAATGTCAGTTTTGACAAAGAACACTGTTCATTACTAAAATGCTCTAATTGAGCTGTTAGAATGTCAGAAACAAGCTTTCTGAGCTGAAAACTGCATTTTGTGACATAGTGATTCAGTGGATGATGAGAATGTCAGTTTTGACAAAGAACACTGTTCATTACTGAAATGCTCTCAGTGAGCTGTTAGAATGTCAGAAACAAGCTTTCTGAGCTGAAAACTACATTTTGTGACAAAGTGTATCAGTGGATGATGAGAATGTCAGTTTTGACAATGAAAACTGTTCATTACTAAAATGCTCTAATTGAGCTGTTAGAATGTCAGAAACAAGCTTTCTGAGCTGAAAACTGCATTTTGTGACATAGTGAGTCAGTGGATGATGAGAATGTCAGTTTTGACAAAGAACACTGTTCATTACTAAAATGCTCTAATTGAGCTGTTAGAATGTCAGAAATAAGCTTTCTGAGCTGAAAACTGCATTTTGTGACAAAGTGCATAAGTGGATGATGAGAATGTCAGTTTTGACAAAGAACACTGTGCATTACAAAAAAGCTCTAATTGAGCTGTTAGAATGTCAGAAACAAGCTTTCTGAGCAGAAAAAGGCATTTTGTGACATAGTGATTCAGTGGATGATGAGAATGTCAGTTTTGACCAAGAACACTGTTCATTACTGAAATGCTCTCAATGAGCTGTTAGAATGTCAGAAACAAGCTTTCTGAGCTGAAAACTACATTTTGTGACAAAGTGTATCAGTGGATGATGAGAATGTCAGTTTTGACAATCAATACTGTTCATTACTAAAATGCTCTAATTGAGCTGTTAGAATGTCAGAAACAAGCTTTCTGAGCTGAAAACTGCATTTTGTGACAAAGTGGATCAGTGGATGATGAGAATGTCAGTTTTGACAAAGAACACTGTTCATTACTAAAATGCTCTAATTGAGCTGTTAGAATGTCAGAAACAAGCTTTCTGAGCTGAAAACTGCATTTTGTGACATAGTGATTCAGTGGATGATGAGAATGTCAGTTTTGACAAAGAACACTGTTCATTACTGAAATGCTCTCAGTGAGCTGTTAGAATGTCAGAAACAAGCTTTCTGAGCTGAAAACTACATTTTGTGACAAAGTGTATCAGTGGATGATGAGAATGTCAGTTTTGACAATGAAAACTGTTCATTACTAAAATGCTCTAATTGAGCTGTTAGAATGTCAGAAACAAGCTTTCTGAGCTGAAAACTGCATTTTGTGACAAAGTGGATCAGTGGATGATGAGAATGTCAGTTTTGACAAAGAACACTGTTCATTACTAAAATGCTCTAATTGAGCTGTTAGAATGTCAGAAATAAGCTTTCTGAGCTGAAAACTGCATTTTGTGACAAAGTGCATCAGTGGATGATGAGAATGTCAGTTTTGACAAAGAACACTGTGCATTACAAAAAAGCTCTAATTCAGCTGTTAGAATGTCAGAAACAAGCTTTCTGAGCAGAAAAAGGCATTTTGTGACATAGTGATTCAGTGGATGATGAGAATGTCAGTTTTGACAAAGAACACTGTTCATTACTAAAATGCTCTAATTGAGCTGTTAGAATGTCAGAAACAAGCTTTCTGAGCTGAAAACTGCATTTTGTGACAAAGTGCATAAGTGGATGATGAGAATGTCAATTTTCACAAAGAACACTGTTCATTACTGAAATGCTCTAATTGAGCTGTTAGAATGTCAGAAACAAGCTTTCTGAGCTGAAAACTGCATTTTGTGACAAAGTGCATCAGTGGATGATGAGAATGTCAGTTTTGACAATGAATACTGTTCATTACTAAAATGCTCTAATTGAGCTGTTAGAATGTCAGAAACAAGCTTTCTGAGCAGAAAAATGCATTTTGTGACATAGTGATTCAGTGGATGATGAGAATGTCAGTTTTGACAAAGAACTATGTTCATTACTGAAATGCTCTCAATGAGCTGTTAGAATGTCAGAAACAAGCTTTCTGAGCTGAAAACTACATTTTGTGACAAAGTGTATCAGTGGATGATGAGAATGTCAGTTTTGATAATGAATACTGTTCATTACTAAAATGCTCTAATTGAGCTGTTAGAATGTCAGAAACAAGCTTTCTGAGCTGAAAACTGCATTTTGTGACAAAGTGCATCAGTGGATGATGAGAATGTCAGTTTTTGACAAAGACCACTGTTCATTACTAAAATGCTCTAATTGAGCTGTTAGAATGTCAGAAACAAGCTTTCTGAGCTGAAAACTACATTTTGTGACAAAGTGTATCAGTGGATGATGAGAATGTCAGTTTTGACAATGAATACTGTTCATTACTAAAATGCTCTAATTTAGCTGTTAGAATGTCAGAAACAAGCTTTCTGAGCTGAAAACTGCATTTTGTGACAAAGTGTATCAATGGATGATGAGAATGTCAGTTTTGACAATGAATACTGTTCATTACTAAAATGCTCTAATTGAGCTGTTAGAATGTCAGAAACAAGCTTTCTGAGCTGAAAACTGCATTTTGTGACAAAGTGGATCAGTGGATGATGAGAATGTCAGTTTTGACAAAGAACACTGTTCATTACTGAAATGCTCTCAATGAGCTGTTAGAATGTCAGAAACAAGCTTTCTGAGCTGAAAACTACATTTTGTGACAAAGTGTATCAGTGGATGATGAGAATGTCAGTTTTGACAATGAATACTGTTCATTACTAAAATGCTCTAATTGAGCTGTTAGAATGTCAGAAACAAGCTTTCTGAGCTGAAAACTGCATTTTGTGACAAAGTGGATCAGTGGATGATGAGAATGTCAGTTTTGACAAAGAACACTGTTCATTACTGAAATGCTCTAATTGAGCTGTTAGAATGTCAGAAACAAGCTTTCTGAGCTGAAAACTACATTTTGTGACAAAGTGTATCAATGGATGATGAGAATGTCAGTTTTGACAAAGAACACTGTTCATTACTGAAATGCTCTCAGTGAGCTGTTAGAATGTCAGAAACAAGCTTTCTGAGCTGAAAACTACATTTTGTGACAAAGTGTATCAGTGGATGATGAGAATGTCAGTTTTGAGAAAGAACACTGTTCATTACTGAAATGCTCTAATTGAGCTGTTAGAATGTCAGAAACAAGCTTTCTGAGCTGAAATCTGCATTTTGTGACAAAGTTCATCAGTGGATGATGAGAATGTCAGTTTTGACAAAGAACACTGTTCATTACTGAAATGCTCTCAGTGAGCTGTTAGAATGTCAGAAACAAGCTTTCTGAGCTGAAAACTACATTTTGTGACAAAGTGATTCAGTGGATGATGAGAATGTCAGTTTTGACAAAGAACACTGTTCATTACTGAAATGCTCTCAGTGAGCTGTTAGAATGTCAGAAACAAACTTTCTGAGCTGAAAACTACATTTTGTGACAAAGTGTATCAGTGGATGATGAGAATGTCAGTTTTGACAAAGAACACTGTTCATTACAAAAAAGCTCTTATTGAGCTGTTAGAATGTCAGAAACAAGCTTTCTGAGCAGAAAAATGCATTTTGTGACACAGTGAGTCAGTGGATGATGCTAATGTCAGTTTTGACAAAGAACACTGTTCATTACTGAAATGCTCTAATTGAGCTGTTAGAATGTCAGAAATAAGCTTTCTGAGCTGAAAACTGCATTTTGTGACAAAGTGCATCAGTGGATGATGAGAATGTCAGTTTTGACAAAGAACACTGTGCATTACAAAAAAGCTCTAATTGAGCTGTTGGAATGTCAGAAACAAGCTTTCTGAGCATAAAAATGCATTTTGTGACATAGTGATTCAGTGGATGATGAGAATGTCTTTTTTGACCAAGAACACTGTTCATTACTGAAATGCTCTCAAATGAGCTGTTAGAATGTCAGAAACAAGCTTTCTGAGCTGAAAACTGCATTTTGTGACATAGTGAGTCAGTGGATGATGAGAATGTCAGTTTTGACAAAGAACACTGTTCATTACTAAAATGCTCTAATTGAGCTGTTAGAATGTCAGAAACAAGCTTTCTGAGCTGAAAACTGCATTTTGTGACAAAGTGGATCAGTGGATGATGAGAATGTCAGTTTTGACAAAGAACACTGTTCATTACTAAAATGCTCTAATTGAGCTGTTAGAATGTCAGAAATAAGCTGTCTGAGCAGAAAAATGCATTTTGTGACAAAGTGATTCAGTGGATGATGAGAATGTCAGTTTTGACAAAGAACACTGTTCATTACTGAAATGCTCTAATTGAGCTGTTAGAATGTCAGAAACAAGCTTTCTGATCAGAAAAAAGCATTTTGTGACAAAGTGATTCAGTGGATAATGAGAATGTCAGTTTTGACAAAGAACACTGTTCATTACAAAAAAGCTCTAATTGAGCTGTTAGAATGTCAGAAACAAGCTTTCTGAGCTGAAAACTGCATTTTGTAACAAAGTGCATCAGTGCATGATGAGAATGTCAGTTGTGACAAAGAACACTGTTCATTACTAAAATGCTCTAATTGAGCTGTTAGAATGTCAGAAACAAGCTTTCTGAGCAGAAAAA